>NC_139658.1:6820244-7342744 GCF_951799395.1 Argentina silus | reverse complement strand
CGTCTGTCTGTCATTCTGTCTGTCTGTCTTTCTATCCAGCTGCTGTGGCTGGGTTTGAAATGACATACTTCCGTACTAGTTAGTCATCACCCACTTGTGTCATCTACTTAAAGCTTGGGAAGGTATCTGGTCTGGTTGCTTTTACATTTGACATTTGGCAAACTATTAGGGGTGGCCATCAATTTTTTCCTACAAATACAGTATTTTAGGTGCATGAGTTGTTGAAAGACAGATATTGGAAATGTTGGCCTATTGCAGTTTTAACTGTTTCATTCATCAAGGTCTTGGTATTGGATAACAGCTCTAGTGACTAATAGGTTAATATGTTAATGCTGATCATTGTTGATTACTTAATTGTTCCTTTAGGGAATTTATATGGGATTTCGTCATGTTCAGGTCAAGAACAGAATTCCATGTTTATATTTTGGGCCTTGATTTGAATTGATAGCAAGAAAATGTTAGTTGTTATTTGTTTACCTTATTTGTTGCATTAATACTATGCATTTCATATGTTGTCTTTGACAGACAAATGTAATACACCCTGCCTCCTCTTTCACAGCTTTCTAGACAAGATTGATATCGTGAAGCAGATCGACTACAGTCCCACTGACCAGGTACGTGTGCGTTTCTCACGACAGGAAGAATATAAATATATTTGATAGAATAATTACAAATTCTATATCCTATAAACACCTTGTTGTTAATCTGTGTCCATCTCTCTCTGTCATCTCGCAGGACCTTTTGAGATGCAGAGTACTGACTTCTGGGATCTTTGAGACAAGATTTCAAGTGGACAAAGTCAATTTTCAGTAAGTTTTGAATAGTCATATTTGTTTGTGGATATCGACTAAATACCTTAGATAACTGTTGAGTGAATAACTGTCAAGGAAATATTTCATGTAGTAGTTTAGGTGACGGGTACGGTACACATTAATCAACATATCAGGTTACATATCAATGTAAATGCATCAGAGTTAGCTAGATAGGTGACGTACATCCGTCCCTCGGCAGGGATTACAAACGCTTGTAATGTTTCAGTGAGTCTCATTGTCTGTTTTCTTCTCACAGTATGTTTGACGTTGGAGGACAGAGGGATGAACGGAGGAAGTGGATTCAGTGTTTTAACGGTACATCCCTTTTCCCTCCATATTTACAGTGTTCCATATGACATTGTCTTTTCTTTGTGGGCATGTATAATGTTGCCGTTTCCTTCTGACCTTTCGTTTTATTTCCGTTTAGCCTTTTTTCTATGAATGTGCAACCTCTGTCAACCTCCCCTTCAAATCTCTTAACATGTAGGCCTGTCCTTGTGGATTGATAAGATACATACTGTAATGGGGTATCAGGCTAGATTTTCTAACACTAGGATGACATCAGCATCTAATGTGTTGTCTCCCGTCAGCGTCGAGGCTCAGAGCGGCGTGTAGGAATGACGCCTCCTGTCGTAAGACGATGCTTCTAATGAGCATCCGATAAATGACAGGGTTGAATCTGTATACATAGAAGGAGTAGAACTGACATGCCCGTTCAACGTTCCATGGAGGGTGTACTGTTGGCCATCTTTTCATGTCCCATTTGGAAGTTCTAGTTGACAGCTTTATTGACAACCTACTCAACTCAACTGAGTTGCTACGGTGCTACTTCTGAATTTGTGTCTTCTCCATGTGTTCTACAGTACCGTACAGTACAGTTCAGATTACCATGGCAGAATGTATTACAATTCCATGTCAGCCATCTTTTGGTGTACGAGCCAAATTGCCATATCCATTCTACTCATTCTATTTCTATGGTCCCACCATCTGTAACCCATGGGTATCTCAGGTATCATATCTAACCAATGATGATTCTCTCCTACTTTTTTTTCTCTCCAGATGTGACGGCCATTATCTTTGTGGTGGCCAGCAGCAGCTACAACATGGTGATTCGAGAAGACAATCAGACCAACCGCCTGCAGGAGGCCCTCAACCTCTTCAAGAACATCTGGAACAACAGGTACGCTAGCGTTAGCCTCCTTTGTCAGATCTCAGACGGGGGACATGCTTGACGGAATCGCTAACCAGTGTGAACCTTATGCTTCTGTGAAGTTGAAACATCTCTGAAGTCATTCCACTTCATGTTGTAACATCATACCGTTGAGTTTACCTTTAAAGTCAAAATCTAACGATTTAGGCTGAAAGTCCATGTCTTAAGTATAAGTATGTCAATATATACAACCATTTTCTGCCGAAATAAGCATTTTTGGTTTAAAAAATAGATGTTTAGACCAAGACCACAAGTAAATGGTGATGGGTAGCATTCGTTATGTCATAGAGGTAAAAGTTCTCTGCTCTGCTCTGTCGGCCCTTTTTTGGTTCCAGATAGTGTTTGGGAACCCTGGCCATGGTGGGTCTGCTCTACTGTAAGTCAGGCGTTACCTACTAACACATCTAATCTCACTCCTTTCTTCCCCAGGTGGCTACGGACTATCTCGGTAATCCTCTTCTTGAATAAACAGGACCTGTTAGCAGAGAAGGTTTTGGCGGGGAAATCTAAAATAGAGGAGTATTTCCCAGAGTTTGCTCGTTATACCACGCCTGATGATGGTAAGTGAGATAAAGTGATGCTCTTGTGCAACTCTACTGTTACTTAGTTACACCGTATGGAAATGGAACTGTTTGTTATTTGGGTAATCAGGTGACAATAAATGAATGAATGACTGATTGTTGCCTATTGATCCTTGTCCACCAGCAACACCTGAACCAGGGGAGGATCCTCGCGTCACACGGGCAAAGTACTTCATACGGGATGAGTTTTTGGTACGTCCAATTACATGTAATACAATACAATACAAGACAACACCATACAAAAACATAGTTTTTCCTGTGAGGGGACTTCTTTTGTGGAGTGGTAGGCTACAAACAAGTGTCAGCACTAATCCACCATGAGTCGCCATTACAGCGCCAAGAAAACAATATTAACATTCAAATACAAACAGTAGACAGTAGATTACAATTGGTTA
Organism: Argentina silus; assembly: GCF_951799395.1. NCBI lineage: Eukaryota > Metazoa > Chordata > Actinopteri > Argentiniformes > Argentinidae > Argentina > Argentina silus. The sequence goes on along the minus strand of NC_139658.1, from coordinate 7,339,746 downwards.
TATAACATGTATCTATTTACACACCTTGGTCTCCGATTGTCTAAGAATAAGGTGTACGTACATCTATAGTTGTAACCCCGTTTTCCATGAGCAGGACTGTTATTCTGTGATGATCAGGGGAGGCTGGTGGAGGTAGAAATCGGAAAACGTGTGTGTTTGACACCATTCCTCACTCTGATTTCTCCCTCCACCGGCCTCCCCCTGATGATGATTCATCATGACACAGTTGAGAAGTCTGAGGTGTCAGACGATGTCTATCATTACCCATACCTTATTGTCACCGTCAATTCCCTTGGTGTCCCATTTTCAGAGGATCAGCACGGCCAGTGGGGATGGAAGACACTACTGTTATCCCCATTTCACCTGTGCGGTCGACACAGAGAACATTCGCCGCGTCTTCAACGACTGTCGAGACATCATACAGAGGATGCACCTACGACAATATGAGCTCTTGTGATGGGAGTGGGAGGAAAGACTCCCGGTGTTCTGCCTATCCATGACCAGTTTAGCCCTCTCCTCTCCTCTCCTCATGCCACCAACTATCACCCCCCCCCCACCCACGCCCTACCCCCCACCCCCCACCCCCCACCCCTTCCATCCTGATAACAAAGCCCTTCTCCTGGGGAGACACTGTTTCTAATAAAGCCAATGACAGTGCAACAGTGACGATGATGACTACAACTACAAGCCAGGACTGCTGACTGAACTCCGCTGCACTTTGACCCTGTGCTCAGGACTGGAACCCATCTCACACAGTACAGGCTCTCTCTCTCCCTCTCTCTCTCTCTCTCTCTCTCTTACACACACACACACACACAGTCTTGCACGCACACTCAGAACCCTTTCTCCGTTTTTCAGTGTCTCACATCACATTCACTCCCAACACACACATACTGTACTGTATGCACACACACACACACACACACACACACACACACACACACACACACACACACATTTGCGCGCTTTCCCCTTGTTCCACTGTTTTCAGTCTTGAAAAGCTAAAGTGCAGTGCCTGAGTTACTCTGCTACTTCTCAGTTGTCCAGAGATACAGTATATATGCACCTTGCCGAAGACAGACCCATGGAAGGACAGAAACGAGTTGGACAAACTGAAAGGATGGAAGAATGTAAACCAATAAAGAGGAGGGTTGTTGTGAGCATATTCTGCCTGAGGATGGATGGATGGATGGATGGATGGATGGATGGATGGATGGATGGATGCATGTAGAACTGAGTGTGACTTGGACACGAGACTGTCACATGTTCCTGCTCCTCAACGAATCAGTGAGGAGGAAAGGCAAAAACATACAATGCATAAATTCATGCATACAGTGAACTTCATGCAGTGCAAAAAATCCAAGCTATATATATAGATATTTATATATGTGTGTATATAAATATGTATATATATAATATAAATATTATATATTCCTGTAATAACACAAGTCAACTTTTAAGTTTGTTAGTTCCCCATGTTGTGTGTTGGTGTACACTGTGTGTGCGATCTGCCTTTGTGCACCATTTAATCCCTGTTTCTCCTGTTCCCTCCTTCCCAAATCACCCTCTCTCTCTCTCTCTCTCTCTCTCTCTCTCTCTCTCTCTCGCTCCCTCCCTCCCTACCAAACTTCAGTACCCTGAACATTACTGGCTGGTCACCTGGACTTTGATTAAGCCTACTCCTGAACTAACATGCATCTTCAATGGAGACTCCTTTGATCGTATGACTTAGTCCAGGACTTGGATTAATCTGTGTCTGGGAAAATCAATTAAAACGTGTGCGGATTATAGGGGAGGCTTTATTTAATAAGGAAAAACGCTAAAGGTAAAAGTGGATTAAGCAAAACAGACAGAACACTCATCTGGACACACACACACACACACACACACACACACACACACACACACACACACACACACACGCCTACCCCTTCCACATCCCTCGTCTTGTTCCCTGACACCTCTCCTCAACCCCTCCCAGGCTTTCAATATGTCTGTCTTTATTTTACTGCTGGACTATTATTCTTGTACAGACTGTAAAATGTATTATTTTGTACAACTTTATTGAAAAAAAATAACTTGTAGAAGATCCCTGTGCCTTGATCACGACTGTACGTGTAAAATGAGCTAAGATGTAAGGTATGTTTCACTGCGCTGTACAACTTGGCTGGCCTCAACCACCTCCCATACTGGCCCACCCCTGGGTGGGGGTGGGGGTGGGGGGGAGAGGCTGCCGTCTGTTGCTTAGTTTCCATTTTCCCACATTTGTTTGTCCGTTGATTCATTTGTTTTGCTTTACTCTCCTCTGGTTTATATAATAGGATTTGGAGAAAAAAAATGAAAGAAGTATAAGCAGACACACCACCCTAATGCTGTGTAGTGAAAGATCTTGAACCCTAACACAATTTAATATATATAAAATATGATTCAAATTGTATATTTTATATATATATATATAGACCTATATCTATCTCCTTTGTGAGCTCTCTCCCAAGGTTTTCTTTGCTTTTTGTCACCAACATCAGCCTATATTTTTGGAGGGGGAATCTGGATTAATCTGTAATCTGAGGGTTATACTATTTTATTTTGATTTTTTAGCTTTAACTCTTCCAAAGGGGAAGAAAATATCCAAATGCAAAACATTGCTTGTTTCTACATAAACCAAATTCTTTTTGCTTAAAAAAAAGAAGAAAAATGTATAAGTGTTTGGTTTATTCCTAGTTCGGCCCTACATTTTTTATGAGCTGCTGTTCTATATTCTCCCATCCAGGTTGTCAGACCTGAGCCAACTCCATGACAGTTGGAGAGTGGTGCAGCCAATGACTTAAAATATAGATATCGATGATGTGGAAAGCTTGCTTTGCCCAATCCAGTCACGTTAGATCAGTGATTTCTTCAAGGAAGGGAGGAAGGATGGATGGATTTATAAAGTATTGGAACAGGGCCCGGGTCCCAACCAAGACAACCCACTCTGTACCATGGAAACATACCCCAGCCAGCGGCATGCTGCTGAATCATGTGACAGCACCCAGCCATTGCCCTGTGTGTTACATATTTGCATTATAATGTGCATAATATTTATTTGTCATTTTCAACTCTCCTCAGATTTTGATACGAGAGCACACCAAGCTTTATGACTCTCGAGGTTCAGTGTTTTGGCCAAGCTTTTGCCTTTTTCAAAAATGGTGGTACAGGTATGGTGGGCAAACCAGATTTAAGCTATTACATTTAGTATGTTTGTTATGTTGATGTCTCTTCTGTTTTCCTAGCCAAACTCGCTGCAGCAATAAGTGAGTGTAATTTTAGCACCAAAAACCACCTGGCTTTTTCTATTTTTGCATTGAGTGTTTTCAATGTGCGTTGCTTTTTCCATGTGTCTAACACTTCCTGTACATTTTGTACAAAGACTCAAATTACAGCTGTAAAAGCAGAGTGTAACACTGTCTGATTAAAAATACACACACACACACACACACACACACACACACACGGATGACACACGGATGACACACACATAAGGATGGGAGGATTTATTGGGTACAACTAGATCGCTCATTGGTTCACCATTATCAATGCTTAGGTCACCCACTTGGCAGATGTGCTGTTGAATGAAAATATTCAAATATAATAGAATATAAAAATGAAAGAAAAATTATGATGATGGTGATGGTGACAAACACATGGTTGTCCTCACAGCCAGCAAGTGTTCTATATATACAGTTAGTGCCTAGGCTTAGTGTCCCACAAGCAGATCACATCTTGCTACAGTATATTGGTATTAAAAGCCACCCAAAGGATGTCCATTGCTACAGCATGATTCTGAGGCTGAGGACCAAGTCCCGATGAACTGAACTAACGAGGAAGCTACTGATCAGACAGCTGGTTATTTCAGTTGTCTGTCTGCATGTCAATTCAAGGTCAGCAAACCTTTAGATGTCATCTCATGTTGGTAAATGCTAAGTAGGATGCTTGCGATGACCCCACTCTGACGTCACCCCGTTGAAGTTGAGGGTTATGGTTAAGGTTGGGGTAAGGGTTATAGGTTTAGGGTTTAGGGTTCCCACTATCATCTCATGTTAGATAAAGAAGTCCTGTTGCACAGTGCCACACTCACATTCAAGATGACACATTTGACAACAGTTAAATTCCTTCATGTTTCATTATATGCAACCAGCTTGTTGAAGAGGCATAAACACCTTCTAAGCCATAGTCTCTTGTCATTACATGTCAGTTACTATCTTCACAAAGAATGGCATCATTATTTTACCAGATACATTGTATTATATCACTGAAGCATGAATAGGGTTGAAGGTACATATTAAAAGGTTCAGTGAGGCATCTCAGGTACCGACACCTGCCATACACACATAGGATCCCTGTAGCGCCATCTACTGTCTGAAGGTAAGTGGGTCGCAACCTAATTATCTATGGTCTATGGTCGAAATTCACATGTATGCAACTCAAGTGTCTGTCATATGTTTGCTCTATCCATGCTCTTGATGTATTCAAAGGGTGTTCAGTGTTTCAAACCTGACACGCATGACATGATTGTTTGTAGGTCGTGTTGTGAAAGTTTATTTTTGCATTGACGATGTTTCAATGTAGGTGGATTTATTACCTCCTACCCAGGAGATGGAGCTAATATGCGTTTGGCCAAACGGAAGTATATTCTTGGAAGAAAAATACTTTTTTCCTAAGCACCTCCCCCTGTAATTTCCATGCATTGGCGCGCTCCAGTGTCACGTTTACCCCTCCCCGGTGGAACTGTCGCGGGCTGCCTAGGCTGTGCGGTACCGTAAAAATATGGCAGGCATGAGTGCAGCGGGACCTCGGTCGGGTTCGGCTGCTGGGCCGGTTCAACAAGGACTGAAGGAAGCTTTAATCGAGACATTGACAGCGATTCTGTCCCCAGTTCAAGAAGTGCGGGCAGCGGCGGAGGAGCAAATAAAAGTGCTTGAAGTGACAGAGGGTAAGCTAGAGAAGCATTTATAGGTAGCTGCTAGCTGGCTACTGGTGACTGACCAGCTGATGAAGTGGAATGGGTTTCACATGGGCCTTTGCAGTAGCTAGCTAGCTAGATGTTAAAGTCAATTTCGGCAGACAGAAACATTACTGTCATGTAATGTGATGAAACTAGTTTTGTAAGCCAATCACTGCTGTACCTGAAATGTAACTTAACTAGGCCTTGAGATCGCCAGCTAGCTAGGAGGAAGCACATAAGCACATATGTCAACGCCATCACGTTGCTAGCTAAATAGATAGCGAGTTCCCCGGCAAAGCAACACACATGTGGAGTCCTCAGACAGTGAGCCCACAGCATCCTCATTCCTTGTTTGGCCTAGTAGCTACTAAGTTTTATGTCCTACTACTAGTTCTGTAAAGTATGGACCTGTGTCAGTCAATGGAAACCAAACTGGTTAAATGAACTGTCAAAATGACAATTTCACAACTTGGCTACCATAAAGGAGGACTGTAACTGGCTAGACATGTCTTATTAGCTAACTACAGTATTTGGAGTTGAGTTGGGTGGTGTGTTATCTCAAACAACTCAACCCGTGCTGCCCAAAGCTTTTATGTTCTAAGAATCAGGAAGCAGAATGGATGTGTGAATGGATTATCAATACTGAGAGATAATGGTATGGTCGCCATAGCAACCATTCAATCCAGAATGTCACGTTTTCCCGCGAAGGCTATTCTTGAGATTCCCGCCATGCTTCTTCCTCCCCATAGTCAACTGAGTGGTTCTATAGCTCCACATTTGTCATCACTTATCATGTTTTAAAATACGTTTGCTGATGGCCATTGAACCCATCTGGAATACACTTAAACTGAGTTGATGGTCCATCAAATATCTTTATCGCCACATTGTGTCCTATGCATTTTGTATACCATAAATGCACTGGCCACTCTACAGAATGCTAGCTTTCCGATATAAGATACTGGGCACCTAGCTAGCTATAGGGTAAATGAGTGGCCGACGCGTTTGTGCTATACACTATGCATGCGACAAAATCAGCTGCTAAAGCGTCGCCACTAATCCAAAGTACTGCGGGTGGGGATATAGGAACAGCATATACACTACAGTGCCTTTGTCCCCCTGCGTTCCTCCGGCGTCGCTAAAAGGCTGATTGTGCAGGCAGCCGTCGGGATATAGCCTACTGTAGTGTCACAGCAAGAATGACCCTGGCCTCTTTCTGAGGGAGCAGCTGTATGGGACAGTCAGCAGTAACATTGTCTCCTGGACTGTGATGTCACTTTTAGTTAAATCCGGTGACAGAGAGCGATGGCACACAGGCATGAGGGTCTGACTCCCCCCCCCCCTCTCTCTCTCCATCCCTCTCTCCCTCTCCCTCTCTCCATCCCTCATACTCTTAACAGGCCATGAAGGTGAAATACTTGGAATAGATCTGTTTCTAATACTGTTGATGCTCAAAAGGGCTTATCAATTAAATGCCTTTGCATAATCAAATATGTCAGTCCAATACCTTTTTGCTGTTTCTTATACTCTATTAGGCTACAGAAAACAGTATCCCATCTTGTGTAAATGCTTTTCACTCACTGTCCCTCAACCCCATGTAAATGTAAGGCCAGCGTGTATTAATTGAGTTAGCATTCCTTGTGATCAGTCCACTGTGTGTTGATGATGTCCTCTCATTGCTGCATTTGTGTTGTAGAGTTTGGAGTCCACCTGGCAGAACTTACGGTAGACCCTCAGGGAGCCCTCGCCATTCGTCAGGTGAGAAACACCTGTGTGTCTGTGTCTGTGTCTGTGTGTGTGAGCAGGCCGAGAGGCACCCTGAAAAGAGTGAAGGAGCTGTGACTAAAATTGTGTAGAGAGGGATAAAATACTCTGTGTGTGTGTGTGTGTGCACTACTCTTCAGTTTAGTTATGTTACTTTAATCCTGTTCCAATGTGTGCAGTTGGCCTCCGTCATCCTGAAGCAGTATGTGGAGACTCACTGGTGTTCCCAGTCGGAGAAATTCAGACCCCCAGAGACCACTGACCGGGTAAGACATACATCAGTGTGTCATAATCTACGAGTTTGGTTTACAAGTCAATGTCTGTCTCCTCAAATGCCTATCATGAATCTCAGTGAATAACCTTATTCCTCCACCTCAATCCTTTATCTATGTTTTCTAAACTCTTGTATATACTGGTCCTTGTATTTGTTTTGTAGTATGTCACATCTTTTACCATATGTTCTACTACCCATTGTTATTACTCTGTTCCTATACTTAGCCTCATACTTGTTGTATCTTGTGTTTTGTTTTTATCTAGATGTATGTTGTGACCCTGTATAAAGGGTTTAAAATCAACTTGCAACCCTCTCCCTCTCTAGGCCAAGGCAGCGATCAGGGACCTGCTACCTGGGGGTCTCAGGGAGGCTATCAGCAAGGTGCGCTCCAGCGTGGCGTACGCTGTATCGGCCATCGCCCACTGGGACTGGCCTGAGGCCTGGCCTCAGCTCTTCACCCTTCTCATGGACATGCTGGTCAGTGGAGATGTCAACGCTGTGCATGGGGCCATGAGGGTCCTCACAGGTGAGTGCTAGACCGCACACACACACACACACACACACACACACACACACACACACACACACACACAGAGACTCACTCATACACTCCATATAAACTGTGCTGTTGTGTATTTGTTGCTAAATCAAATCCAAAGGCTACAGCTGGGGTTCACTTTGGGAGAAGTAAAGCTATTTAATTATGTATATCTACTCTACTCTATTGGCCAGTTTAAATGCACATAGCTTGTTTTATACCAACCATCTTGCCTTCTCTTCTAGAGTTTACACGGGAGGTGACAGACACTCAGATGCCATTGGTGGCTCCAGTGATTCTACCTGAGATGTACAAGATCTTCACCATGGCAGAAATCTACAGTATTCGCACTCGGTCCAGAGCAGTGGAGATCTTCACCACCTGTGCCAACCTCATCTGTGCTATTGAGGAGCTAGAGAAGGTGAGGCTCAGTAGAACACTTTGGAAGGAGTCAAAGGATGCTTGGTTATCTGTAATTTGTTCCTTTAAGTTGTTGCTGACAAAGCCTATTAGTGAGCGGACTAAGAGAGCCAGGCTTTCTAGCACTGCACTGATGGTTTGGGTAATTGGGAAGGAACATTTAAAGGAAGTAATCTGGAAGACACTAACTATAGAGCGGTGTGTGTGTGTGTTCAGGGTGCAGCCAAAGCCCTGATATTCCCGGTGGTGCAGCAGTTCACTGAGGCATTCGTTCAGGCCCTCCAGATGCCCGATGGCCCGTCCTCAGACAGCGGTCTCAAGATGGAGGTCCTCAAGGTGAGCAAGCGGAGAGGAGAGCATGTTGGGAGATGGAGGCCAGAGGATGTCGTTAATATGTTCCTGAAGCAATCATGCCAGCTCTATTAATGACACTTCTATCCGCAAGGTTCCTTAAGTTGCACCTTCTGGACTGAAATTCAGATCTTTGGTCAGTCGTTACTACCTTACATGTTCCTCCTTCCCAGGCTGTGACAGCTCTCGTGAAGAACTTCCCCAAACCCATGGTGGCCTCCATGCAGCAGATCCTGCCCATCGTCTGGAACACTCTAACAGAGAGTGCTGCTTTATATCCTTCAAACTGCAGCCAGGTCCTGATACACTTTCTGTGCATGTCTGTCACTGCACTACAAGGGATAGTTCACCCAAATGTCAAAATCATGTTTTAGCGGTTAGTCACAGGGCCCAGATAAACAGTACCAAAGTCTGTCCCTGTCTATAGACTCATTTCAGGGTAAGGAACCAAATTATGTGATTTTGTAATTTTGGGGGTGGGAACTATCCCTTAGTGTAGACCAGGTGCTAGATGAGATGATCCTTAGGACACCTGATAGTGTGGAGTGAGTGGGTTTCCTTAACCAAGTGTGCACTTATGTCAGAACAGAGGTGAACTACACAGAGGAGGTGGATGACCCTATTGACTCTGATGGTGTGTACAACTTTGACATGATTCTATAGCCATGAATGTAGACTGTTCTGTAACGGGCTTATTTAGAACAAGGATACTGAACTGAAGTCTTCTGATCAGCTTGATGTATTAATATTGGTGTGTTTTCTATCCCAGGTGAGGTTCTGGGTTTTGAGAACCTGGTGTTCAGCATCTTTGAGTTTGTCCACACGTTGTTGGAGAACAACAAGTTCAAGAGCACAGTGAAGAAGGCTCTGCCTGAGCTCATCTACTACGTCATCCTCTACATGCAGATCACTGAGGATCAGGTACAAACTGTGTGTGTGTGTGTGTGTGTGTGTGTGTGTGTGTGTGTGTGTGTGTGTGTGTGTGTGTGTGTGTGTGTGTGTTTATATATATATATATAGTATATGCCATTTAGCTGACACTTTCATCCAAAGCGACTTACATTGAGTGTATACGTTTTTCAGTATATATGGTCCCAGCAGGAATCGAACCCACAACCTAAGCATTGTTAGTGCCATGCTCTACCAACTATGCCACAAAGGACCACTGTCATGTCCAGGTTGTGCTGTGTGCCTGATCATAAGTAGTGGTGTCTCTGTAGATCAAAGTGTGGACGGCCAACCCGCAGCAGTTTGTGGAGGATGAGGATGACGACACCTTTTCCTACTCTGTCAGGATCTCAGCTCAGGACCTGCTCCTGGTGAGAACCCCCACATGGGAAACAGTTACAGTGATGTATCCATAGAGATAGAACAGCTGTTCTGTGGGTGTATCTGTGTTCTGTACCGGTCTGTAATGTACATTGTGTCTTCTGTAATGCTCTGCGCAGGGGCCAGTGGAATTTCCTGTTGAAGGGTAATTCAGTTTTTTTGTATTGTTGTAATTTGTGCTGTCTCAACCTCCTCTTCCTCCTCCTCCTCCTTCATCCTCCACCTCTACTTCCTCTTCTTCCTCCTCCGCCTCTGCTTCCTCCTCCTCCTCTCCTCAGGCTGTGGCCACAGAGTTCCAGAACGAGAGTGCAGCAGCGCTGGCAGCAGCAGCAACAAGACACCTACAGGAAGCAGAGCAGGCCAAGAACAGTGGCAACGAGCACTGGTGAGGACCCTACAGAGGCAGTGACACACACATGCTGTCAGTGTCTATATGTCTCTTCCCTCACCACCCTGTCGTCTGTCCCATACTCCAGGTGGAAGGTCCACGAGGCGTGCATGTTGGCCCTGGGCTCGGTCAAGATGATCATCACTGAGAACGTGAAGAACGGCAGGGTTCAGTTTGACATGCATGGCTTCCTGGCTAACGTCATCCTGGCTGACCTCAACCTCCAAGGTCAGTCTAAGGGATAAACTAAGGTGATGTGCTTGACCTGCAAAAACCATGTTGAATTTCAAAATTGGGTTGAAGTTAGTATTAGGGTTTGGTTGGGGTTACGGTTACAGTAAGGGTCAGTTTAAGATTTAGACCTAGTCCGATACTGGTTAGGAAGGATGGTTATAAAAGCAATATGGTGATACTTCCACTAGAGAGCCAATATCATATTGCTTGAGTCTATCCAATCCTCTCAGATCTTCAGAAGTGGGTAGAGAGTAAGGGCTAGGGGACGATTCTGATGCATTTTGGTATTCAGCATATAAGCCCAGACAATGACCCCCCCCCCCCCCCCATCTCTCGCCCACCCTCCCCCTTACAGCGGCCTCTCCCTTCCTGCTGGGCCGGGCCCTGTGGGCAGCCAGTCGCTTCACTGCGGCCATGTCTCCTGACCTGATCCAGCAGTTCCTCCAGGCTACGGTCAGCGGTCTCCACGACAGCCAAACTCCCGCGGTCCGCATCTCAGGCGTACGGGCCATCTCAGGGTGAGGCTGCTCTCCTTCACTACCAGTGCACAGCACACTTTCAATAGAGTAGAATACTTGATTATTCGTTAGGAAATGGTTTAGCCATACACAGGTGCAAACGTGGTACACACACTTACAATCACAGGGAACCACACAAACACAGCAGACAGATACATACAACACAGATGCATACAGAGCAGTTTGTTTTGGGCACACGGCTGGGCTGCTATGGGCTCTAGGGCCTTTCAGGGCCACATTGAGGTGGTTTGGGTTGGTTGGTTGGTTGTTTCTCTTTATGTAGAGTGTATGTTTTTGATGAGACAGACTGGTTAGCTCTCTTACATGTGATCCATTGATTAGAATGTGACACGTTTGATCAGTTTGTATGTGTTTTCAATGAGACATGATGAGATTGAATTTGTGACGTTTCTCAATCTGACATTAAAATACTTGTACCTCAAACGTGCTGCTTGCTGGCTTTATGGATCAATTTCTCTGTGAAAGCAGCCAGGTAAAGCGCTGTAGTAGTGACAGTTTATTTAATTTTTTCCTTTTTTGGGGGGCAGTCCCACTCCTTTCATATTTTTTTACTGTCATTTACTGAGACTGGACAGAATAGAACCCAACCCACCCAGTGCCAGTGTGTTGACTTATTGATGTCATCCTCCCAGGTACTGTGAGCAGCTGAAGCTGTCGGAAAGCACCCACGTCCTGCAGCCCTTCCTGCCTGCCATCCTGGAGGGGCTGGTCCAGCTGGCGGCCCAGTTCAGCTCCGAAGTCCTCACCCTGGTCATGGAGACGCTGTGTATCGTCTGCACCGTAGACCCCGCCTTCACCACCAGCGCCGAGAACAAGATCTGCCCCCTCACCATCGCCATCTTCCTCAAGTACAGCAACGGTAACATAGGCACCTACTTTTCCTCCCCTCTCCATCTATCCTATCCATCCTGTCGCTCAGTGTCACTCAACTCGCAACTTTGCATATTATTTCTCTCTTTCTCTCCACTCCCAGTCTGACCTCCTCAATGTGTCTCTCCTCTCCTCAGACCCAGTTGTGGCATCTCTGGCCCAGGACATCTTTAAGGAGTTGGCCCAGATCGAGACGTGCCAGGGCCCCATGCAGATGCGCCTCATCCCCACCCTGGTCAGCATCATGCAGGCTCCCACCGACAAGATCCCCTCGGGCCTCTGCTCAGTAAGTCACCAGAGGGACAACACACAACGATGGCGCCCTTATACTTTGATTTTTGTGGCAGAATGATATGTTCAAATCATATGTTCAAAAGGGCAGGTTCTCAGTCCTACAAGTTTGAGAGTCATACATGTTTTTTCTACCTTGTCCGCACATTATTTATGCTTTAATTTAATTATTCTTAATGTCACTTTTTTGTCTTTCTACTATGTGCAAGTATAATAGAAAATTATAATATTCACATACAGTATTCTCCCCTGTGTAGTATCCAGTATCCCCCTCTCACCTGTTCCTGACTGCTCTGCTCTGTGCTGCTCTTCCAGACAGCCATAGACATCCTGACCACGGTGGTCCGACACACCAAGCCCCCCCTCTCTGAAATGCTCGTATTCCAGGCCTTCCCCGCGGTGGCTCAGTGTACGCTACGCACAGACGACAACACCACCATGCAGGTGAACTCTCACCCTCTGCGGACGGACACACACACACACACACACACACACACTCACTATGCAGGTGAACTCTCACCCTCTGCCACCCATCTAAACCTCCCCCTCCTGTATTTAGTTTAGTTTGTTTGACACACAATACGAAAACCTACATGTACATGAATAACGTCTTCGAAGATATAACCCCTAAGCCTTATTTCCATTGTGGTCCTGTGTGTGTGTGTCCTCTTTAGAACGGAGGAGAGTGTCTGCGGGCCTACATCTCAGTATCTCTGGAGCAGGTGGGTCAGTGGCGGGACGATCAGGGTCACAGCGGCCTGTGGTACGTCATGCAGGTGGTCAGCCAGCTCCTGGACCCGCGGACATCTGAGTTCACGGCAGCATTCGTGGGCAGGCTGGTGTCCACGCTCATCTCCCGGGCGGGCACTGAGCTGGGCGAGCAGCTGGACCAGATCCTCCGAGCCATCCTCAGTAAAATGCAGCAAGCAGAGACCCTCAGTGTCATGCAGGTAGGAGGGGAGACAGAGATATGGAGAATTGTTGTTCTCCAGGATGTTACGGTGTCCACAGTCTGACACGCTAATAAAATAGTTGTATTGTTTTACAATTGAACGGTGAAGTACTGACTAGCGTTCTATTACCAGCCTACGGTACACTGAACTGACCTCAACCTTCTCCCTGTCTCTCTCCTTGTCTCCCCCCCGCCCTCCCCCCTAGTCTCTGATCATGGTGTTTGCCCACCTGGTCCACTCCCAGCTGGAGCCTCTGCTGGAGTTCCTTTGCAGTCTGCCCGGTCCGACGGGTAAACCTGCCCTGGAGTTCGTCATGGCGGAGTGGATGAGCCGCCAGCACCTCTTCTATGGGCAGTATGAAGGCAAAGTCAGGTGAGCAACAGGCCAGAACAACAAACCCTAATTCACACGGCTGGGCTGGGCTGGGCTGGGCTGGGCTGGGCTGGGCTGGGCTGGGCTGGGCTGGGCTGGGCTGGGCTGGGCTGGGCTGGGCTGGGCTGGGCTGGGCTGGGCTGGGCTGGGCTGGGCTGGGCTGGGCTGGGCTGGGCTGGGCTGGGCTGGGCTGGGCTGGGCTGGGCTGGGCTGGGCTGGGCTGGGCTGAATCAAGCACACCTCAACTACTCTCACATTTTCTTTTTCATACCACTCTGGGATCGTCTGTCTGTTTGCATTTCCTTTTCTACCTTGTTAATGTTGATGTAATCTCTCCTCCCTACAGCACGGTGGCGCTGTGTAAGCTGCTCCAGCACGGCCTCAACACCAACGACAAGCGTCTTCAGGACATCGTCGTAAAGGGAGAGGAGATCTACGGACCTGACGAGGGCATCCGTACACGCTCCAAATCTGCCAAGAGTATGACTCTTCTTTATTTTTCTCTCTTTCATTTGCATCCCCTTTTGCATTTTTTTTTCATAAACAATAACGTTTTCTCATCTTACTGCATCTTCCTTATTAGAACCCTCATGCACACCACATGTTTCTGATTGGAGTCACGCCTCGCCAATCATGTGATTCGCTGAAATCAATGTGTGCAATAGCCTGGGGACAAGGTCATCCCTGAAGCCACACTTGTGCATGCCTCCCATAGAGTTATACACACTAGAGTGCGCACTCCCCTAAATAATTGTGATGTACATGCAGTGCCTGGGAAACATGCCTTCTCTAGGGCTATAACTCTATGATGCCTCCACAATGGCTTTAGAAACATAGGATTGGTGTTGGCATGGGCTCGCGCACCAATCCTATGCTTTTAAATCCATGTTCAGATTCCACGTAAGGAAAGTATGTGTTTCAGAGTAGTGTTTGGTAAAGGTAGACCTCTCCTTTAAAGGTTTCTCTCTTCTGTCTACAGACCCAGAGAGGTGGACCAACATTCCGTTGCTAGTGAAGGTCTTTAAGCTGATAGTGAATGAGCTGTCGTCAGTGGTGGAGGCCAACGCCACGCGGGCTGCTGCAGCAGACTGGAGCCAAGGTAACTCATCGTCATCGTTACATGGTGCTTTATTCGATGGCTGTCTTTGACCTGAGTGAATGCATGGATCACTGGTACAGAGCAGCCTATCACACACACACACACACACACACACACACACACACACACAGCAAAGACAGACAGTTCATTTGACCCATCCAGAAAATGCAGGTGCCGATAAGACACGTGGCTGTCGTTGTTAAAGCTAGTCTGTGTTATGGACAAGAGCTCACCTGTGGCCAATCGCCGAAACGTTTTGTTTCTGCAGATTCCACTGGTATGTGGGAGGAGCAGGAGGAAGAAGAGGATGATGATGAAGAGGATGAAGGGTTAGCTGGACAGCTGCTCTCAGACCTAATTGCTTCTAACAAATATGGTGAGATCTCTTCTCTCCTGGACTCTTCCACTGCTCTTCATTCCATTTGTGGAGCCATTGGAGCACTGTTTGTGTCATGTAGCACAGATATTAAACTTTTTTTTTTTTTTTAAACTGATGAGTAAATGTGATATTAAATTGCCTTGTTTAATTAATTAAGATGAAGACTACTATGAGGATGATGACGAGGAAGATCCAGATGCCTTGAAGGACCCCATATATCAGATTGACCTCCAGGTAACCATGCCCCCACTAATATCTCTAATGTAACCCTTCACTTATCTCTTTCATCTCTTCATCTTTTAAAAAAAAAAAAGGAGTGGACATCCACCCTCCTTTTCATATTTTATCTTTATTCAGACAGGTAGAAGTTGTAGAGAAGAGGTAACAGTGGAAAGGGTCAGAGAAGTAGAAAGGGTCAGGGGTCAGGATTCAAACCCTGTCAGCCCAGGGGTATAAGGTTGTGGGAGGCGGCGGTGCTTTAAACTGCGACACACTCCAGCCCGGCACATCTCGTTTCATCTCCAATGGTATCTCTGTTTGTTGACCTGACGAAGGCTACCTCTTGGCCAAAACGTTGTTTTGTGGTGGGGGAAAAAAGCTCTTGGGAGCAGCTTATTCCGTGTGCTGGCTTTTCTTCATGATTTTGATCTCTGTTTGAACATGACTGGTGATGGAGGTGTGTCTGTGTTTTCCAGGCCTACCTGACAAACTTCCTGACCCAGTTCGCCCAGCAGCCGTGTTACAGTATGTTTTCTGGTCACCTCAACGACGCCGAGAGGAGAGTCCTGCAGTCTATAGGCATCTAACCTACCCCCCTCTACCCCCCCACCCTACCCTACATCAACCCAAAACTCTCTCGCCCAATCCTTTTACTCTACACCAATGTAACCCTGAGTATCGGATTGGCTTCCATTGGCCAGGTGGCACCCTTGACTTGACCTCCATCTTCTACAGAGGACTATGGAGAGGAAGAGACAGACATGCACTTTTCCATCCCCCCACACCTGTCTCTCAAATCGGTCTTCAAGGATGAGAAGAAAAGGACTGCAGACTTATGGAGATGGAGGAGGAGTAGGTTTGAGGGGAAATGGGAGAGGGTGTTGAAGCAGAGGCACACCCAGGTTTGTTCTCAGAGAGGACTGGGAGACGGTCCAGGGTGTTCTCCTCATGATGTTCTCCTCAGTGTGTCTCCTTGCTCCTCTGCACTATGAGACTGGTAGAGTTATTATGGGATGTAAACGGACGGGTTGATGATATGCAATGGGAACAGGGGAACCATGATATATGAACTGACTGAGTATTTTACTGTGTCCCATTTGTAAACTCAACCCACTTATTTTTGTGCTTCTGTAAAAGAAAATAAACTTCCAAGAGGCAAAAGAGACTTCATGATGATGGACAGTCAAGGAAACTAAATCTTTGAGATGGAGAGAAAAAAACATTGGCGGCCTTATTTTCAGAAACCGTTGACTTTTCTGATGGGAATGAAAACCTTGCGGGCTCCACACAGTTGTGGCTGGGGTCTGGGTGGGTATGATGAGGGATTCACACTGTTGCCATGGTGACTCACAGCCTTGTCATTTCCTTGTACCCACTGGAGTTTGGGATGAAATTTCTAAATAAAAGTCCCAACAGGACACCATTTTCAGTTTCCAGCATTTTTTTTTCACTCTTGCAGCTTGTATAACAGGAGGTATAATAGTGTGAGACTTGCCAAATCCAAAGCTACGTAGTCATTTATGCACTTATGATATCAGTTGTCATTGCCTTGAATAGTTCAAATAAATATTTACATCCGTCATAAAAGATATGCACAATCACTGAAAGGTGACAACTGTAGTTGTGTGAAAATTACATGACTGATCTGTTCTGAAACCGTCTCTCAGGGGTATTCTACCTTGGTCTTGTTACTATGGCATCTCTCACTTATGTAAAGCGATGCTCCACATGGAATAGATGGTATTCTGTCATTGCCAAGTGCCCATTACATGCAATATTCTTTCTTCCATCGAGGCCGGGGAGGCGCTAAGGAACCTCACTGGCTCTCATCCGACCCTCAGGCGAACAGCGTCACAGGCAACCGATGGTCGCTGTACAGATCTTGTTGATCACGAACCTCACTCCCGCCTGACTGTCATGTAATTCCAGCGGTAGATTATGATCATACCGCCAGTCGGACTATTTCTATATTTAATCTATAAAAGCCGATATAATCTACGTACGTTTTGTTTTGTAGGCGCTGTAATTTAGAGTAGTCAAGATGTCACTTATCGCAATGGTTTTGGTGGCGGTGCCCACCGTCGTTCTCTCCGCCTGGCAGGGTAAGATGATGCTGCTTGTATTTTCTTATAGGCCGCACCAGTCGTCAACATTTCTCGAAACAATTTGCATGTGCTAATGATATTGTTCCATCTGTGATCGTTGCATTATTACTAAATTGAATGCGCTCACAATGTTACTATGTTGCAACCTGATATGGTAGAACATTCTGCGTGGTGGTGTCATGTCATCATGCATTTGTTTTGTTGTTTTCTATTTCGGGTAAGCCTCCAAGCACTACATATTATTTATAGTTTATGTAAATAACAGCCTTTATGTACTGTATGTATTATATAGCATGTGGTTGTTTAGAAATGCAGTGCACTATCAAGACAGATATCTACCTATTGATTGGTTTGTTTATGATATTATAATTTCACTCAGAACATTACCTTTCATTGCATTACGGCTAAATACAGTCAATCAAAAATGACCCAATATTGGCTACACATCACATTAGCAGCAAATAATGCAGGGTCACAGAACAGATCACCTTACTTTTATTAGATAGTGTAACAACTTCAGAGACTTTAATGACTAAAAGTTGCTAATGTTGTACTGACCAGGAATTGACCTAATTCAATTGACATGGTTATTATATTATTACATGGTCAAAGTAATGCATCTGGAGTCCTGTGGTCCAGAAGGAATTGCCTTTAACTGGCGCTGTAAACTAATCCAAGGGCCGTGGACCTAACCCTAATTCATAATACAGGGCTGAAGCGAGTGAAGCTGAGTTGTGCTGGGCTGGCCTAGTTACGCATATCTGCCATAGTTGCTGAAACACTGCTGAAAAGGACAATGTGAAAAGAAAATATCTGAGCCAGCACAGTATGATTCTGGTTGGCCCTTTAATGTGTGAAGCCTTAGATGCAGGTGGTTGAATGACCTACATTAGCAAGTCCAGTATACAGTGCATTCGGAAAGTATTCAGACCCCTTCACTTTTTCCACATTTTGTTATGTTACAGCCTTATTCTAAAACGGATTAAATTCATTTTTTCCCCTCATCAATCTACAGACAATACCCCATAATGACAAAGACAAAACAGGTTTTTAGAAATGTTGGCTAATTTATTAAAAATAAAAAACTGAAATATCACATTTACATAAGTATTCAGACCCTTTACTCAATACTTTGTTGAAGCACTTTTGGCAGCGATTACAGCCTCAAGTCTTCTTGGGTATGACACTACAAGCTTGGCACTCCTGTATTTGGGGAGTTTCTCCCATTCTTCTCTGCAGATCCTCTCAAGCTCTTGTCAGGTTGGATGGGGAGCGTTGGTGCACAGCTATTTTCAGGTCTCTCCAGAGATGTTTGATCGGGTTCAAGTTCAGGCTCTGGCTGGGCCACTCAAGGACATTCAGAGACTTGTCCCGAAGCCACTCCTGCGTTGTCTTGGATGTGTGCCTAGGGTCGTTGTCCTGTGGGAAGATGAACCATTGCCCCAGTCTGAGGTCCTGAGGGCTCTGGAGCATGTTTTCATCAAGGGTCTCTGTGTACTTTGCTCCGTTCATCTTTCCCTCCGTTCATCTTTCCCTCGATCCTGACTAGTCTCCCAGTCCCTGCCGCTGAAGAACCCCACAGCATGATGCTGCCACCACCATGCTTCACCGTAGGGATGGTATTGGCCAGGTGATGAGCGGTGCCTGGTTTCCTCCAGACGTGATGCTTGGTATTTAGGCCAAAGAGTTCAATCTTGGTTTCATCAGACCAGAGAATCTTGTTTCTCAAGGTCTGAGAGTCCTTTAGGTGCCTTTTGGCAAATTCCAAGTGGGCTGTCATGTGCTTTTTACTGAGGATTCTCCCATCTTCACAGAGGAACTCTGGAGCTCTGTCAGAGTGACCAATGGGTTCTTGGTCACCTCCCTGACGATGGCCCTTTTCCACCTATTGCTCAGTTTGGTCAGGCGGCCAGCTCTAGGAAGAGTCTTGGTGGTTCCAAACTTCATCCATTTAAAAATGATGGAGGCTACTGTGTTCTTGGGGACCTTCAATAATGCAGACATTTTTTTTAACCCTTTCCCAGATCTGTGCCTCGACACAATCCTGTCTCTGAGGTCCTCGGACAATTCCTTCGACCTCATGGCCTGGTTTTTGCTCTGACATGCACTGTCAACTGTGGGACCTTATATAGACAGGTGTGTGCCGCTCCAAATCATGTCCAATCAATTGAATTTACCACGGATGGATTCCAATCAAGTTGTAGAAACATCTCAAGGATGATCAATGGAAACAGGATGCACCTGAGCTCAGTTTCGAGTGTCATAGCAAAGGGTCTGAATACTTATGTAAATGTGATATTTCAGTTTTTTATTTGTAATAAATTAGCAAACATTTCTAAAAACCTGTTTTTGCTTCGTCATTATGGGCTATTATGTGTAGATTGATGAGGAAAACTATTTATTTAATCCATTTTAGAATAAGGCTGTAACATAACAAAATGTGGAAAAATACTTTCCAAATGCACTGTGGAAAAGACCACAAAATGCAGATCTGATGCCGATGTGTCTCAGTTTGATGAAGGCTGTAATAGTGCCGCAGTTTTAACCACTGCAAAGAGATTTTAAGGTACTATACATTTAAGGTGGATTTTAGTAAAGAGCTTGACCAAGATTCAGTTTCATTCCAGATCAAAACTCACAACTTTAAGGCTGTTGCCTCTCTATAGATGGAGAGAGTGAGTGACACCAGCCTCTATAACACTATCCTATTCCCTTTTTCATTAATAATAATAATAATAATAATAATAATAATAATAATAATATATGTGTGTGTGTGTGTGTGTGTGTGTGTGTGTGCTTGCGTGTGTGTGTGCAGTGAGTGCCAATGAGGACTGCTTGTGGTACGTGGATAAGAATGGCACCTGGCACAACGGTTTCGACTGTGCCCTCATCACGTTCTGCTGTGGGAACTGCCACAAGCGTTACTGCTGTCTGGACGCCTTCAAGATGATCACTGAGAGGGAGCAGAAACGCTGCATGTTCTTCCAGTTCAGGTGTGTGTGTGTCGGGCATGGTTTTTAGTCCAGGACTAGGCTTAATCTGTGAGAAACTAGCCAGATACAGTATGAGGAGTATAGGGTCAATAGGCTTACTCTGTAGAGGCTTTGAGGAGATGTCTGACATGTCTTTACCACCGCTCTCTGTCCTAGCCCCACCACATTAGCCGGCATAGCTTCCTCCATTCTGCTGTTCGTGGCTATCATCGCTACCATGGTGTGCTGCTTCATGTGCTCCTGTTGCTACCTGTACCAGCAACGACAGCAGCGTGGCAGGACTCCCTATGATGGCAACGCATATGGTAGGCCGACTACACACTTACACACACACACACACACACACACACACACACACAGACACACAAAGACACACACTTCGCTTACACGCACATACAGTGATGATACTAATATACCAATACAGGGAGAGATTCATGGCCATTATAAAATCCATGTTGACTGATCATGAAACTCTGTGTGAATTTCAGCCCAGCAAATCCCAATGGCCAGCTTCCCTGTGGAGCCCATGTATGATGCGTATGGGAAACCCCTGGCCCTAGGACATGCTGAGTTTCAGCACCCTGGCTACCCAATGGCATCTCAGTACCCCGGGATGCCCCAGCCGTACCCCATGATGCATCCGGGCCCTTACCCCCCATACCCCATGGCAGACCCAGGGTACAGTCAGGGAGGTAAGAGAATAACCTGTTATCCCTGAGTGGCATGATGTTGATACCAATACTTTATTGATCCAGTCTCATTGAAATAGGAATCTATTTTTCAAGGGAGCCCTAGCACTATATAGAAGTATTATAGACATGCTAAGGAAAAAATGACTGGGCTGATATATTGTCTGATGTATAGTAGCCAGATTGTGTGTTATAGAATGAAATTGACCTCCTGGGTGTTGTGTGTTGCAGCCCCCCCACCCTACTCCCCACGACAATACCCCGGCCACTGATGGAACAGCATACTGAACCACGCACTCTGCGAGAGAAGAGAGAGAGAGTGTCAAGAGAAGAAGGCAGTAGCTCCAGAGCTGTCCTAGTGGTTTGGCTGTGAAAAAGATCACCAGAGGCACTTTAGTTTTGTTTATTAATTCATATGTCCTTTGTGGAACAGAGCATTCATTGAATCAGGTTCCTCTTACAATCTGAACCTGATTTGTAATGACAGTTTTATTGTGGACATGTCACACTATCCTGAGTGAGGTAACCATTGTTACCATCGTTACCATCGTTACCAACGTCCTCTCACCTGATATAACCCTGACTGACACACATCCACCACAACAAGTGTTCAGTTACCCACGTCCACATTCTACAAGGTCATATGTTTCCTTTGATATGCACTTTCCTCTAAGAAATGTGACTTTATGAATAGTCATAGTGTCTTTGTACATGTTTGCTTGCATTAATCTGATAGCGGGTGCAAAGGAAAGGGATAATGGTGATAATGTTTGTGTGAGCAGGAGGGTTCACTGTGCATTATTATGTGTTGTTGTATCAAGCCTGGATGCTCAGACAGATTGATGGCTCCTCTCACCCTTTCGGATACCTTTAGCCTGCCAGCCCTCACTGCTTGTTAACACACTGAGAGTAACTTATTAGGCAGCTTGATCTCCGCTTGTCTTCCGTTATTGAGTGACGTTAACTTTATTCATATTATAATGTCAGTTACATCTGTTCCCATCCTCCATCCATCCTCATCCTGGTCTTAGTTATATGTCATTATGCCGAGTTGTCTGTAAGAATTGTATTTATTAGATATTACCCATGTAAATATTTGTTTTCTGTAAACAAATCAGGACAATGAATTTGTAGCTCAATGCTGCCTGATTTGGATAACAATGCGATTATGAATTTCAAGAATAACTATTTAAAAACTTATTTTCTAAATAAATACAGCTCAATATTTTATCATATACATCTATATTGTAAGGATTTACAATGTTGAAGACTTATGATCATTGTAATATACTGGAGCCACTTTTTAATACTGTTTACCATTGAATGGTTTTAACACTACTTCTTTACTGTACCTCTGAGCCATCGTCGTGCCCCTTGTGAGATGTTTGCATTGTAGAACATGATGTGTTAAGCATGTGTTGTACAGTAGCTGTGTTCTACTTGTAGGTGACGCCTGGAACAGGGCATCCAGGTCAAACATGTTGCATAAGGTCACGGTCTATGCTACCTTCACTGAGATTCTAGATGCATCTTTTTCAGTTGTAAACTCTCGTAACTGAAACACATGAAGATGCCCAAGAGAAGAGTGAGTTTTGTTCACAGGGGATTGATAAAAGTGAACCAATCATGCACTGATTCTTCTTATCAAATTACTGTAAGTTTTGACTTTGACTTTTCTTAAAAAACATTGTTATTATTTTACAACTTGAATTGGCTTATGTCGATAATTATTGTCCACATGTACATATGGTAATGATGAACCCTACATATGTACACTATAAGTAGTTGAAAACGGAACTTTCTACTGGAACTGCTGACAGAGATTGAAGTACATTTGCTTAATGGAATTTTCCTTAATCTGAATTCATTTGTTTTTTTTGTTTTGGTAAATCAAAAATCAAATGTCTTCTCTTACATCAGTACTGTTTAACAGTTTCCAGATTTGGCTTTATGGTTGTCTGTTGCTAAATGGATGGTAAGACATTGTAATATAATAAGTGCTATGTTTTTTCTAATAAAGTATAACTTTGGAATGTAAAACACTGTTATCTATTGTGTCTTTAATTCTATTGCACCACAGTATCAGCCATTTAATCATACAGTACCATAAATTGTAGAGGCTTTTGTGAGAATGTGTTTTCACTATTTTGGCCACTAGATGTCACTATTTTCAGACCATCAAGTTAAGATTGTTCTGAAACTCATGGTAGTCAACAATAATTATCTATTTGGTCTCATTCCATACAGTGCCGGTTCAGTTTAGACACTTAAGTTGAGAGAAGTCATCTGTGTTATCCTTATATTTTGCACCTTATACAGATATAAGTGTAGTCCTATAGTACACATGATAGATTTGGTTCTGTAATGCCTTGCAGTAACATCATAGTAGAATGTATGTATTGCCTGTTACACATTTAATTTCCCAATAGATTTTCCCAGCTGTAAGTTCACTGTGTATTCACCTCCAGGAAAATTACATCTTTCTAAAGTACAAATTCAACTTCTAAAAATGTGCTCTTAATAAATCTGCATTCATTGAACACTTACAACTTCTAAAAGTGATGGTGTAATTGTGGAAAAGGAAGTCTCACTGTGTAATGCCATGCTTTGGCATTTCTGTAAACCTGAGCCCTTCCCATTGCCTTTAAAGGCCTATGTACCCTGGTCTAAATATGGACATGCAGTTTCACAGGATTCCAAAGAATGTCCGAGGCTCACAGAGAGACCACTTTGATGATAGGCTGATGCACTCCATACTGGTACCCCTACTGCAACGCAGCTGTGAGTCCAGCCTCTCTGCAGCAGGTTTGATGCTTCTGCTGGGGTTTTGGTGAGCAGCTCGGATATCATCTTTGGCCTATGGGAATACTTTACGGGTTGCTACAGGAAGAAAGCACATCATTCTAAAGGGGATATCACAGCTCTCAAACACCTCTCCTCTGCTTGTCCTGAGGGTCCTCCTTATTCCCAGGGTTCTCCGTTTAGGTTCCCTAGGGGTTCTCCTTCAAGGTTCTCCAGCAGCCCGAGGCAGTCATGTCCAGGAGGAAGGTGCGGGGGCTCACGCGGACGGGTCGGCAGGTGAGCGAGGACCCTGACCTGGACAATCTGCTGTCCAACCTGTCGCCTGAGGATTTGGAGGAGCTGGAGAAGGAGGTGGTGACCGCGCCGGACCTGGACCGCAACGAGGGCAAACTCCTGGACCAGGGGGACACACAGTCTCAGCCAGCCACTAACCATAACCGGGATGTTAAGCTGCTGGACACCCAGGAGCGTGACACCAAGAAGCTCAACCAAAGGGAACGGTCATTTGAGGTATGATCAAATGATGATGGGGGGTGGGGGAGGGGGGGGAGGGGCGGGGGGGGGATCTGGATTGTTTTAGGTAACATAACATGTAACATAATAGGTGGATTTATGATTATACTGTTTACCATACTCTACTATATCAAGATGTTCAGCAGCTGACCACTCTGATCATGTTTATTAGTTGAATTCCACAGTGGCTGCTGGTCGATGGATAGATCCTTCAGTCCTTCTAGCATTGCAATAATGATACTATTTTTTACATTGAGGATGATATTCCTTTGCCAACTCAACCTCAACCACTCTATCAGCTCATAAATCATGGTCCACCACAGTGTCCACCACATGTAGTTTCTATGCCAGGAAAAACATAGTTGTCTATTCCCTCAGGGCAATAACAACCATTCTACATTCTTCCCTCTCTTTTCATAAACAGAGCAAAGTCTTAGAAATATATTTATTAAAATGCTGCTGTGCACAGGGATATTAGACTTGTGTTGTACTATATCGGTTTTTGTTGACAGCTTTTTGACATGCGGCCCACCTGGTTGGGTGTGAGCGTGCCAGAGAGCCAGGAGCTAGCAGTTGGATGTGTTTAAGAAAAGGCACTTCAGATGACGGGGCCTAGGCTCTGTGGAGGTTCTTAATCCCGGCTTGATGGAATTCCTTGGTTGATTGCTCCTACGCTCACTGCCTTTTAAGGACACATCTGCCTAGGCTGGAACCTCACACAGCAACAACAGATGGAGCGCTCACACAAATCAAACACTTAGCTAGCTACTCTGCAAATGTATTTCTGTACTATAAAATGGTTCCCTGGGGGTTATTGTGAATGCACCGTATCTAATGTCCAAATTTACATTACATGCTTTGATATTATATCATAGCTTACATAACACTGAATGGATAGGGAGAACATGTTTTGCTTCATTTAGGCATGGAGTGCAACAATAAGACTGCTTTCAAGCTATGAGAATTTCTATTGCTCTAGTAGAAATGATGGCATGACATTTATAGAAAAATAACAACATATAACAGCCAAAGCGGGGTCATATTATGGATCAGTGGAGGCTGGAGGAGGTAGAAATTGGAGGATGGGCTCATTGTAATGCATGGAATGTAATGAGGAATGGTATCAAACACATGTGATACTATTCCTCATTCCATTCCACACATTACAATGAGCCTCCACTGTTATAATACAGATTGATTTGTAAATGATCAGCCGTTTAGATAAGGCTGTCACTAGATGATATCATAAAGTTGTGAGCAATGAGAGGATTGACCTTTTGAGGCAATGGTCAATTACTATGAGAGCACTGCATGTGATATTCATATATATTGGGTTATAACTATTATTTATTTATTTATTCAGGTAAATACCATTGAGATATTAATCACTTTTTCAAGGTAGCCCTGGTCAACAGATGGAAATTGTTTAGATTTTTGATGTAGTTTATTGAAAATCATGTAAATGACACTCACAGACCTTTATGACATTACTGTTGCGACTTGTGTAGTTTGTGTTTTGTGCATTTTAGGGATTTTGAAATATATATATTATTATTTTTCTATAGGGAGAACCCAAGAAGGAGACCAGGAAGCAGGAGTACCTTCGGAAGATGGGCCTGAGTCAGGAAGGGAAGGAAGAAGGGATCCAGAGACAAGCAAGTGTCTCATCTGACCAAGAGAACAAGATGGAGGACAGAAATAACAAGGGACCAGGCAGCTCTGAAGAGGACAGAGCTGGCACATCCTATCGATACAGGAGAGCTGAGAACAAGGACAATGAGGTGAAAGAGGAGATGAAAGAAAAAGAGAGAAATGAGGACAGTAAGCTGAAAGAGAAACGAGAAAATAGGGAGAGCACCAGTAGTAAGACAAGAGATATGATCCTCAAGTTACAGGAGAAAAAGGATGACAGCAGAGAAAAAGAGAGAAAAGAAGACAGTAGGAAAAGTGTGGATAGCAAAACTAAGGAGCTTATTTCCAAGCTAAAAGAGAAAGATGAAAAGGAGAAAGATAGAAAAGAGGATATGAAGAAAAGAGAGGATAACAAGACAAGGGGACTTGTGTCCAAGATGGTTGAAAAGCAAAGTCAGGTCCAAGAGTGTAAAACAGGAGATAAGAAGACTAAAGCAGAGAAGTCTGGCCTGCAAGTTGAGAGACAAATGTCTCATGAGAAGGAGAGTGAAGGTGAGAAGAAAGTGGAGAAAGAAGACGTGAAGGAGAAGGCGAAAGAGAAGGAAGCAGAGATTAAACAGAAGGAAAATGGGGAAGAAAACAAGAAGACTGTAAACGAGGAGGGAATTGAAAAGAAAAGGGAAAAAGAGGAGAACAAAGGAAAAGACACAAACGAAGGGTTAAAATCCAGCAAGAGTGAAGAACTTGGAAACTGTGTCGAGAAGAAAGGCACACCCATAAAGAAGACCAAGGAGGAGGAAGAGGAAGAGGAAGACTCCAGCATGTTTGATGAGCTCATGGAGCAGGTACGCAGCAACGACCCCTCCATGTTAGAGCTCAACATCAACAACTCAGAGGTCATCAAGACAAAAACTCTCATCCAGTTCGCAGAGGCCTTGCATAACAACAGCCACATTAAGACCCTCGCCTTGGCCAACTGCCGTGCTGACGACCATGTGGCCTATGCCGTCGCGGGCACCTTGCGCAGCAACAAGACCATCACAAGCATCAACCTAGACTCTAACCATCTTACCCCTAAGGGCATCATCGCCCTGATCCACGCCCTGCAGCACAACGCCACCCTCACAGAGCTGCGCTTCCACAACCAGCGGCACATCTGCGGAGGCAAGACGGAGATGGAGATGACCAAAGTGCTGAAGGACAACACCACCCTCCTGAAGCTGGGCTACCACTTTGAACTGGCTGGCCCACGCATGACCATGACCAACATCCTGAGTCGGAATATGGACCGGCAGAGACAGAAACGTCTACAGGAGCAGAAGCTGGCCCAGGCCAATGGGGGAGATAAGAAGGGGGCACTAGAGGTTCCCAAGACTGGTAAGGGCTTCCTGAGGGGCTCACCCAAGGCCTCCCCCAAACCCTCCCCTCACCCCTCACCCATGCCGTCGCCAAAGCTGACTCCTAAGAGGACAAGTGGAGGAGTACCAGGGGGTGGACCCCCACCACCCCCACCTCCCCCTGGGGCGCCCCCACCACCCCCTCCCCTAGCCCCCATGCTGGATATCGACACCCTGCGGAACACTCTGACACCTGTATCACAGAGGAAGATGGGTGATAAAGAAGGAAGTCAATCCGGTGGTAAGAACTCGAGGGACCAACTGCTGGCCTCCATTAGGGCTGGCAATAAGATACAATTGAAGAAGGTAAGACGGGGCACGGGCCAGTCACTGATCATGGAGAAAGTTGGTGTGCTGATTGTGTTTCTGATTATACATCTGAACAAAATGTGTACAATATATTCACACGCATTATTATGCACACATTCATACACTCATCCCTTTCTTCATTGCAGGTTGCAGTACCAAAGCTATTGCAGTAATCCCTTGGAAAAGAGAGCAGAAGGAAAGAAGGATGGACGACAACAGACATCTCACAAGGATCAAAGCTCCAGCTGTCCCACACACCGATCCACGGTCTTACCGCTGTGCTGCGGGATAGGCGTTGATAGGGCAAAGAGCACAGAGTGAAACATGAGATTTCCTTTGGATGCACAGCCTCCATTAAGTTCTCTCCTCAAACTATACACTGGACCACGGGGACACCATGGAGGATGAGAGGTGTGCAGGGGTCTGAACTCTGCAGGAGGTGCCCTGAGGTCCTAGTTGTCTCCCTTTTGTCCATATTGATGCTTGGCCTGTCATTTTGCACTAGATTATGAAGCCGTTGATGTGTTTTGTTGGTAAGTGTATGTGGTATGATGTGTGTAATGTGGGAGTGTGTGGTAACAATAGTAAGCAGTTAAAATAGTTATTTTTAATTCTTATAAAACTTAAACTTTCATTTAAATATTGGACGGTTATTTGATAGCTTATTTATTTGTGAAGAAGGAAACCGCCTCATACTTGTCACTTGGAATTCTGCCCAAACAAAGTGGGAATTCTCTTATGGCATAATATCAGGGAATTAAAGTTGGGTTTGACTTCAGCAATTCACACTTTCATAGTAAAAACAATGGGGAGAGGAGGTGGTTTGTAAAATGTGTGTGTCATTGCCAAATCTCAAGACAGACATCTCAGGCAACGTTTAACACATAAAAAGCAACCTAGAATCCCAGTCTGTTTGAGAGACTCAGGATGGAAGTTCAGTCTTATCAGGAAGTAAGTATGGCCGCCCTAATAATATCTGTTTTGATTCTGTATTATTCCAGGTTGGACGATCAACTAATGCCAAAGATAAATGCTCTTATGTAATTCTGCATGTCTTAACCCTCGGGACTCTGAAACAATTCCTGGCTTTTGTCAAAATGATAGAACAGCCTTGTTGATCTATGCCATACTTTAAATTGAATGTCTTTTTTTATTTGTATTCTTTTAATGTGATCATATTGTACAAAGCGGCACTCTGCTCTTAAGGTGACTGTTGACTGTTTGTATCAGTTAACGTAATGTGGGTTGCTCTTTGTCATATTTGATTACACAAACATTACTTACAGAGCCTGTATACATATAATAAAAATATATTTACAATGCAAGTGTAATGAAATAAACTTGATTATGATAACTTCATTAATTCTGAAATATAAAGGGAAGTTTACTTTTACTAACAGAAAGATTCAGGAGTAGGCTGATACTGTATACAT
The DNA here is from genome assembly GCF_951799395.1 of Argentina silus. Taxonomy (NCBI): domain Eukaryota; kingdom Metazoa; phylum Chordata; class Actinopteri; order Argentiniformes; family Argentinidae; genus Argentina; species Argentina silus. The sequence continues at coordinate 7,310,875 of NC_139658.1, read as the reverse complement.
GCTCTTTCATGATTAAATGGACAATTCTATGTCTCATGCCAAGTATAAGATGTCAAATAGATCCTAATAAAATGTTTGTGTACACATACAGAGCACTGATGAGTTCCTTGGCAACAGAGAGATAATGATCTAATGCAGTATTGTGTATATAGTGTTGTCAGTCTGATTTCCATTTCTGTACACATGGCTGGGGAACAAACAAAGCTTAATGGAGAGTGACCTTCACATCAACCAAGAAAGGAGAGGGGGCTGCCTGCATATGCGATTGCTGAACACATCATGTTCAAGGCTGTAGAGGCCCTTACCAGTCTGCCCCCCCCCCCCCCCCCCGCCACACACACACACACACTGGGGGTTGAGTGGAATAACCACAGGCCAGTTTATGTCTGGATCACCCTCTGCATCCATGAAATGCCTATATTTGGTCATTTCTCAATGGAGACTTGCACTGCAATTCATTCCTTTCCCGTTCCTAATAATGGGAAGCTGGCCAGTGGTCTGTCTGGCGCTCCCCATGAGCACTGATCTCAGATGGAGAAGGGGGGTAGAGGTTTGAATAGAGGAGATTGCTGGGTTAAATTCTCACAGTGGGCCATTCCCCAAATCTAAGGAAATTATTGGGTTGTCTTAAATATGTCAGCTATAAATATCGTAACCTATGGGACCAATTGATACTTGGGAATACAAATATATGGCGTGACCGGCACAGCAATATATCAAATGGAAAGGGCACAGAAAAGAAATACATAGTTGGTCTGCTTTGTGTTTAATTCACTTGACCTCTGACTGCAGTATTTATTTTATCTGAAGGTATCCACTGGGACCAGGCAGGTTCTCTCTGGGTAAAAGTACGTCCTGCACAAATATGTCCACAAGGGGCACTGGTGAGCAAAAAAGGGATTCTCAAAGATTGTATCTTAGAGGAGGGCACACAAGTCTGGTACCATAAACCACAAAATGTATATTGTGGTTTCGGTATTGTGACAACAACATACATTCCCATAAATCATAAAATAATAACTTTGATTATTATTATTTTATTTATTTTTTACAAAAAAAGTATTATTTTCAGGCTAAAAGGCATGACGTTGTTTTTCGTTACGTCAGGTTGTTGGTAGTACGTCAGAGGGAACAGTGAAAGAACAAAATGGAGGAGTACGCACGGGAACCATGGTGAGTCTTAGCTGCTAACTAGCTAAACAATATATTGTCAGCAAGACCGGTATTACATTCAGATTGTCATAACAGATGTTCAACGATACAATCAGCATAATGCTATCCAGAACTAACATTGTAACTGCCAACCCTTCCATATGTCCAGCTAAGCTATACGAATGCTAGCTAATGATGCTAGCTTAGGATGCTAGCTTGAGTGCCTCAGTGATGTCCTTCGTTGCGAGCCGGCAACAGTGACCTTGTTGAGCGCTCAACAATTTTGTTGATGTGAACGGTCTAGCGTGTCATACGTTTGTAGCCAATAATTGTAGTCATATTAATGTTGTATTAGAGATCATGAACCCCAATTTATTCCGATAACAGCACCAGCCACCAGTTTCTCGTTTTAGTTAGCTAGCTAATGTTAGCCTACTTGCTAGCTAGTGTAGACCACCTGATGTAGTGATTGCTCAATTTATGTGATGCAATCTGTCTGCATGCCCACTATAATGATACGCTTCTTAGCTCTGTGTAATGCATTATAACTTTAAAGAACTGGTCTTTTTTGGCCGTTAACTAATACCTGTGCGGTTCTTCTAGCCCCTGGAGGATTGTGGACGACTGTGGGGGTGCTTTCACCATGGGGGCCATTGGAGGAGGGATCTTTCAGGCAGTCAAAGGCTTTAGAAATTCACCTGCAGTAAGTTCACAGTGCAAAAAGAATAATAAAGTGGCCAGCTCTGTGTGAGGAATGCAATGTCACAAAACTCATAAGTTAACCTTGACATGCTGACACATGACATCAGTGACATCTCCATTTGTGTTAGTCATCATATCCCTGAAGGTTTGGCACAGATGGAAGAATGTTCCCTTATGAGTCCTGCATGTTGTCTCTGTTCTCTCAGGGGATGAACCATAGATTGAAAGGTAGCATGACTGCCATCAAGACCAGAGCACCAGCATTGGGGGGTAAGCACACATGTTGAATGTATCCCTGTGTCTAGGTCCTTATGCTAGGTGTTTGGATGCTAGGTGTTTGGATTAGCCAGTTATGGTTTTGAGCATGAAATTACATACACAAAGAATTGCATTCTTTTGTATAAACAGACAGGAATTATGTGATGGCTGCATGTCTGACCAGTTGCTCTATTGCCTCGTGTTTTGTTTACAGTGTGTATTTTGTTTGTTTTTGTTTGTGTTGCAGGCAGCTTTGCAGTATGGGGCGGCCTCTTCTCTATGATTGACTGTGGGCTGGTAAAGGTCCGGGGGAAAGAGGACCCCTGGAACTCCATCACAAGCGGAGCCATGACTGGAGCTATCCTTGCAGCAAGAAGTGAGCCATGATGCCCAGCTAAGAAATGTGCCTTCACAGTGTTGTCATTCCAATTTCGCACTCATTAGTTACTTACAAAACATTATGGCCCTCATACAGGTTTATTAATAGAACTCCACAGAGGTCTAGTGTTAAAAAACTAAAATGTCAGCATATATTCGCATACTTGATCTGCTAGATCTGCATATTGTACACAATACTGGGCCTTTGCACAGCCACTGTGTTCAATAGTAGTATTAAATAGTATGTTGTGTTTTAAGTTGTCAGTGATAACAGCAGAGGGGTAGATGCATTGATCTGTCGTTTCAACATGCCAAATGGAACTATGCCAAATGGCCTGTGTGAGTGACTGATGTATTGATTGATTCCTCTCTTCTCCTCAGATGGACCTGTGGCCATGGTAGGCTCTGCAGCAATGGGAGGTATACTGCTGGCATTGATAGAGGGCGCTGGTATCCTGCTCACAAGATTCGCTTCATCACAGTTCCCTACTGGTGAGTGTGCTGACTTAATGAAGCTATGCTGTTTTGTGCTGTAATTAGATTTATATGAAGCAGAAACAAAGTAGGTTAATGACTGTCAACAACTGGAATCAGTGGTGTTTGGGCACTGCTCCCCAAATGAAAAAGCACTGAAATTCCCCCATTATTGACAGTGCAAGCCCAGTGACCTGTGTACATTGTGTACATTCATAAACTGTGTACATTCTCTCATTCGGATTCCCCATTCCTGATGATTTCTTCTCTCTATAGGTCCCCAGTTTGCTGAGGAACCAGCCCCCATGCCTGCTCCTTCCTTTGGAGGAGACTACAGACAATATCAGTGACAGGACCCTCTCATCAACTAGGCCTTTTTAATTCCTTGCTGAACTTAAACTGAGGACGACATGGAGGAACATACTACACAACAAGCAATTACAATTGCACCTAACATTATGGACACTGTGAGAGAACTGAAGGGCAAATTCACTTGTTTTGTTTTCCAGAGCCATGTACAGATTTTGACTGTCATCCTCAGCCTTCTCATTTGTGCATAGTTCACCCTAAATTGTTTAGAATATCTGAGATAGTGGCAAGGGAATTGTTATTTTGTTGGGGGGGCTTGTGGGTTTGCATGTGTGTCTTAATTCTACAATCATACATGCATGTAGACCCTGCAAGTAGGACATGGGGACAAACAAGCTGAAGCTAATGTTGAGTGCCGAGACTCTGTCCATGTCCAGTCAAAGATGGACCCTGTTGAATCTGCATCATGCCACATATGTATATACAGGAAAGGCTTTCCGCATGTATTCGTTATGTGATGCTTATTTGCCGAAATCTGCTTGTGTTGGCCGTTTTGTAAATTACGGAACTTGGCTGGCATTTCATCAATTGATTTTATTGATTGGTATGAAAGGCAGCAAACATTAATTACATTAAATGCTGTCTCTGAAATATACATTTTTATAGTGATTTGTATTTATTTGTAGTTGTAACAATTGTTTTGGATAGCCTATGAGATGTAATGCTATTTGACACCAATGGAAGGGAGGACTGCTTATGGCAAAGGATATCCAAGACCATAGGGTGGTAGTACAAACATAAAGTATGGACAAACCTCAACAAATGCTCAACAGTCCTCATGCAAAGGGTTGATATACATTAAATCTGTATGAGAGATTGAGTTAAACATGAATAAAAGTTCTCAAATACCATGTTATATTCTAGATTTTATTTGCCATTCATTTCAGAGAGTATGCTTTGAGGCTTAAATAATACATTTCATAGATGAGGGAAATGCATAGACAGGAGGGGGACATACAAGCTTTGAGCTATGAATATAAGCACACAAAGCACAATATAGGTAGTCCTAGAGAATTCAAATGATTGTATTTCCCCCACTAGAGAGCAGTACACACTAGATACACACTGAAAGAGTTCCTTAGGCTCACGTTATGATTGGCTAATTTGATTGGCCTGTTATGTAGTTTTCCTCTACAGTGAAATTGGTTGTTATTTCAGGAATTATTTATTGGTCAACATATATGAACGTTCTCCCTTCATTCAGATCTTATCACACACACAACACTGTTGTGCTATGCTTCTAGTGGTCTAGGGTTCTACAAAGACATAATTACAGGTGAAGAAATTAATGGAATAGGTCATATGCATGCATGGTTGCCTACACAAAAGAAGCAACAAAAACCTATGACATTCTGCTGTCAGATCTGTTTATAATGCTTCTTAAAAAACTATTAAGACATCTGTTTCTGTTTTTGGCTCCATGTTGTTTTTATATAATATTGAATGAATAAAAAAAACTTTCTGCACATTGCACATGAATTAAATCGGTGACAGATTGTTTATCATGACCTGAGCATGCCCCACATCCATTACCATCACAAGTGCAAAATGTGACATTGCCCTTTTAAAAAACTGAGAAATAGTTTGGAATGACGTTTACTGCGCACATACGCCGGAGGGAAATAGACACTAGTGGCGGAGTGGTGAGAGAACGAGAAACGGTGAGTGGAAAAGGCTAACTTTATCTGTCCATCGAAGCTGTCAAATAAGGCACCTGCGAGAGCATGTACGGCGAAGCTATCTGAGGTAGTAAGGAAAATAGGGTACATTGTGAATACCGGCACTGTATTTAGCCAGTGATAAGAGGAATTTGCACTCACACCCGAAGCAGAGAGTGCACTCCCATTTTAGTCAAGGCCAGGCGGAAGGGCAGGTAATATTAGCAATAAGCTAGCTGGTAATGCGTTACAAACTGATTACGATATGTCGCTATTTGTTATACCATATCGTTGTAGATTGATTAGTGAATAGTGTAGTTACAATGGCTTAGTGTCAAAATCCCTTAAATGCGTATGTTACTTTCTGTTTTGGTGTTGTGTATGTGGGCGTAGGAATGCATATAACAGCTAGCTTGCTAGCAAGGGGCTCGTGAAGCGACGGCCTCGGTCTCGCGTGCTAGTGATTGCTTTTATACTAGCTTGCTAACAAGCTACTTAGCTAGCTAGCTATTATATTATCAGCCAACTAGCTATTAATTTCTGGCTCCGCCACTGTAACATAATTTGCATAGCTACATCATATGCTTTAAAATGATAGCTTGTTACTGATCATTGCCCAATCACTACGCAATCTATTCGGTATGATAATTAGCTCGCTAACGCGGTAAAGTTCCCTGTTGACCTGGCTAAATTAGCTAGCTTGTCACAAACCGATTAGCTAGCTCCTAAAGCTAGCTATCTGACATAAGCAGCTGCTTTGCTTTCAAGCTGAACACTTAGCTACTTGACAGGCAGACTGAGTGTGGAAATAACTGGTTCGGGAGATATAATGTCTAAGTGACAGTTTTCCTAATGACATCAAGGTGAAGTTCAGTTAGCCAAGCGTCGCCCATAGACTATTGTATATCCGACATGTATCCCCCACTTTTCTACACAGGGATAAGGCCGGGATATGTAGAAAACGTCAGATATAGTTAAGTCTGTACTAAGGTGACTTTGGCTGAAGTTCGGTCTTGAGTCTTCTGTTGACAGTTTAGGTTCAGGTACTCAAAGGTACATGTGGGGTGCATCACTACTCGGTACAGGTATGCATCATCCACAGAAGGTGTTTTTTTTAAATGATGCATCAGTCTCACCCTTTTTCCCGAATCTGTGAGCATGATGATGAGTTTTAGGCTATAATAACCCACTTCCCCTCCAAGCAAGTATGGCGACAGTCGGGGGGTCCCGAAGAGGAACCAAAACTGAAGCTATTTGGGTATTCTTTTCAGACCTATCTGGGTGGCGCATATTATCCGCTGGAAACAGGATGTGGTGACAGTTCAGCTCTACACCACGCATCTGAAGTTTCTGATAAAATTATTGTATCAGCATTTTTGTCTTACTTCCCCTTAAGGTTCACTCTTGCGCTGACTCAAATCTAGGTCATGATGCATAACAAATGGAACTCATTATCATGTTTAAAATTAGTCAGATAGTGGGGCTGATTGTATGGTGTAGTCAGTGTCTGCTGTTCTGGAGTAAGCACTGCATATCTTTATTTTTGTCTTTATTTGGCCATGTCGGCTACATAAAATCCCTTGTCGGGGCCTTGACTGTAATGAGCATGTTTTCTGTCATTTCCTGACATCACTGGATGAGTTGAATGAGTCATAGAGGAAGACATGATTCATTTTAGTGGCAACTGGCAAGAAGTATCAGTTTGAATATACGTTGCCTGTTTTTTTTCACCCGTTTTTCACCTGAATCGCAAGCGGTGCATTACTGAATAGAATGCCTCAAAATTCCTCCCTATTGACTCAGATTCTTTGCTAGCAGATGATGAGATGACATAAGCAGAGCCGGCATGAGACGTGTGTGGTGTTGACTGGCCACACTGGGCTGGAAAGATAGGAGGGCACCTGTCAATCAAATGGCTGTGCTGAGTCAAGCACACTGACGGCTTCTCTGTCACTGTCCCTGGGAGTAGACCAGGAACATCATAGCTAATCCCACACTAACAAATAGCCCACTTACTGCTCTGTTGGTTCCGTTATTACACGTAAGCTAGCCTGCCTCGCTTTCGTTTTTGTCTTAATTTGTGATTTAGCCATCGAGTACACTCTGTGTACTCAACACCACCTCCTCTCAGGCTAAACCTTACATGGAGACATACCTTCGTCCATAGAGGGTGAGTGATGGGGTGATGTCATGGTTTTCGGCGTGTTTGTGGTGTGTGGCGCTCTCTCCTTATTTGTGGTAGAGTACTATGAGGGACTGGGAGAGGTGGTTAAGCCTATTTGTTTTGTTTGGAAAGATACTGTTGAATGAGTGGAAAGAGGGAGAGGTAAAGCTTTTAGACAGATGTCCTTACATGGTCTGGCGTGTGTGTGTGTGTGTGTGTGTGTGCTGTGCGTGTGTGTGTGTGTGCAGTTGATGGAGTGCAGCATGTTTTTTGTTTTTTTTTCAGTATGAGCGTAATATGAACATTTCTGTGCTCACTGTGTGAAGAGAAAGGCTGCTCCACTTCTGATGCTTTCTTAGGAAGATCAGTTCACTCATCTGATGGGGGAGGGGGAGGGGGGAGGGAGAGTCTGTTAGAAGTTAGTCTATTTGATGTTGTTTCCAAACATATGAAGTAAACACATTTGTAGTAAGATATTTTTGGCATTGGCAACTAACAGAGGAGATGGGCTTTGGCTTTTTCACATTACTGAGAGATTGGAAAGAGTTGGTAATGGCCTAATCCTAATATCTTCTCTAACATATTTTTTACTGTCCTCTGCCTTTGTAAGGATTAACCTATGGTCTACTCATGAGCTCATAATGGTGCATGGAATGCTCTGACGGATAAATCTGTTTCTTCTCAGTGCTGTGGTGTGTGTGTGTGTGTGTTACCTCACTCCTCCCAATAATTGTCGTATGGAGAGGATTAGTGGCCATGTATTATTCAATGGAGTGGGCGGGGCTCATATATGGCTCTCATGACGGGAGTGGAAGGTCCTCAAACAGCCCTGTGGGTATTTAAAAGGATGTGTGTGGTGAGAGGAATCATATAGTCTAGGGCCCTAGTCCTAGGGGATCGTCCCCAATGAATGGTATTGTGGTGGTGGTCCTGTATTGCCTGGTCTTGGTCGTTGTTGACAGCTAATCTTCCTAGCCTCTTAGCTGCACTGTGTACAAAGATAGATAAGGGTTGACCCAGCAGGTGACTTATGCAATGCATATCGTCTAGGCCTTGCCTGTCACTTAGGCCTACCAATGCATTTATTATATAACCTGGCACTGTTTGCAGAAGAATACAAACACTTCATGTGCAATGCATCTGACAGGGTGTGCTGGAGGACGCCTAGTGAGATGATTGTGTCATAGGAGGGGAAGGCAGCCAAGCCCAAGAACCTCCATAGAGAAGCACAGCTGGTTTGAGTTAGAGGCTGGGGTCATACTCCTCACCTCTTCCACCCTTGAGCTCCACGTATGGGTGTTCCCCCCATTGTTTTTTCCTGCCTTTTTTCTTCCCTATTCTCAGAATGAGTAGAAACCTCCCGATGGAACGTCTGATATTTTCCATTTTACAATAGTTTTGAGCTGATTTTTCTCTTGTTCTGTCTTTCTCCTGTTGTTGCAGACTGTTGGGCTGTCCGGTGAAGAGATCCCGCCATGCGTGAATACAAGCTAGTGGTGCTAGGCTCGGGAGGTGTGGGCAAGTCCGCTCTGGTGAGTAGTGTTCTGCCCTGGCCCGGTCCCTGCCGAGTCCAAGGCCAAATCTCAAATGTCTTTCCTTGCTTCCTCACATCCTCTATCCTCACCTCCTTCTCAAAACTCATTGGAGGCGAAGGTCCTCCCCCCCCCCCCCCAGACCTTCTCTTCTAATGGGTTTTTGAGAAGGAGAGAGGAATGTGAGGAATCAAAAAAAGACTTTTGAGACTCAACCCATGCCTCTCTCTCTCCTGTCCCTCTGCTCTGTCCAACCGTGAGCTGTTCCATTGGAATTCTGAACTGCCATCTAAAAGCAGCACCATTTGAAACCACCCTGACCATCCATGCCCTCTATTCTCTTACAGACAGTCCAGTTTGTACAGGGAATCTTTGTGGAAAAATATGACCCAACAATAGAAGACTCCTACAGAAAGGTAAGAGTCCCATGAGAGACATTCTGCCCTGGAATCAGCTGATCGCTAGCAGCTGGTCTGTGGGTGAACCTCATGTTGTGCTGCAATTGTTCTCTTTTTCTCTCTCTCTCTGCGTCGTTCTCACACACACACACACACACACACACACGCATAAGCATAAACTCTGTGTGTCTGTCTCTCTCTGTCCTGTTTTGTCTCCCTCCTCCTCTTTCCTCTCCTCCTTCCTCTTTTCTCTAACATTATTTTTTTCCTTTTGCACATCTCTCCCCCTCCACCTCCTCTGTTCTCTAACGTTGTGTTGTTTTTCTCCCTCTCCCCTGCAGCAAGTGGAGGTAGATGGACAACAATGTATGCTTGAAATCCTCGACACAGCAGGCACAGTAAGTGAACGATGCTCGGCTCCACTCTGACCTGTGTTCACTCTCTCACCCCTTATTCAGACAGTGTGATGACAACACATTTCTGAGGGTTACCAAGGCTAGATATTTGGGCACCTTTGGTCCCCATAGAGTACTCAAACAGCAGACAAAGCCGTGCAAACCCTGTACCCCACCCCCCACCCCACCCAGCATCGACGTAATCCATTTTAGTGCATCCCTTTGAAGAAACGTGCATTTGATCTGCATAGGAGGACAATAGAATGTAATAGGACACCAATATCAACTGGAATGCCGTCCAGTCAAAAAAGACGGAAAAGTGCTCGTCACAGGGGTGTCATGTCCGCCTCCCTCCCTGTGTGTGTGCCACAGGAGCAGTTCACTGCGATGAGGGATCTGTACATGAAGAACGGCCAAGGCTTTGCCCTGGTGTACTCCATCACAGCCCAGTCCACGTTCAACGACCTGCAGGACCTGCGAGAACAGATCCTGCGAGTAAAGGACACAGAAGACGTGAGTATCTCAATACTGTGTCCCTCTCATTTCCATGACTAATACCCTGTGTGTGGGAAAAGAGTGCGTGCGTGTGGGTGTGTGTGTGTGGGAGAGAGTAAGTACGTGTGTGTGTGTGTGTGGGAGCGAGTATGTGCCTATATGTGTGGGAGCGAGCCCAACAACAGTATTCACCCCCTCGGCTAGCCTTTGCTGTGTGGTTTCTCTCCCCCCCCCCCCCCCACCCCCCGACTTGTATTCATACAGCCAGAATCCTGAGAGGAAATGTCATCTTATAATTGCCCCTCAGCTTTAAGCACACTCTCATTTCTCTGTAGTCCTTGTGTGTTTGGAGTATGCATAAAGTCAACTCACAGGCCCTTCCTGAACAGATAGGCTGTCAGGAGGGAGGATGCCCTTTTTTGGTGATGTGTGGAGTGGAGGGAACGTGCGTTACCATAACCCCGACTCCCCCCCCCCCCCCCCCCCCCCTCTCCCTAGCCCCAGCACAACCCAGAGAGGGACGAGAACACGAATGACAAGCCTCTCCTCATACAAGGGCGGGGCTAAGCCCTCTCCCTCCCGCGTGCCAATAGGCTCCCTGGACTTTGTTTTGATTGGCCTTTCAGGGCCTGTCGCTCTGCGTTTCCCCTCCTGGCCTGCCTTGTGGTCTGTGGTCTGGCACTGTGGGGATGATTGGACAGGGATGATCTGCAATGAAAGTCCAAGCTCATCAAAAAAACTCTGGATGGGGTGTCTGGGCCGGGGAACTTCACATGATGAAGCTGCTGTACTAGGCCTGTAGGACAGGGTGGGTTAGAGATCAGGCGAGGCTGGTGGAGGTAGAAATCGGAGGACAGGCTTATTGTAAAGCGTGGATCGAGGAATGGTATCAAACGAGTGCGTTCCTCATTCCGTTCCATGAATTACAATGAGCCCGTCCTCATATTTCTACCTCCAACGCTGTTCGAGACTTGGTAGAGGATCAGTAGCTCTCTACTACTGAGAGGAAAGCAGCAGCAGCAGCAGCACACTTCACGGCCCTTTCTCCATTGTTAGAAACATGATTCCTCCTCCTCCTCCTCCGTCCTCCATTCGCTTCTTCTCAAAAAGCATGAAAGAGAAGAATATCTCAGGGGAGGAAGAGCCTGGATCTTCTCTTCAGTTTTTTTTTTTTTGGGAGTAGGAAGTGAGTGGAGGACGGAGGAGAGGATTCGAGGAGTCATGTTTCGAACTAATTGAGAAAGGGCCCCCCCATCCGTTTTCCTCACTGCTCTCTCTCTCTTTCTCTCTCTCTCTCTCTCTCTCTCCTCCAGATACACAAGGCTAACCCGGCATTGTTATCTGGCTCCTCGGGCAGCACTCTCTGTCAGCTATCACTCAGTTTCCCTGATGATTTAAAGCCCCCCTCTGTTTATCTGTCTTTGCCCTCTTGTAGGAATGCACCGCCGAAGGGAAATTCTTTCAGTGGAGTTTTCTTTTCTTCTTTTTTTTTTCTTTTTTTTTTTTCCCTTTTAAAGAGGGGATGGAATCTTGAGTTGAGTTTGGGACTGTAGTACAGTACAGCGAGCGGTGCCTTTCTCATTTGGAGGGCTTGATGGGAATGCCATGCACCATTGACTGCAGCGACTGGAGAATGCACACACAAACACGCGCACACACACACACACACCCACACCCAGGGCTGGCGCAATTAGACCGCACACTGACACCTCAGCCAACCTCGGCCAACCTCGGCCAACCCCCCCCGCCCCAGTTCAATTCAATACAACTTTATTAAGCCCAGAGGGTTTAGCCTACATATGATAGGCTGGCTCCTCCTTGGCTTCACAATGCTTAAGTAAGGAATCTTGTGACTCCTCTCGTCTAAGCCTGAGGAGCTATTCTAACACCCTTCTGTTTGGCCTGAGTAGTAACGCCTGACTCCTGGGTGCTTGTGATTCCTTTGTGTGCGTGTGTGGATATTTCATCCAGGCTGGGCTGAACCCACGTCCATGAGTGCTGAGTCTGGACATTCTACCTCCCTCCGTCAGTGGACACACACACACACACACTCTCTCTCTCTCGCACGCATACCTCTAGTTCCACTTGGTCCCAGGGGGAACTATCGTTCAACGGCTCCGTCTGAGGGCTTGTTTGGATATCAAACATCATGCACCAACCTCGTGGGGCTAGTCCAAACATCCCAGCTTCCTGTCGTCTGCCCGCAACCCTGGGAGAGAGGGAGAGGGAGAAGGGGGGAGAGAGAGAGAAGGGGAGAGAGAGCTGTATATTCCCCAATAGGGAACCCAGCACCTTGTAGTCACTCTGTAGCAGTGCTATTATACAGTAACATACAGTAGCCTTGATGCCTATTCACTAGGTGCATTCAACTCACTAGCTGCATTCAACACGCACACACACATACACATTCTGTCTGTCTGTTTGTTCTCCCTCCCTCCCCTCCCTCTCCCTGGTCTCTCTTACTATCAAACACATTCATATTAGCATATTCACTCTTGCTCAATATTGTCTTTCTCACTCACACACACCGCCACCCTCTGTCGTATCATTCCACAGAGCAGCTGGAGCATGGAATTCAATGCAAACACAGGGACGCAGGCAGGAAGCAGATTTTTATCTTGCATGGGCGGGCGGGGCTGTGATAGTTTCCTCCCTAGATAGCCAGGATAAACTGTCAGGATGGGGCTGAACTGGACAGTTGAAAGCCCCCCCCCCCCCCTCCCCCACTCTTGTTGCCCTTAATTGATTGACCCATCTCTCTTTTTGTCTTTTTTGTTTCATGTGAAATGCTTTCATTCACAGCTTTAACACGGGATGGATGGATGAGATCAACAGAATGTCATTGTGGTTTAGACATGTGCTGTGGTGGGAAACAATCTCATATATATTTTTTTTTGTATCTCTCTTTCTCTCTCCATCCCCTCATACTCTGACCCCCCCCCCCACCTACCCTCTCCATCCTTCCCCACCTCTTCATCCACTCCTTCCTTCTCCTCCCTCTCCTCTCCTCTCCTCCATGCATCCGTCCCTTCCCCAGGTGCCGATGATCCTGGTGGGGAACAAGTGTGACCTGGAGGATGAGAGGGTGGTGGGGAAGGAGCAGGGTCAGAACCTGGCCAGACAGTGGAACCACTGTGCCTTTTTAGAGTCCTCCGCAAAGTCAAAGATCAACGTCCTCGACGTAAGTACTGAATGACTAACTAACGGTTGGTAACGTTACTGTAGATGAGGGAGAAATGACACATCGTGGCTTTTGTGGAGAAAGACTAAGGGGACACGCCCGACCGGCCAACCGATGTTGAATTTCCAAATGGACACACGTGGTTCGGGTAAAGGATTTGGTTAGGGTTAATGGGATACTGGTCGAGCTGGTCCCCATAGCTGCTCCCGGCTTTGTTTGATGTCACAGAAAAGAAAGTGGCCAATTGTTACTGTTTACTCATGGAAAGGTAGTATGCATGCAGACCTACAGCCATACGCTGTGTGTTTGGTTCTGTTACGTCGCATACAAAGATGGAATATATATATATATATATATATATATACGTAAAAAAATAGATTCTTTCTTACGAGGGAGCGTCGTCTTCTTTTGTGGAGTGGTAGGTCACAAGTGTCAGCACTAATCCACACCATCTGTCGCCATTACAGTGCCAAGTAAACAATAACACACAAACAAATGCCACAAGACAGTAGACTGCGATCGGCTAGGAGCGTGTATTAACCCATCTGTTCTCTCTCTCTCTCTTTCTCTGTGGTAGATCTTCTATGACCTGGTCAGACAGATAAATAGGAAAACACCTGTGGAAAAGAAGAAGGCAAAAAAGAAATCAAACTGTGTCCTGCTTTAAACGCCCCCTCTCCCGCCTGCAGCAGCTCTGAGCCAGGTAAGTGGTATACATCACACACACACACACACTTTACAGTCCTCCTTTATCCTCCTGGACCTCCAGCCTCAGGCGGTGACTGATGTAATAGTGTTAGTTCAGTGTTGTTATTATTAGATAGAATACGGCCTCAGGCTCCCTTGGTCATGGACAGGTAGCATACTGCCTCCCTCCCCTCCTCATTACAGGCAGAGAGAAACAGCCATAGAAGTAGAATGAGGTGCAGGTTGATTTGAACGGGCAGTTGCGTTCTCCTCTTTTCTATTTCTATGGGAACAGCTACATCTACTCAGAGAAGTCTGTTGTAACTGCCGACAGTCACAGGACTCTTGCTCAGGCATCTGGTGGTCACAGGATATGTGGGAGGTGTCCCTTACTTTCCATGAAGCACTGCAACATCCTTGACTGACTCTGTGTGTGTCATGTTAGTTCATAACGATATCTCACAGGATATTACAGCTGGTTGTTTCAAAAGGAACCTGCATCCTGGGCCGTAACTACCATTGAGGACCGAGGTCATGACCTCCTGGATATTTGAGTCATAATTAAAGTGGTGTGATTGTCTCCTCCTCCAATGGTTGGGTTTGGAGAAGGTTAGGAGAGACGAGGAATCGAGGACAGTGTTTTCATATTCAGCCATTGTTGCATCAGCCATTGTTTTTGAAACAATATAGCCTCTCATAGCATCCCATTGACAGCCTGACTAGGTCAGAACCGAAAACGGACCCTAAACTTAACCGTAGCCTTAATTGTAACCAATTCGAAAATACAAAGCTGGTTTGCTTGTCGGACATGTCCCTTTAGTTCCCGCCCTGTCCTTTAACTGTGTGTTGGTTAGTAGAGTCCCACTGTAGGGCCTGTTGTGCCCCCAGGCTGTGTCTGTCCCCTCTGTCCCCATGCCGCTCAGGGCACTGGGCTGGCACTAATGGGATTATGGCCCCCTGTTTAGAAAAGCAGCCAGGCTGGGACGGGGCAGGGTCAACTGCAGAGCTGTTAGGGTGGTGGCTGACTGGCGGGGCTGGCTGTGCTGCCCCACCACGGCTCTGTCTACATAGGCCCTGTCCAGAAACAACCCCGAGCCCCTACAGCCATTCTAGGTCTGAAAGGAGAAGTAAGGATAAGCTTGCCCCTCTGGTAAGTTAGGTAGAGTTGTAGGTAGAGGCATCTTTCAGATCTGTACTAGTGTGTAGGCAGAAGAGGCTGGGGAGTTGTTTCTGGACAGGGCCATGGTTTGTTCCTGCCTACTCACTCACTCACTATCTGGCCCAGCATCCTTCTCCCACTCAGAAGATGGATGCATTCCAGAAAATGTCCAACAGAGGGCAGCACTTGCTTGTTACATTTAAATGTATGAAATCCAGTGTATTTGTGCTTTCCATTCATCATTGTTCTTCCCCCCCACCCCACCCCGACTTTAGAATGCTGTAATGAAGAACTGTTGCCCAGATTGGACCGTGCCAGCATTCCGACACTCCCTCTCCCCCAATACCCCCTGCAGCCATACTAAACGGTGAAAACAGCTGACCGATTTGCTACTATCAAGACAGGATACAATGAGAGAGAAGACTCATAATCTCACTCGGACTCCTCCCAGTTTTCAACATGAGTGAACCCCCCCCCCCCCTCGAGGGACAACCTCCATTTTGCCCCTAAAAACCACCATGAACTCAAAAGTCTCTTGATATGGAAACAACATGTCCTCTTTTTGAGAGTTAAAAAAACCCCCAAACGATTAAGAAGGAAAAAAAAAAAAAAAAACCTTCACTTCAGTATTTTTCGTCTTTTGCAATATAGCGTATTTGAAGACAAGGAAGTTGACTTTAGTTGTATGATTATAAATATCTTCAAACAGCATGATCCATCTGTTATTATAAAGTGTAGATGTTTCAAGTGAAATCAAGTGTGGAAGTAAGAAGTCTTTTTATAGCCATACACCTATTCTCCATGCCAGTCATGTCAATGATGGTAGATCAAGTCCATATGTATTTTTGTTTTTCCCTACATCAATGGACTTTCTCCTCCGCAAGTATCTCTGACGTGACTTAATTTTATACTCAGTCACTGGGATTTCATAGTTCCCATAATATATTCTAATGCCATTTTTTTTTTGCATATTAAATGCTTCAGAAAATGGGTCTTTTATAGAAGAAATATGGGGAAAATAAGGATTGATTTCTATGTCTCTTGAAGCTGAAATATATTATACTAAACCAACTCTAATAATGCTTCTTGTGTTTTTCTGTCAAATGATGTTCCAGCTTTTATGGATTATTAAATTTTAGTACATTTTCATTATTTTCGTCATTGTATTTTGTACATGCATCTCTTTAACTGCATTTTAATCACACATTTGAGAATAGCAACATTTTATATCATATTGGATGAGAACTAAATGGGATTACTTTGCACATTATACACTAACTGTTGATTTAAGTATTCATCATTTACAGCTAGCACTTACATATATTTGAGACCCTAGCCTCAATTATTACATGTATATTAAATTGCCTTCTACTTGTTACCGTTCAGTGCCAAATTACCTTTTACAGTTACATTTACAATTACATTTACCACCACTTACCACTAGGTGGTAGTGTGTGAACATCTGAGTTGTCTGGAGCTCTGATGACCAGATCACTAGCCACAGGCCCTTCCCAATTTACTACTCTACTATCTACTCCTTTCCCTGAGGTGTGCACTCCACTACATGGATTTCAAAGCATAGGGTTGGTATACGCATCGGCTTAAGGAAGTGTCCACCACATATCTAATACCAATCCATTCCTTTTAAATTCATGTTGTGGATTTCCACACTCAAGGTAAAAGAGTAGAGAATTGATGTACATTCTGCCCATATGGAAAAGTAATGTATGGCCATTTATTGCCTTATATATATATCAAATAACGAGACATACATTTTAACATATATGATCATATATTTTAAAAACATATATAAGTGACACATGGTGATGGGGGACTTGTGGAGTTAGCTGGTGGTGTGCAATTGGGGATGGCAAGGGGGGGAAAGGGGCACTTGGGGGGGGGGCACTTGGAGAGGGGGCACTTGGGGTGCAGCGGGATGGTGGTGGGCAACACTTGAGGCTAGCACTTGGAGAGCATGTTCAAATGGCTTCCCAACATAATCTTGAGCATACTGTTCACATTAGGAGATGAATTCTAATTTCTCTTTATCTGGAAGCAGCTTTTTAAAAAAAAAGTAGGATGACATCCATGCCAGCCATCACTTGGTTGAAGTTTCAGCTTTTGAAGTTGCTGTTTCACCTAAGTGCCTTCTCTCTGTCTCTCAGGATCTGGAAGGTGAGTTGGTGGATGCTAATTGGTCTGATGGAGCTGTGATGTGATTACTGCGTGATTCACAGTGCCCTTGTTTTTTACTTTTATCACCCAAACGGCAGCCTTGATCACAACTAATCCCTTTAGTCTGGAGATTGGCAGGAACACCAAACACTCCTGCATTTATAATCCTCTCTCTCTCTCTCTCTCTTTCCAGTAATACTAGCTGTCATCCCCACAGTCTTAAGTCCCTGTTCGCCCTCTCGTGAAAATATTGTGGGTGTATAAATAGCTTTAGTTGGGCTTGGGAGTTAAATCTCAGCTTTCTGCTCCTAAAGCATATTATCCTCACCTACGTAGGTACACAGAGTTGGCAACATGGGATTGTAGGCCTACTGCAGCATTTATTGAACATGGATCACTTGTATTATCGATCATGTCTGATCTTATACACTGCAATGCCAAGACTGGAGAGGTTCACAAGAAATAGTAGAGATCAGAGATAGTACAGATAGAAGTAGAAATTTAGTAGAGAAGAAAGACTTGACTTGTTTTTCGTTTCACCCACAGAAACAATAATGTTGGGACAGTTTGAACAGTCGTTATTTTTCCCAAAAGGGACAAACACATCAATCGTTTTTGCATGTAACGCCAGTCACATTGCAGAACAGCAGGCGTCTGTTTTCTCAAACTTCTGTAGGTCTTTCATTTGCCTCTCTTCCTGTCTCCACTGTAATCTTTGCTCTGACTAGACACTAGCAGATACTGCCAACAATAAACCGGATGGATGAATTCATAAAAGGGACATTGAACAAAGCTTCCACTCAAGGTCCCTTAGCCCATTATAAAAGATTATATATTTCTTCTTCATTCTCCCCCTGCCAGATCAATTAACAGATTAGCAAGTGTGCAGTATGGATTGGGGAGCCAGGACCAGAGATGCTTGGTGTGTCTAATGCATTTTCCAGAGAGGGGGTGAACATGATCCGGATGGTCAGGGCCGATATTGACAGTTGGAAGTGGAGGATTAGGTGTGCCACTAGGGATCTTACTGACGTTTCCTGTCTTTAATGTGTTTTATTATTCGTATCCTGTAGTATTACTGTGTTGCTGAAAGATTTGTTCATAATTTGTTTTGGGGTTATTTCTTCGTGACACACTCTCACTCACTCGCTCGCTCGCACGCACACACACACACACGCACACTTACACCCCCCCCCCCCCCCCACACACACACACACGCAATCTCTCTCTCTCTCTCTCTCTCACACACACACACACACACACACACACCCCTACCCCTACCCCTACGGTCCTCAGGAGACATCCCACTCTCTCTGGTCCAGAGGCTGCTCCAAATGAGACTGTACAGTGACAAATCAATGATCCTGTCCTCAACAATCACAAGGACCATAGTTCATGGTTCATAAAGGTTTGCTTTCTATGCTTGAGTTCCAGTCAATCACCTCAATACTTTGTAGTATATTGCCTTGTGTGCCGGAACACACGAGCCAGAATGGCCCATAGGGCACACACCTATGTCCTGTTTCTGTACTGTACTTGGATGAGATGGGCTATGTTCAGTGTTCAGTATATGCGATAAGTATGTGTATATACTGTCTATTGTTATACAGCATTACTGTCCATTTTCCTGTCGAATACAAAAAAGTGGATTATATTATACTATTATCATTTAATATTTACTATGTAGCACATTTCATAGTGTGGACTTAGAGGAAATGCAGGCGGTGGTGCTAGGGCGTGTGTGTGATTTATTAGTGCTATTTCCTAGGTCAGAATTCTTCAACACAACTGATGGCAATTGACCTGCTCATTGTCGTGAACACGCCTCTTTTGCCACTCCTCCACCCACCTGAGCACAGGCAAAACGGAGCTCCAAAGGTATTTTCCGCTGACACAAGTTGCCAAAATGCCTACGTTTGGACTTGCGTCCATTTTGTGCTGCCTGAAAATAGAACCCTGTGTTTGCATTGTTTGCAGCTCATAATCCATCACCATAAGTATATAGAAAATGATCATGCTCCTTCAACATTGGTTCATTCATAAATTCATAAGTATGGATTTGACTCATCTGTGTGTTGTATTTAATCACCTAATGTGACCTTGTTAGAGCATCTGAGTCCATGTGCCAGTAACCCCAGACGGCTGAGGTGGGCCCAGCAGGGGTCCTGTTACCTTTTGAAGAACCCCTCTTTCCTCATAGGCATGATGTCTTTCATTGATTAATATACATTTTTGGAATATGATCCCCTCTCTCACGCACACACACACACACACACACACACTCCCCCCCCCCCCCGATCCCCTCCCCTCTCTCTCTGTCTCTGTCTCTGTCTCTCTCTTTTTTCTCTCTTTCTCTCTGTATAACTCTCTCTTTCTCTATGAATACGTATCTCCTATCTTTCTCTGGGGGTTTTTGCATTCACATTTTGCCCATCACTTGTGTTTTCTGATAAACGGCTGACATTTTTCAATTACTGGTTAAGTGTCTCTTTCTTCCAGTCTCTCTAAATGTCAATACCTCATTAAGAGAGGCTCTCTTTGCCTGCCATGAACTAATGTCATGATTACCTCATTCTGCTCCCTGTACCTCATGTCTATTAGACACTATAGAGAGAGGGGAGGAGGGGAAGAGGGGTGTGTGTGTGTGTGTCTGCATGTGTGTGCGTACATTTGTGTGTGTGTGTCTGTGTTCGTGGGCGGGTGTGTGTACATGCATGTGTGTGTGTGGGGGGGGAGATGAGTTGTCGGTGAGTCACTATCTATCTATTCCCTCCAAGGCCTAGTCCTCCATAAAAGCTGCTCCCCCTTTAGAGCCAACGTAACCTCTGTGATGAAGTGCTGGGGCACTGGCCTGCACAAGGATTTATGATGACTTTAATGCACATATTAAACCATCCAGATTTGTCAAGACTGCTCAATTTATTCATTGTGTGTGAGTATGTGTGAGTGAGTGAGAGAGAGAGAGAAAGAGAGAGAGAGACGGTGTCCTCCCTGTATGCCAGCCTACAGCCACCCACTGCTGTGAGCCTGACCCAGAGGTGATCCTGGAAGCGTGCAGCCCTGGTGATTGACAGGCCAGGCTGCTGGCCTTGCACATTGACATCCCTGCAGTCCCTCCTTTTTCATCTTCCTTGAACTTGACTTAGGGCTGCAGTGAGTGCACACACAGCCTTAATCTAAAACCCCAACAAAGGCTGTCTATCACTGCAGAGCTTTATTGGTGTCTCTCCACAGAGGATACACACACACACACACACACACACACACACACACACCCCCACACACACACCCACACCCACACACCCCCTCCTCCACTCAAAGGAAATCCGGTATTGGCTTCTCAGTCCTCTGTGGGGTAGTGGAGAGGCATGTTCTTCTGAGTGTGACGGATGATTTCTGGAGAGTCCCATTTGAGGGTTGAGACTAAGGCGGAAGGACAGTGGCAATGATGGGGGTTGGGACATGTTTTCCAAACTGAGGGAAATGCAGCTTGAAGCATGAAATTCCAGTCTCAGAGTCTCTCTGAATACTGTAGTGTGTGTGTGTGTGTGTGTGTGTGTGTGTGTGTGTGTGTGTGTGTGTGTGTGTGTGTGTGTGTGTGTGTGTGTGTGTGTGTGTGTGTGTGTGTGTGTGTCTCTCTCTCTCTCTTTCTCTCTCTCTCTCTCTCTCTAAATCCTGTATTCGTCATCTGTTTTCCTATTCTGCTGAGTGGAGAGTCTCTGGCAGTAGTGAATGGGATGCCTGGGATTCTGGAATGTTCTCTAAGGGCTCTTCCACCAGTTTTCTTTACTCTTAGGTCAGGCCTTGGAGGACTGGGAAAGACAGGGATGTGTTTTTTGGGGTTGTTAATCTAATGCTAATCAATAAAGAAATGTGAAACGGGTGTATTTTATTTCTTTCAGCCATGAAATATGGCGATGAATTAATTATGAAATGTTTTTCTTGTTCTGTTAAGAAAGTGAATCGTGTGTGTGGTTGATACTGTACCATATGCTCCATATTAAGTTATAACCTTGTCTCATGCTGCTTCTGCACCTTCCATCTTGGTTTTAGTGGTATGATTCATTCACACATCAGTAACTGCAGGTGTGAACTGAAAATAGATACACTTACAGTCATATCCTGGCAGGGGATGGAGATTTACTGGCAAAGGAAAGAATGACATGTCTGTGTGTGTGTGTGTGTGTGTGTGTTTCTACTTGTCTACCAACCACTCCCTCTCTCCTTCTCTCTGTCTATGATGCTTCAGGTGGGAGGTTTTGGTCCAACTGGCATATGATCACAGAGCAGGCAGGCGTTGGTACCCAGCTGTGGCTCCAGCCTCACAGAGAAGCTCTCTCTGTTCCCATGTGGCTGTGGAGCATCAGATACATCTGTATGTGTTTTACACTACACTGCTTATTAGAGTATGTGGCACAGAGGCAGGGTTTGAACCTGGGTCTCCAGTTAGGAAGACATGCGCAAACTTGCTAAGCTATAGGCCAAGGCAGTAGCTCGGGGAGCCAATGTATGTTGTCACGTCTCAGGGCATCCTCTTAGTAATGGGTGATCTCCCTTACCACCCCCATTCCACATGGTTACACATGACAAGAACACTGTTCAGGGTCCACAGCACTGTACCTAATGGACAACCACTATAACCACTCCCCGTAATACACGCACACGCACACGCACGCGCACCACACACACACACACACACACACACACACACACACACACACACACACACACACACACACACACACACACACATGCGTGTGCACAAATGCATTCCTCATTTATAGAAGCCTCTAGCAGAGTTATGGCTGTCAGAACAACTGTCATTGGTGGAGGTGACTCAGGGAGATGTGCATTAACTTGATTCTGGTTTCCTGTCAGGTGTGACAGGTGACATGTCAGGAGAACATTGCTCTGATACTGTTTTTATTTCCTGCATCTCAAACTCTCTGTTTTGGACAACTTCATGGATTCTCAAAAGTCCAGGTGATTTCAGGTGCTCCTGGTGGGGGCTTTGATATCAGGCCTTTGCTGATATCAAAGGTGTGTGCTGTGTGTGTGTTGGTGTCCCCAATTGAGTGTATTTAGATGTATCCCTATATGCAGATGCATGTGTGTGGATGACCATGGGAGGAGAGAGGAGGCCATGATGGTTGACTGTTTCGTTCAGAGCTGTATGCCCCAGGGACAAGCTGCGGAGTATAAGCACTTAGTTAAACTCACTGAGCAGCATTGGACACATCATTCCCTGTCTAACCGTTAACCCAAATGACTGCCTGCCCCAAGTCTTTGCTTCATTAAAGCAATTAAAACCTCACATGAAAGAGCCTCACATAAACAACCAAGCCTTGACACAGCCCCCTCTTAGTTTTCGCTAACCCTCGGGGGTCAAGATTACCTCTACTAGAGCTGAGTAAACAAACAGCTACTGCATAGTGAGCAAGGGGAATAGTGGGGAATAGTGTGTGTTGTTGCTTGAGTTGGGTTGGAATGCCCTCACACACAGTCACAATGGGGCAAAGAAAGCATCTTTTCACAGGCAGGCTCCTCGAGTCAGGCAGGGTAAAGATACTCACTAGGGGGCTTGGGGGGGGAGGGGGGGTTAAAAAGGGGGTGGGGGTGGTACATGCAACCCTTCACTCAACGCTGCTACAGTTCAGCTGCAGCTGTGAGAGGAAGAAGAGAAGACTGGCCCCATTTAATCCAGCGAGGCCATGCAGGCAGCTGGGAGAGAGGGTGGGTGTGTGTGTGTGTGTGTGTGTGTGTGTGTGTGTGTGTGTGTGTGTGTGTGTGTGCGTAGAGGAGTGTGTGTGCGTGTGCGTAGAAGAAGACATGTCTCCTGACACTGTAGTCTATCACATCCTCTGCACACAGAGCACAGTGCCAGCACTCCTCTTCTCTGACGTCACTGAAGACATCATCAATCCCCTGTCCAATTAGACACCTCACAAGCTGTTAGAATACCAAAAATACTGCACATTATGGCTAGTTGTTCTAATCTGGCAATTCTTACAAGAATTCATGAATGAAGAGAGAGATCGGATGACTTTTAGTGAGACAATGTAGTATGATTGGAAACAGGTGCCATCACTCCCTGAATACTCACCGTGCCAGGTCAAGCCCAACGGGGTAAAGCTGAATTGTTTATTCATCTGGCCTCGAGGAGCCACAGGGGAACAAAAGCGCAGTCGGACAGCAGGGGAGGCCGGTGGAGATAGAAACCGGAGGACGGGCTCGTTATCATGCACGGGATGGAATGAGGAATGGTATCAAACACACCCCTGTGGGAGGGTCCACCTGCCTGACTCTGGTCTATATTTAGAGTTCTAGCTTTTTATGAACATATTTTGTGTGTGTGTATGTGTGTGTGTGCGTGTGTGTAACACTGACAATATTTGTAACAAATCCATCCATCTCTCTAACAGTCCCGTCAATCCTACCCTGAATAGAAGGTTGCTAAAGACCTTGCTCTGATGCATAGAGGTTGAAATCATTGCAGCCATAACACAGGGATAGAGAATCATAAGAGTGTAGTCTGATGGGGGTGGTACTCTATGTGTCTACACCTCAGGTGATGTGTAGAGTCCTATTAACATCCGAGCAGCGGAGAGCGACTCTGCATGTAGCCACAGTGACAGCGTCCTCACATATTCATGTGCGGAGGGAAAAGGAATTTGTTGCACTGAGAAACTAGTAAAAGTCAGACGTTAAATGTTTAATGGCGGCTTCTCTCTGAGCTGAACTTCCTGGATGAAGGTTAGAAGGATAAACAAGCAGAGGGGGAAGTGAGTGCTGTTTGCTGCGGCAGCATGAAACAGCAAATGGACGAGGAAGAGAAGGAGGAGGAGGAGGAGGAGGAGGAGGAGGGGGCGGGGGGGGGGCATGGCATTTTCTCCAGGGTCTCCTGCTTGCCCGCTGCAACTCCAAATATAACCCGCCTGGGTTTGGTTATATTTGCATCACTGAATCACACATCGATGTTCAGGGATTTTTTGTTACGTTATTTATAACCAGGGGACGATGAGAGCAGAGGAGGCTGGTGGAGGTAGAAATGAGAGCCATATTGTATGAGAGCCTTGTTGGATGATGGCGAGCGAGAAGGAGTCCAGAGAGTAAAGTGTGCCATGAGAACGACAATGATCCCAGCTGCTCATGTGTGCTTTCCTCAGCCATTTGGGGACCCTCCAAATGGACGTCAGAAGTGGAGGGGATGGATGCACTGAAACATTGGTGAAGCTGAAACATTGGTGGCCATGTCAGTGTAGATTTTCGGCAACTGCCTGAATGGTATTTTATCTATCGATATTCTGTGAAAACCACAGGGTTGGGATAAAATGACCCGCGATGCAGGACTCTATAACACCATTGCTCACTTTGCATCAAGAACAACACAAACTACTTCAATTGATGAGGAGTTTTCAGCAGTAAATGGTCTAATATAGTATTTGTATTCTAGCCTCATTTGAATGACCTCAGTTTAGCAGCAACGCAGCATGTAGACTGACCTTTCATCTGCAGCCGCAGCAGCTGCATGGCACTCATACAGTCAGGCCTGACTCTGAGCCACAAGGGTTAAGGTTGTAACCCACATCTTTAATTTGGGATATATCCGGGGGAGTTAATCACAGCCCGGCTAACACTGATGCAGCCTGACGGCCATTCATTACAGCAGCCCTCCTCCCTGCCCCCCACCCTACGCCAGCTCTCCCCCACCCTCCCCCAGCCTCCCCTCCCCGCCTCTGCTCTCCCTTCTCCTCTCCCCCCTCAGCTCTCCTCCGCAGGGCCAGTGGTAAATGCCTCATCTCATCCCATCACACACATCCACCCTCCTCCTCCTCCTCCTCCCCTTTTCTCCTCTTCATTGGGCAGAACTATAGGCTGGCATGGGGAGCGCTCTGCCTACTCTGAATAGAGGAACCACAGGCTGGCATGTGGATTGCTCTGCCCACTTGTGTATTGAAGGGGGATAATATCAGCGTAGAGGAGTCCACATTGGTTTGCTGTTCATTGATGTGGCATAAGGGAAAATGGATGTCCACCCAATTCACTCAGCGTAGCATGGGCTGTAGTAGCCATGGTGACTGTGAACGTTTCTGTTTCTGACTTGGTTATTATAGACTCTTCAAGCTCAAGGTTAGGATGGTAGGGTAGGGTACAATGTGTGGTGTTACCACTGTAAGAGGATACTACGCGGGGGGATTGAGGAGGAGGGGGAGGAGGTGTGTGTGTGTGAGTGTGAGAAAGAGGGGGGGGGGGTAATAAGGGGGAGAAGTCTGGGAGGAGCCTGAGTAGATGATTAGCGTGTACTGTATAGATCATCTATAGTGGCTTATCCAAATAAAGTGAGGCCCCATTTATAGTAGTAAGTCACTGACTTCACAAACATTGGACAATGATTCAGAAGGTCAGTATCTGGGCCACAGTTCTTGATCCTAGGGTTGTGGGGAGTGGATCAACGCGCTGTGTCACATCGATGGGGAAAGTAGAGTTAGAACGCAGAACGAATCCCCCTTCCAGGGTATTCTCCTACACATTGAGCTTGTGAACTTCTAGGCTGTCGGTCTGTCTGTCTCTGCAGATGATCTGTGCTGTGATGACGGTCACATTCTCTGATCAGTAGACATGGGCTTCGCTTTGTTTTGACGCCGTAGGCCTCGTCTTTGCTGTTGTTGACGTTGGAGGATCTATTTGTAGGCGATGTTGAGGCGAAGGCGATGACTCCCGTCCTCTGCCCGCTGTACCTCTAGCCGAGCGTGATGTTCATTCAGCTCCTGTTTGCTTTGTTTCGTGGGATCAGCAGCTAGCTAGCTAGGAGACGAACCAGCTCTGGCTTCTTCTTTTTCTTCCTCACTTCTCGGCTCTCAAATTCCTATTTTCCTCTCCAAGGGGATTCGCTGAACCGTAGACAATGTTCCTGCATGCGTGAGGATGCCATGCCCACAGCTCCACACACTCCACACTCGTGGGGAGGAGGACGTGACACAAGACAGAATTGGGACTGTGTTTAGTGAGTCGTTCCCCTCCAGGCCACTTGCGGTCCCAGTGCCTGCTGAAGAACCAGGGGTCCCGCTTTTTAAAGGGCACAGCGGGATCTTCAGGGTATGCTGAGTCACACAGTGCTTCCAGTCAGCTGTGGATCACCCATCTGCACACAATGTATGCCGTTTATATAATATAGTATGCTATTTAGCAGACACTTTTATCTAACGTATGGAGGTACAGTAAGTGCATAAATATTGTGTGTATGCTGTGTGATTACCGCAGGAATCTAACCCCCATCCTAAGTGTTGCGAACACCATGCTCTACCAACTGAGCCACACAAACCACACAAAACACAAACAACCCACAGTTATAGGGATGGATGTAGAGTTATATACATGGGGTCTCTTCCCATGGCAAACAATATAGTTAGAGATGGTAGTTACAATATGAGCCCTATTTTTAACCGGCGCAAAACAGACGCAAGTACAAACCCAGGCGTAATTTGTGTCTGCGGTAACAGGTGAAAATTGTCAATGAGCACATCAAGTGCAATCAGTTGCGCTGAGAAATTCTGGCCTTGAAAATAGCTTTTACGCAAAAAATTGTTTACGCGGTTCAAATATAGCCCTATGTGGACATTTAGTTCTACTTTTTGTCTGTGTGCTGTAGGCCTACTTGTGCTTTATGACTCAAACTGTCAGTTATTGTTAGTGACAAGTATTTTTGTTGCAGTACCCATCTGGCAGGCTGGGCCATGGCGGTACTGTATGCACAGAAACAGATGGGGATACTGGATGTCCGTATCACAGGTGGAAAGCCCTTCGAAAGGACAGTCCACAGAGTGGAAACACAGCCCCCTGCTATTCTCTCTACCATGTAGGCCTATGGGCCTATATGAGGGGAAACGGAGAAACAGTGCACTGGTTGGCAAGTCAGCCCTTTCCCCATTGCTGCATGAATTTTGAATTTTCAATAATGGTAAGCTTCAACCTAGTAATGCACATAACTGAACCTCTATGTTATTGATAGACTTGAAATGTTGTCCTTGCATGTACTACGGAAGCACTGTGCTTCCTCTCTGAGTGAGTCACTGTAGCCTAGACTGCATGATCAATCTGGATGCTGAAAGCTGGATGAACAGAGTGGACCACGGAGTAGCAGTGTTGGGGAAGCTACTCTGAAAATGTATTTAACTGAATTACCAATTACTTTATAAGGGAAAAAATTACTAAAGCTGCCTTTGAAAGAAATATGGTTTGTCAAACTAAAGCTCCTTTAAAAGACTAGTTCACTACATCAAAACTGTGTTTTCCAACACAAGACAGTCAGTTACTGAAAGATGACTAGTTTGTTGATAGAAACTGAAATGACTGAAGCGCTCTGAAAACAGGTGAGGTGGAGCAAATTGGGGAGACGGGAAGCAATGAGGGAATAAATAATAAGGACATTTGAAGTTCAAGGGCTGTGATAATAGTTACATTCTTATCTCCCTTTTTTCTGTTGAGGAGAAAATGTAGTGAGTAGGGGAGAACCGGAACCCAGTTATCCCCTAGCTTAAATCACTACTAAGATTTGAATTTATCTTAACTACCACCAATCTACAGAAAAGTGTACATTAGTGACTGCTTGGTACATTGTAGTTGAGTGGTTTCTGTTACACACATGGAATATGTGACTTAACTCTGTGTCCCATGCAACTATAAAATTAAATACAATTAAATACTATGTAACAGTATATAATTATTGCTAGAGTGATTTTGGTGTTACACAACACAGGAATGGGACATTTTTAAGGGTCAGTCTGTAGTTTTGAGTTTTAAAATAGTGCTAAATGGCCATGATAAATTGGTAGCGATCAAGGAATGAGATCACATGATAAATAACGTTTAGTGAAGAGCGCTGTTTTGGTCCAAACAAAGCGCTTTCTCAAATCTAAGATTAGTTTTAATCTGGATTAATTAATGATGCTGCTGGGCATGAGGAGGAGCTGTGATTTAATGAACAGGGAACAGGTCCCTGGGGGTGTGTGTGTGTGTGTGTCTGTGTGTGTGTGTGTGTGTGTGTGTGTGTGTGTGTGTGTGTGTGTGTGTGTGTGTGTGTGTGTGTGTGTGTGTGTGTGTGTGTGTGTGTGTGTGTGTGTGTGTGTGTGTGTGTGTGTGTGTGTGTGCTCGCGTGCGCGTCCGCGCGCGTGCGTGCGCGCGCGTGTGTGTGTGTGTGTGTGTGTGTGTGTGTGCGTGAGTGCAAACAGCCACTTTAGAGGAGCTTGACACCCCACAGAGATAAGGCTGTCTAAGTATGAGGCTCATTTATTCAGCTTTTAGGGGATTTAATAGAATGGGAAAAGCTTGAAAATGGACGCCTTTGTTGCAGGGTTGAGATTTAAACGGTAGCTGCTGAGCCGGATCACAGGGGTCACCTTTAATATCTGCGTCATTTTATTAGGTTCTCTGTTGGTGGTAGAGAGTTCTCTCCTCTGCTGCTGGGTGCCCTTGGGGTCATACTGGCCACTGCCAGGAATCACATTAGCAAACAGGTTCCTGTTTACAGATGCTATTGCTATAGTTCATCAAGCACATCAGTTAGCAGACTGGACTTACTTTTGATGAAGGCTCCACAGCTAGCTTGGTTTGAAACTGTTATATACAGGTACGATACATGCTGTGAAATGTTAGAGATCTCAAATCAGTAGCGAGAATCTGGGAGAGCATCTCTTGTTTTCTGACATGTCCTTCTAAAATGAATGTTGAAGCATTTATGAATGCAAAATAGAAATAAAAGATTTGTTTAATACACAATGTGTACAATCCAAAAAGGTCATGTTTATTATTCTCTCTCATTTTGTGCTAATTTTGACAATGGGTTAGATTATTTTTTCCATTCAAATTAGAAGAAAAAAAATACAGTAGCAGGGCAGCAAAGTAGGTTATAAAAGCATCACTCCTGAGACAACATAGTCTACTAGTAGTCATAGAAACATTAGCCTGTAACAATATGCTATGTTACTGGTTACTTTATGTTAACATATGTCACAAACTGCAGAATGTTAACAAAGGTAGAATTCCACAAATATTTCGGAACTTTTCTGAAAACAACATCAAAGAGTGAAACATTCCTTTTAGTTCTGAAGTTCACTTATCAGAGCATCTGCACCTGTTTATCACAACTGCACATTTGGCCTTCAGTAAACCCTGCTACCTGTTTTTCATAGAATCAGGGCACTGGATGCCAGCCTGAGAATCAGTATATGGGTTAGAAAATGTATTATGAATAGGATAGGATCAACTTTGTCTAAGACACAGTACTGCTACTAGTATTACATACTCAACATATGGGTTTGATACCATCCCTCATTCCATTCCATGCATTACAATGAGCCCTTCTTCCAATTTCTACCTCCACCAGCCTCCCCTGCATTGTACGTTATCCATGTCATACCCATATCATCTTGTTATATATATAGATATATAGATAAGTACAGCCATATACATAATAGATATATTACACAAGGCTACATTTGCTTCACATTAACAGTCTGGCAACATGCATTAGGATTCCTAAAGTACATTCTTCTTTCCTATATTCATGACTTGAGCCTCATATTTGAAAAGGAAGGAGTGGAAAAGCACTTGTAAGGTTTCAGTGTGTCATACCTCATAACAGATTTACGGCATTGACGTAATACAAGTTGTCATAAACTGCCTTTAGGGTGTAGTGTCAAGGTCTCACTCATATCTATGACAGCTTTATGCTGAAATAATTTAACGGCATGAACATGAAACTGTTCATGCACTCTATGCAAACACTATAGAGAACTCACTAGGAGCAAATGGTGTTTATGTTTGGGAGAATGGGAATGTCTGATCTACTTTGCATGCATTTGCTACTGTAGATCAAGAGGAAAGTGAAAGAATGATCTTGTAAGAACTCTGCACTAGTCTGCAAGCAGCCAGATGTTAAATCCCAAATAAATCGACCTAGATTTAACTCTTGCGTTTATCCCCTCAAGTCAGGCTTTGTAGCAATGGTTGGTCTCAATCTTTCATCTCCAAATGTGTCGGGTGTTTACATGCTATTGCAAATGACCTATAGTTTGCAAGTAAGTGCTTGTGTGTGTATGTGTGTGTGTGTGTGTGTGTGTGTGTGTGTGTGTGTGTGTGTGTGTGTGTGTGCCTGGTGTCAGGTTTTGTGCTGGAACTTCCATCCCAAAAAAAAGGAGCCCTGATCAACGATTCTGAGCTTCTCGGAGCTGGCAAATATAAAAAGTGAAATGTGAGCACATTCCTGTGAGCCAAGACAGAGCTGTGGGCTGAGCAGCTGAGGCGCTATTGAAAGATGAATGTTGTGAAGGGGGAATCTGACCCAGGATGGATTCCAGGCCAGCATGGCTACTCCCCCCCCCCCCCCCCCCCTTCCATAATCCTCCCACTCACAAAGTAATCCTTTTAATATCATCATCTCTTAATTTCCATTATTAAATTGAAAAGTAATAATTCAACGACTGACTCCATTTGCTGTAAAGTGGAAGGCACTTGCAGGGGGAACATGTCTTTAAGGGTGCAGAGTTGTATAAGAAGGCATGGCTTATGTATTGTGCCCCAGATTTGGGATCAGACCAACACTGGGCTGTGACTCTGACTGTGAGAGACCGACAGCTGCCTAGCTAGGGATGGAGGATGGGGGGGGGGAGGGGGGGGAGGGGGGGGGGGGGGGGGGGGGTCAGAGGAGGAGGGATGGTCAGCCAGCGTCCATTGCTCACTCCCTGGGGAAGCTGAGCCAGGAGAAAGGGACTACAGTTGCAGCTGTCCTCCTCACACACGCATGGGAAGAGCCCTGTGATTCCCATCCAGCCCTGCACCTGGGATTGCACTGTATGAACTCACTATAATCCCCTCCCCTGTTTCCATGCACAGATTATATTTCACTGCATCTCCAGTGTCTTTTTAATCTACAATGCTCACTGACCTGTTTTAAGAACATTGCGTAATGTTTCAACATGTTCCTGTTCACAGTTATGAAATTGTGTGTGATTGTGTGTGTGTGTGTGTGTGTGTGTGTGTGTGTGTGTGTGTGTGTGTGTGTGTGTGTGTGTGTGTGTGTGTGTGTGTGTGTGTGTGTGTGGAAACAGGTTTTGTACCTGATGTACTGTTCTGGGAATTTTCTATCTAGTTATTACATGTTTTGTTTGTTACAGGTTGCTATAGTGTTGCTATAGGAACAAACATAATACATGTTTGTCCCAAGCATAGCTATATAACTGTTCTCTATGGTCACAAGTTTAAAAACATTAGAAGATCATACATAAGCAGTACCTGTAGATCTATAAATCAGTGTCTATGCAGCCAATGCAATTATTTAATCCCTGACGTCTGCAAGATGCACTGAGATAGAGGTTTGTGCTGTGGACTAATAGTCCCCAACCAATCGAAAACTAGAGGCCGAAGCATGTTGGTTTTTACAATAAAGGATTTTTTTATTTTATTAAGTTCCATTGTCCTCCAAGAGCTGCTGAATGTCCCCTACACTTCAGTGTGCTCCTTAATGATATATGTTTTGTTGGAGAGCGAGGTAGTGCTCCTCTTAGACTAATGGTCTCCATCACAGAAAGTAAGGTAGTGGGTCCTATGGATAAGTTAGTGGTATCTTTATTTAGCTTTGTCTGGGCTTGAGCTTCACAAAGTGGCTCTGGAGAGAGACTGGAGTATCAGCGTAGACCTGGGTGTTTATTTATTTAAGACACTGATGGAGTTGCGAAACAGATTTAGAGTCACTTTTGCTTCAGTTGATGCACAGTCAGGTGCTGACGTGCTTCACACTACAATAGCTGTCAGTCATGCAACAGCACTTATTGAGAATGCAGGGAGCAGAGTAGGGCAGAGCCAAATTACACTAAGAGCTATTCCAAGTGAAGTGAAAGATTGATCCTAGACCCGGGGTACAGTGCAGTATGCTCTCCACAGTAAGTCTGTATAGTAGATTTCCATTTGCTTACAAAACCAAGAAACCCACTAACCTTTTGAAATCCAAACATAGGACCACTTTGGAAATAAGTGTTTTCAGTAATGCTTTTATGTGCTATCCTCGGGGATTAGATGCATCTTTGCTGTATGTTTCGTTTTTTATAATCCCAAATAAAGTCAAATCAATCAAGCAAATAGCAAGAGTTTCTGTGTATTTGTTGTTGTTTGGGTAAAAATGATCCCCAATAACAAGTTGATGTTCTGTCCTACACAAATAACAGTCCATGAATCACTTCCAGTGAAGAAACAAGGTGGCATAGCTTTCAGAAAACCGTTTAATTTACAAAGAGCTTGTGACAGTTTTACAGTGCACACATTGACACACTCATAATCACTTTGAGGTTCGCAGAACCTCAATTTCAACGACAGTGCTAGAATTACAATTATAGCTGTAAAATATGGAGATGACATATCATACATTTTCCCTAAATATACACACAAGTATCTTAACTGTAGATGTACCATCTCAGAGAGGCACAACAGACAGTCCATGGCTAACCCTTTGAATATGATCTGACCTGAATCTGGAGAAAACACCAGATGTGTTCCTGTGCAGAGAGGCTGAACAAATCCAATTCATGGGTCATACTCCTGTTCAATGCATCTACTTCTTAGTCGCTGTTAATGTACTGTTTAAGCAAGAGCAGAGGATTGTCATTGCATACATGTATCATACATGTTCTAGTATAAATATAAATAGTTACGGCCTTAGTCTAAACAGGTAATTTTTTTCACTCATTTTCCTGAGGAAATAATGGGTAGTTGTAGTTTGTGATGCTCTTACAAATCTCTTAAAAGGAATCTCCACAGTCCACACACAGTCTCATTCTGCAACATCTGCACTAGCCACTAGCCACTAGCCACTAGTCACTGGCCACTGGCCACTAGTGCACATACCAAAGAGCGAACCTCAGATCTACTGGGTTGAACTTTGAACTCATTCAGTCCCTTTTTTCTCTAATATGGCTCCTGTATTCTCCATCAGCTCAGGCACCATGAGGATCATTTATCAAATTACTCATGAACTGACTGACATCATCTGATCTGCCTGTCAGTGTGATGTAGCTACAGAACAGATATCTTATCGACCATTAGTTATGGCTTACAAGTGTTGTCGATTATTATGATATTCATATAGTCATTATCAGTTCAGGTAAATCAAAGTATTGATCAAATTATTGATTCAGCCCAATGTCAACTGCAAGGTGAACAATGCCATGCTATTACAGGATATCAAATTCAGATTATTATCGCTTGACTGTTGACAAGGAATATGTTTTATGTACATGTGAATATATAGTATGACAACCAAAAACATATTCCTATTCAGTCCTCCCTTTCTACATGATCTCCAGGTCCTGTTGTGAATCATGTACATCAGAATACGCAACACCTGTCACAGCTCAGGGTTGATGTAAAAAGCCTTGACAGGTGACAGCCTACGCTGCGTCTCTTCTATGGGGTTTGTGTTTGATACCATTCCTCATTTCATTCCATGCATTACAATGAGCCCGAACTCTGATTTCTGCCTCCACCAGCCTCCCCTGACTGTGGGGTACCAGATGGCATGCAGGCGGCTCTTTGCGTAATACACAACCCAGGAGAATTGGTTGTACTGTAGAGTCAAGATGTGCCATGTCTACATGGCACAGTTAACCCTTTCCTGAAGATTCTTTTTTATGTATGATTTTATTTTCTATTTTTCCACTTACAATACATACTGTATAACACCTAACAACCCCTTTCCTGGCAGTTTTGAGTGTCTATGTCTGACTGATGGTGGTGAAGATGCAGGCTACTGTGCTGTATGTCCCATAGCTAACAATAGACTTATCAATATTAACTGATACTCTGTCTTTTCTATGTCTATGATACTGTTTGTCCCATTCCCTGAGCGAGGCTGATGTAATAATGGTGAAACTCCTTGTGTGTCTTTGTTAGCCAGCTGTCAGACAAGCAGAAAGAGAACATCTGTAGGAGTGTGCTCTGTGGATGTGTTTAGTGGCAGTTTAGTTCAGTAACCACTGTTTGTAATATTAGAGATAAAACATTGAGTGCCCATGCAGTTCAACATTTGTGATCTATTGATAACCAAAGTACTAAATGAGGTACACAATGCGAGGGTGGGGAAACACATGGAAACGATGACAGAAATTTAAATTTATGAAACAGGGTGGATATTCTCGAATGAAATTATTTTTTTGTAACTCAAGAGACATTCTGAGTAAGATATCCGTGTTAAAGTACCATCTATTGTACAGTCCAGGGCACTCACTCACACTCAAAAACAGAATTCTGAATTCTATGAAACCATCTATAAGAGGGAGTCCCACTTTATCTCACAGCGAAGGAGGTCCTAAGGATTGTCAGACAAGCAGTTGCCCTGATAATCTCTCATTTGGGAAAAGTCTGGGTGTTCAATGTCCATCTCACAGTTCCCTACTAGGAGACACGCCAACCTCTCTTTCCCCTCCCTGAGCTGCAGCCAAATCCCCAACACCTGCCACTACTGTAGCGCAGCAGTGTCCTGGTCCTGGAACCGTCAGCCATCAGACCCACACAGCCGTATTATAGTCAAACAAGGGCTGCATTCTCTCATTCACTTTGGCCTCGGCCTGTCTCCTGTCTATATCTGACTGTCTCCTGTCTATGTAAAACCCTGAGAACTGAGGCTGGCTCCTCTCCTCTGCCAGCGGGGGGCATAGCTGCGGGCATAGCTGCGGGCACGGCCGGCCTTTGCCCTGTTGCTGTCCACCCGCCCAGAACGGCAGGTAAAAACTGCCCTTGGACTTGTTGGCCACTTTCTTGGGCCTCTTGAAGAGGTCTCCTTCAGGAAGGTGCTCAGGGGCCATCCAGCCTGGCCTCTCCTTGAGGAGCTTGTCCCTGTCTGGACGAACGGTACGCAGGAACTTCTTGAAGATGTTGGTGGTGAGGGAGAACTTCCTGCAGATTTCCTGGGAACGGCTGAGGCGGAGCGGGTGGGCGGGGGAGTCCGGTCTGTCTGCCCAGTCTGCCCCCCCTCCTCCACCACCACCATGACCCCCCTCACCCTCCACGTCCTCCCTCTCCAGCTCGGGCAGGTCCAGCCAGTTGCCCACCAGATCGGCGAAGACGTTGTCCCCCAGCACCAGGGGTTGGCGGTTGCGGCTTCGGCTCATCAGAGAGGAGGTCCAGTCGCTGGAGTCATCCACGCTGTCCTGGGAGTAGTCACTGTCCAGCGATGGACCCTCTCTGGAGAGGCTGTTGAGGATGCCTGGGAGATCCACCACCTGGGCTGGGGGGTGAGGGGCCAGCAGCGACTCCGGAGGCGGGTTGCTCAGGCGAGGGCCGCAGTAATCCACCTGAGGGGCGGTGTACCCTGACACCCTGCGAGGGAGGGGGAGGGGGCTGGGTTGAGACTGAGTGATGGGGAGGCTCTCACTCTCCAGGCTGGAAGAGGAGGGGGAGGTACCCAGGCTGTTTCTCTGATGTACCCAGCTTGGCTGCTTCTGGTCCTGGCTTGTTGTCCTGACCAGGGTGGGTCTGGGGGCCTCGTGTTGGTGGAGCTGACCGGGGCAAGGACCACGCTTCTCTGCTGCTGCTGCTGCTGCTGCTGCTGCTGCTGCTGGTGGTGGTGTGTGGGCCCCGTGGACGGACATCCCTGAAATGTCGAGCTGCTCCAGCGCTGTCTGGACCTGTAGAAGCTTCAGTTCCTGAAGTGCTCCCATCATGGAGTTCATCTGAGCATGAAGGCCATCTCCGGCCTCTTTCATAGACAGCTGTAGGGGGAGAGGGGGAGAGGTAGGAGAGGTAGGAGAGGGAGGAAGAGAGGGAGGGGAGAGGGAGAGAGAGAGAGAAACAACAATTATTTTAACAAAAGGGGTAAAACTCATTAATTCAAGCACTTGACCTTTCACTGTACTGTTAAGCCTCTGTCATCCATCTAGCATTGTCTTGCAACAGCACCTCTTAAAACAAATCGATGCAATGATAGACAAGCAAAATGGACTGCGTTAGAGACACTGTTTCTTAACTACTGTATGCTCTAACTCATAATTGTACTCCATACTGTTGAGTATCTCCCTGTTGCTAGACGTTGACTTTGCATTGTTGGCCTTTGTGTTTTGAGGCCACACGCTTGTTTGTGACCCAGGGCTGTTTTGAATGACAGGAGCCCCATATGGCCTGCGTACAGCATGTGAGAGGATCCTGCCCCATGACAGCTGCAGGGCAGGAGGGTGGAGTAGCAGTGGTTCCATGCTATCTCCCTCTGTCTATCTCTCTCTCTCTACTACTCTCTCCCTCTCTCTTTATCTCTCTCTACCACTCTCTCTCTCTCTCTCTCTCTCTCTCTCTCTCTCTCTCTATCTCTCTCTCTCTTCAACTTTCTCTCTCTCTCATCCTTCTGTGATGAGACTCAAGTCATGTGAGTTTCCCCCCTGCAGGGAAACACACAGCCCCAGAGGCGACAGTGAGATCTCATGTCTCTGCTTGTTAGAGTGAAGCGGAGCCTCACTTTGACCCTGGCTGCTGATATGACAACTATGTATGACAGTTATGTTTAGAGAAAACACACAGAGAAAAATGTAACCGAGCAAAGCTGCCAAAATCTTCCCTTTCAAAACAACCGTGAGAAAATATAGAAAGTGCCATAAAGACACAGAAAGTGAAAAAGCCATCTGAGTCAATGTGAATATCCTTTTGCATCAAAACTAACATATTGGAGGAGCAAGTTCAAGTCAAGAATTCAGTCTGATCAACTGTTTTAGCAACTGTTTTAACATTGCTTTGACAGCAAACATACTTCCCTAAATAGAGATGGTAAGCTGTCACTGGAGGCCAATCCATTAAATTAAATTTTCATTAACAACAATGTAACCGTTTTTGTGAGCTCCAATATTGCTCCAACTCAACACAATAATGCTAATATCTTAACAATTTCGAGTCAGTGCTGTCAAATGAAATTAAACATATTTAAATATAAATAAAACTCAGGCTGTGAACTTTCTTGAAAGTCCTGAAGACACAGCCCTATGTCCATAGATCACTCCACAAGATCAAGATCACAACTCAGAGCCTAATATGATAAATCAGCTTACCTTGTGTAAACTTTCAAAGTTGTGTTTTCCTTTCTCTTGGCTGCCCTGTCCTTCACTAGTCCTCTCACCTTTCAAAACCATCCCTCTGCCAACCCTATATGTAGCCCCCTCCAATGGGGGCACACTGTTAGACCTGGCAGCCAATCAGCGCTGTCTAGACAATAATCCCTAACGGTGGGGGTGGGGTCATTCAAGCGGACACTGACTGACAAAGAACGGGTGAGAGTCGCAGCAGTGGAAGTGGGGCTGGGGTGCCAGCAGGGTGAGTCGAGGGGGGGCTGCCAGGGGGGCGGGGGAGGTTGCCATATGTTGAGATGGCTGAGATACACTATTGATGGATTCAATTATGACTCCACCATAAGAACAAGGGGAGAGACGGGTGGGGGGGGGGGTATGTGTGTAATAAGGACAGTGATACTGTATCAGTGGAGAGCTGGGGGGTGTGTGTGGGGGGGGGGGGGTGTCTGCTGACCTACAGTGGGAAACGTACAACTGTGCTTGACAGTGAAGCATCATCAGCAGTGATTGAGCTGTGGGAAGTATACAGTAGATTTACCAGCAGTATGCACTGTGTTTCCTTCCTAAATCTCTTCCAAGGTGTTCTTGGATGGGAAAATACTATAAACAATTCATAGTGAACCCTAGAGTTACAGATAAGTAATTATTGGGTAATAACAATGTTATTACACTGTTACTACATAGTTTCTTAATAATTCAGAAATCAATAGATAATTCATCCATGAGAAAAGACTATTTTGCTATCTACAAATCCATGTGTTGACACTCTTTGTCTACAGCTAACAAATATAGCATGTACAAATCTTGTTCATTTGGTTGCTTTGAAGCTTTGCAGTAATTCTCGAAAATGTCAAGCTTTTTACCACTGAATATTCAAACAAAGATCATTGTGCATGAAAAGACATCATTATCCATATGTACACTTCAGCTGACATTACTGTAACATTTCCACTGCAACCGAAAGGTTACATCTGTATGCTCGTACGGGAACATATGGAAAGATATAGAGAAGAGGATCACAATTACACCTTCTCAGATCATAAAATAAGCCTATCTCTGCACATGCTGGGGACAAAAGGTCTTTGTCTGTGGGTAGCCGTTAGAGCAAAGATAATTAGAACCATCAGGTTGTCTCTGTCTTCATGCATCACATGTATGGCTGACTTTATTAGCTATAATTAGCTGACTTTAGAGGCTAGGCTAACTCTATATAATTACTGTTTACTTTCACCCACATCAAACCTCAACAGGCATTAACACACGCACTGCTGTGTTTGGTCATTACACACACCTCCATATCAGGCAACATGCGGATTCCAATAAGATTACATGGGAATTATTCATTATTATTTGGGGGCTAGGAAATGTTGGCCTACTGAGCTGTTACTTCTGTTTTGAAAATAAGATAATTCCTCCTATTTACATATAGCAACATCATGCCTTACTTGTTCAAACATGCTATTTCAACGCACTGTTTAAAAATCTCACATTTCAAACCCACATGCACCCACTCTATTAAATCCAAAAAGACACAACTTGTTTACCGCATTTTCATTTTCTGGCTCTATTAATAATTCATAAGTGCCCTGCGGAACATAGTCAGCCAACCACTATTGTCGACCTCACTGTGCCAACTATGGCATTCCACTGCCATCGCAAAGCGCAAGTTTGTGGCCCAATTATGTCAACCCTTTCAGATTATAGCCTGGCATCTGCCTGCTGCTGGAAGTGACAGCAGTGTCCCATGGCAATTTCATGTTCAGTCCCAGATGTTTACAGTAAATGTGTTGCATCGATACTGAGATGGCTGCACGGCACACTCTCAAGATGTGTTAATCACACCCATCCCTCATTAGAGCTGTCAGAACTCTCATTAGACAGGCCAGGTCCAACACAGAGCAAATAGAAATTTAAAAAATCAAATAATAATAATAATAATAATAATAATTTAGGAGAAAAACATTACAAAGTCTGGTGGAAGAGCTACAGGGCATTGCAACCCAGACATAAGTACCATTACTCTCACATACTGTGGGCCTACTTTAGCTACTGTATAAGCTGGCGGCTTCAAGCAAATAGTCACATCATTTCAGCAGTTTGAGCTGTCTATTGTAGCTATTATCGCTAAAGATATTTTGGGGGGAGTAATGAAGGGGATTGATGAAGAGTGGAGGTCTGATGAACCCACCTAACAAAGACAATCCAGCCGTCCTCAAACAACCGCAGCGTTGATCTGAACCGAAGCTATATAATACGGCAATGAATAACGCTTCACTGTTGGAGAATAATAGCTGGCATTCTTGAATTAACGATGGATTAAAACTCATTCAATGTTCTGGCTCTCAAAAAAGACATTGACGGGTCCTCCTTGTTTCAGAGAGTCGTATCAAAGCAGAGACGAAGGGCAAAGAACAACAAACTCAACTGCGTTCCACACGTATTATATTATTATACTAAACGCTTACGCAAGCCATCGAATATGTATGAATCTGAATGAAATCCCTCCCAGCATAAATAAATAAAGACTATATTTTTTGCAGTCGGTTAAGATTCAACCTCTGCTCTGATGCGATCTAGCCTCATTCAGTTAACGGGAAAATAAAGTGCAAGGCATGCAAGCATGATACACTTACTGTACTGTAGGCACGACTGAGTCTGTCTCTCTGCATATCAAGTATGAGCAGCGTGCTCAGAGACTGTTATTGACACGCTTTTATAGGATTAATAGTCAAAATAAGCACACAAACACCTCCCTTTAAGATGGCAGTCAAGCCATTAAATGGGGTGTGTGGAACATAAACCAAAAATCTTCACTTCAGGCTATGGGTGTAAATGGAGCCATTCAGGGTTGTTGGCCAGAGAGAGAGGAAACTGAGAGGCCAAGGTTATCAAACCGTGTGCTGTTAGGAGGGGTGGGTGGGTTGGGGGGCATTTATATCACCCCTCCCCCACATACCTCCCATTAAATATGAATGCTGGGTTGTGTTGGTCAAGGCCAGGGGTAGGAATAGGATCATTATCCTGAGGCATTCAGGCCATGTTCCTGTGTTGCTCTGGGACCTGTGGGGTGAGCTAGACCTCTCCTGCTTCTCTAGGTCATGTAGGGTGAGCCAGACCTCTCCTGCTGCTCTAGGTCCTGTAGGGTGAGCCAGACCTCTCCTGCTGCTCTAGGTCCTGTAGGGTGAGCCAGACCTCTCCTGCTGCTCTATGTTCTGTAGGGTGAGCCAGACCTCTCCTGCTGCTCTAGGTCCTGTAGGGTGAGCCAGACCTCTCCTGCTGCTCTATGTCCTGTAGGGTGAGCCAGACCTCTCCTGCTGCTCTAGGTCCTGTAGGGTGAGCCAGACCTCTCCTGTGCTGCACTGGGACCGAGCCAGAGCCAGACCTTCCACTCTGGGAGGACCTAGGACCTGTGAGAGCCAACATTAGCACTGCCCTGGGACCTGTGGGTTGAGAGCCCATGCAGCCAGACCTCTCCTCCTGGAACACTCTAGGAGGTGTTCTAATAGGCAGGACCTAGGACCTGTGGAGGCTGCAGCCCTCATCTGCTCTGCCCTGGGACCTGAGGGGTGAGCCTGAGCCAGACCTCTCCTCCTGGGTCCCTCCATCCTGGGAGGTGCTCTAATGGGCAGTTTCCTGGCCTGACCTCATTCTGCCTTAATTGACATACTAGTGACGGTGGAAGGAGGAATGAGGGCCTGAGAGAACATGACTTCTTTGGGAGATAATGTTTTGGAGACAGTCAGTGATTAAATCTGGAGCCATGGCTTGTGACACGATGTAAATTTAACACTGAAGCCATTAGATGCTTCATAGCAAAGCATGTGATGAACTGTATGCACTGTTGCTAACATGTGCTGTACAAAACAAGTGCACAGCAGCTAATTCTCCAACAAACAATAACTCTAACTTTGTCAGAACTAACTTCAGCATTAGGCTGGTTACTACTTACTGCAAGTTATTCACATTATATCCATTATCTATCACAAAAATGACATTAATTAGCTGTTCAGTACTGGTATTTGCAGTTGAAAGAATAATTGCAGTTTTAATTGCAATCATTTTTCCATCAAATCTGTGTGCAGATTAGAGAGGCATAAACAGACTTTGTGTATGAGGTTATCAGTTCCATCTCCAACACAATGATCACATATTCAAGCCCCGCAGCTGCCACCCTGAGCCAGGCTTATTTTAGCAGAGGGGAAGGAAGGGCCGGCTGCATGGAGAATGGGACCATAGGAGAGGCACCAAACACTAACTAACTGAGAGGGAGGGAGGGTGAGCACTGTGTAGAGTTGGAGTGTACCATTCTAACTCCCCGGGGGGTAACAAAGAACTAAATAATCTGTGTCCACAACACCACCACCTCTGAATACCTCATTCCATTCGAAGAATGTTTTCTCTCAAGTTCCATGACATCATGCACACTCTCTTTTGAATATAGAATTCCAAACTGACAGTTTAATGTCTGATATGGCCTAAGGCATAGGAGAGATTAAAGGACATAAAAACGAAATGAGTATCAGTATCTATATCAAAAGGTTTGATAATCCTTTACATTCTCCTAAATACCACCATCGTGCAGGTGTTCACCTATCATTTAGAATGGTTTCAAGGGGTATATTAGTGGTTTCTTCGACTCCTGCAAAGGAGGAGGGCCTGAACCTTTTTATGACTCTATGACTATTGTGTGAAAGTTGACTCATAGCTGGGCTTGGGAATTTTGCATTGTTACAGTATATTCTCTCAAGGGAGTATTTTGCCACGTAGTCTAATCAGTGTGTGCCATCATGAGAGTAAATTAAAGTATACATAACGTACATCTCATAGGTAAAATGTATGAGAGTCAAGAATTATGCCACAAACATAGATTTAAGGAAAAAAATGAAATCTACCAGTTTAGTCTAGTTTTCAACAGCAGAGTAGTCAGCAGTGATGTAAATAGTTCGGAGTCCAGTGAGGTCAGAGTTCACTACTCAGCTTGATCTGACTCCTACCCCACACAGCCTAATTCCTCTTGACCCTGAACACTGTTCACACTAGCATATGACACCCTTCCCTATTTAGAAGGTATTGAGAGTGAATGATAGAGTAACATGGTTCTATATGAGTTCTATATTGGGTCACCTAAGGTTCTGCTGCAGGTGGGGGGTTCTCTTTGGTGGATTCAAATCATCACACACATTTCCCATTGACATCAATGCAAGATTTACTCAAATGTTGAATTTGGATTCCACCCTCAGTGGATTGTTACAGATAAAAAATTGAAGGATATAATCCAAACCCTGGAGATATGACTCCCAAACACTATAAGTTTTTGAAAATTAGTCTTATTTCCAGTACTTATTACCCTTGCTGGTTCCCTGCAAACCCAGTAACATGGGTGTACCAGTGCAGACAGACAGGCAGACAGACAGACACAGACAGACACACAGACATGTGGCCACCTTGGCATGAGCATCACCTCAGAGAGCAAGACACTGCAACAGATTGGTGCACCACATGGTACAGCAGGACAGGGAAAAGTGCCTTCTCACTCGCATCTGCTATCTGTTTCCCTCTGTTTCATCACAGGGATGACCAACACACACACACACACAGACAGACAGACAGACTCTGCTTTAGTGTGTTGTCAAACTGTGATATGCCAACCATAACACAACATGGTGCCCTCGGGCTCCAGTGTCAGGGTGCCAGTTGACAGACGTGAAGCTAATTTGGTGCAGACAAACCAGAAGCCACAGGAGCGTCATGTTGCAAACCAAACCATGCAAGCTTTGCCTTGCTGTGGGCCCTATGGGTAAAAAAACCAAAACGTCCCCTTTGAAGAGCGTTCCAAAAGGAATCAGCGCCAGTTAAGGCTCCTTTGAAAAATGCTGTATGTAGCAGCTGCCAAAAGATTTGGATGTGTGGTGAACTCCCCAGAATTTTGTTCTAACATTTCAAACAAAAAGGCCAGCACTGGTTCAGCCAAGGTCCTACTACAGTATCAAACAAACCTGGTGGCTTGGTATTGTTTTAAGGGCAGGGCAACGGGGAAAGAATTCAACAATAAGGCAAAGTGTCATTCAGTAGGGCAGATAAGGGAGAAACTGATAGCGCTTATAAAAGCATGCCAAATTATTCGCATTGAGCATTCTCAGCTGTGTTAGAAAATATTGGGCCGAAGAGCCGAATATAAATAAAGTAATCACTTTTGTATCTATCTAATTCACGGGCATTATCACTTTTGACTCTTGTTCAATTAAGATACTCAAACACATTGCAAAAGACTGTCACGTATTTGCGTCATTAGGCTTAAATGAACATCTGTCCCAGATGGGGTTGGAACGGGTGGAACACACATGCCTTTATGCCTAAAGGTGAGGATTGGAAAACTAATTTACTGATAGAAAGAAGAATGATTGGCTATTCATACTATTTATCTCCATGCATTGTCTGAAATAATTATTAAATAATGTTCACACTAAGAACATTTATGTTGTTATTGGCAAATCATTTAGTGGAGTAACACATGTATAGTCTAGTACAAAAAAAATAGATTTGCACTGTCTTAGTTGTCTGAATAAATACATATTCAAATATATTTGAGAATCTGTTTACTTCTTTGTCTGACCCAGATCCATCTCAAGTTTCAAGCGTGGACTGCACGCTCAAATAGGCTATGTAGGCTTTGCCTAGTACAGTAGTTACAGTATTCTTATAACATTGTAATCTAAATCGAAAAACTGAAAATAAGCATACCAGTTCCTGCTTCAGACGTCTCAAGCAAGTATCCATATTTTTGCGCTCTGATTTGGAGAGTTGCGGTCGTTCCATTTTGAAATGTAAATATTTCAGTTTAAACTCTTGATTTTTGTTCACCTTTCAGACATGCCTTTCATAGATGTCAGTTAAGCCATTCAATAGTTAAAAGAAGGGAGCGCATTCATAGAGAGAAGACAACCGCTTTAATCAGGCATGAACCGAGAAAGGAAGCGGCGGATCTTGTTCTGGAATGCGCGCGTCTTGTTCTGAATTCATTAAACTATTGATGCTGCCGCTCCGTGAATGTTTTTACTCCAAAGATGATAATGAAGTCCCAAAGATGCCTTGCGTGGGTTTGCAGCACGCCTGACTGTCGGTATCTCT
Source organism: Argentina silus (assembly GCF_951799395.1). Taxonomy (NCBI): domain Eukaryota; kingdom Metazoa; phylum Chordata; class Actinopteri; order Argentiniformes; family Argentinidae; genus Argentina; species Argentina silus. Next base: position 7,266,477 of record NC_139658.1, on the reverse strand, counting down.
CCGGCTGTCACTCCCTCCCAGTTTTGCTCGTACTGTAGGCTGTAAGCTACATTTTTTTCATTCAAGAGGAGCGCTTACGTTGACCATTCAATTCCCTCCAATGAGAATGCCTCCCATGACAGTGTAGATCCCGTTCAAGCTGTCATGAAATAGCAGATTATTTAGTAATACATTATGTGAGATATACTGTAAATACAAGAAATACCGAAATAAAAGTTTATATTTTAAGAAGGCATCTGAGGGACCCTAATGAATACACCTGCTAATTTATTAAAATCTGGGTACATCAGCTACACTGCAGTTATGCATTTCAATAGTGTGTACAGGTAATACACATGGCATATAAATATTGTTCAATTTCCCCATAGAGTTCCACAGATCAGGTCTGAGCAGTGGTAAACATTGAATGAATTCACAAGGGGAACCCTGGTGGACCGAGAGCCAAAATGAATGCTGAAACTCCCAGAACCCGGTTTCCATGGGTTCTCCCCCATTTCCACCACTGGGTCTGAGTCATGTATGCATGTAACAAGGTTCTAAAAACATAGGCTAGAGGAAGTATACAAGGAAGTGTCTGCTAAAATGGGCTGGCCATAATCTCAGGAGGGCAGAGAGAGCCCATCGCCACCCCTATTGTTGTCAGTAAGGAAGCACCTGAGTAACTGGCCTTTGTTGTGCGTGACCCGGATACAATACTCACTCAGTCAGTGGAGGAAGGAAGAGGTTCACTCTGGACCCCATTTGTCAATCTCCCTCTTGCACAAAATAACATGCTCAAATTCTCATTCTACTCGTGGAGAAAGGTAAGAGTTTAGACTCTTTAATGCTCTCATTTAGAGCCAACTTGGATCAAACTTCAGAAAACTAAATGGGAACCAGAGCTCCAGCACTCCTGTTGTACAGTATGACCTGATTCCATCTAAATGAGCACTATTATCATCCTGGTGTGTGTTTGTGTGTGTGTGTGTGTGTGTTTGTGTGTGTGTGTGTGTGTGTGTGTGTGTGTGTGTGTGTGTGTGTGTGTGTGTGTGTGTGTGTGTGTGTGTGTGTGTGTGTGTGTGTGTGTCAGCCACATGTTAGGATATCCCAGATGGATGCATGAAAGAGGAAGTAGCAACAACTCAGATTCCAAAAGAAGGGAAATGGGTCTGGAGTCTGGATGTATGAATTAATCATCTGAACATCAGTGTACTTTAGGGGGAGAGAAAGAGGCTGACTTCAATGCCTGTGTCTTGTTTCATTATCCTACTTGCTTTCTTCAGTGCTCTTGTTATGATCATGTGCAGGCAAACTTCTTATTGCATTCAGGTCAGATGCATTCAGACTTTAGCTCTATTCATTGTTGGGTCAAGTGAGTACACATCTTCAGATAACTCTGACTATTGCAGTACAGTAGCTATCATCTATTCAATCACCAAATGTGAATCACTGTGAACTAGTAACTGCAGGGAGTGTTCCGCTGAGTGTCTCTCTATCATTCCAAAGAGGGAGAGTTGACATGTGGAAATGTTAGGGTTAATAGTGTGGACTAAGAGGCCACAGTTCTTTTTTTTTTTTTTTTTTTTTACAGTAAAGAATCTCAAACCTACTCGTGACCTGGACCTGCAGCTGTCTTGTCTGCATGTGCCCACTACTTCCCCCCAGCTGTCGCCATAGCTACAGTGTCCGAGGAAACGTCTCCTGCTCCAGACCACACACTACCGGGACTAGGCACATGCAGGACCAACTGTTGTCAATCCATCACTCCTTTGTCCACACAGAGAGAGAGAGAGAGAGAGAGAGAGAGAGAGAGAGAGAGAGAGAGAGAGAGAGAGAGGGGGGGGGGGGGGTGGCGAGAGACTGGGTTTAGACAGGCTATACAATGTCTTTATTGAGAGTTAATCCCTCCTACAGTATATTGTGACTTCTAGGGTCAATATTGACTCAAAACTGGTCAAAGAGAGAAGGTGCAGCTTTAGCCACGAGGAATGGCTGAACGATTGAAGGATTAGCCAATGACTGACTGTAGGATACCACCACACATGTCCACGGACCATGCAATTAGTGACTCACATGGAACAAAAGGAACATTCTAGCCCTCAAGGAATGGAGTGGACTGAAGGAAACTTGGACAGATCTCAGGATATTCCTACACTATGAACACTTTTCATGTTAAGTGATGTGAACATGGTACATATTGTCCCTTATGTGTGAGCACTTTATCTAAGTAGGTCACAGAACCACTCACTGACTAAATGTTCCTAAATGTTTCCCTTAATGAGCTTGAAGATATCACATGGAAGTAATCATTTGCTCAGCTGGATACACTGGTTATACTGTGTATGTGTGTGTGTGTGTGTGTGTGTGTGTGTGTGTGTGTACAAATGTGCGCGCATGTGTGTGTGTGTGTGTGCATAGCGTGCGTGCGTGTGTGCGTCTACTGTATGCTTGTGAAAAGCCTACAGTAGTTGATCTCCACAGCAAACATATCCACAAATGTAACCGTACTGCCCTCTAAAGATGGAAATACGTTATGACAACGATGTGCAGAGTTAGGGATGGTAGTATGTAAGGATATGGGGTAAATGTTTCCTATGCACCAATACAAAATGTGCTATCATGGGAAGGGAATTAAAAACACAAAACTGTCACAAAACTGTTCTCTCTACAGTAAGATCTTATCCCTTGTGCTCCCTTCAGTAGTTGTGCTGTATTCTCTCTGGTAATGAACAGGTGCAGGTTGTAGTTTCTGTAGGGATTATTTCAGTAATGTTTCCCATGTGTATGAACATAACATTTCAGTAATATTTTCATATATGTGGAACACAGCAAATGTGTTCATACAGTATGTGATTGAATTAACACATGAATTGCTCAGTGGTTCAGCTGAAGGGATTTAGAATTGAAACACACACGACCTCTCAGAGTTCTATTAGCCCAGCTATTGACATGGAACCTAGGTTTGAGTAGTGCATTAACCTGGGGTCCATTATGAGCAGTGCACACGACAAGAACAATCTCTGATGATCTCCCACCGTCACACGTCATTAGCCATCATCAGCGTTTTTTAATGAACTTCAACAGGTGGTGAGAGTAAATGAGTCTTAGGAGAAATATACACTCTTAGAAAATAATGTGCTAACTAAAATGATAAAAGGTTCTTCTGCTGACCCTGTGGGTCTCATGTAGAACACTTTCCAACGAAGGTTCTAAATGGAACCCAAAGGGTTCTTCATGGAAACCAGAAGTGTTTTTTAAAGGGTTCCCTGACAGACAGCTGAAGAACCCTTTTGGAATCCTTTTTTCTTATTTTTCCTATTGGATTAAAAGAATGGCATGTTAAAATCATGGCTGAAGTGGATCAGAAAGATACATTTAACTCCATTATCATGTGATTTTAAAACTATTAATACAACATATTAATTGTTGCTGGGGTAATATATTATTATTATTAAAGTGCAAATGAACAAGTCAAGGCTTCTATAGGGCTACACATGTTAGGATCCACGGTTCATTATGAAGAGAGATAATATAGCGCCATCTAGTGATACTTCCCACCATGCATTTTTGGGTCAATCATATGGGCCTTTATTGGAATGGAATCATTTTCAGTGAGTGCATGTGTTCTAATATTCTCGTGAGTTTAGGGCTAGTTGAAATGGGAAAGCTATCTCTAAAAACTCTTATGCAGAAGAGAAGAGACTTCAAAGTGTTGACTTGTAGGCGTGATGATATTAACGTAATGATATTAACTACAGTGTACATACCACTGTACATAAAAAACAAATGTTTGGAAAGGATTATGTTTTGTCCTCTGATGCCCTCCAAGAGCATCTCTTCAAAGTTTGAAGCATTTGCTTTAAGGACTAAATTCAAATAAGGAAAAGGGAAACCGAATTACGTGCCAAACATACATAGTAAAAAAAAAAAAACTGCTGTTTGGTGGATAATGTTTCATCCTTAGCTGCCATCCAAGAGCAAGATAAAAGCAACTGCTTTGAAGACTAAATCTTTATGCTGAAAAAGGGGGGCAAATGCTTAAGCTTGCCGTCTTATGACTTACCGTATGTGAGTCACATCTGCACTTCAAAAAGACATGAGTTCACATTGCAAAATGAATGAATAAAACTGTTTTGTGCCTTTTAGTTTGCATGCAAATTGCCCAGCCATATGTCTCCATCAGCTTCTGTGGTATTTTCACTCATGATTACATTCAAAGGGATGAACAGTGTTTGTGGCAATAAGAGCCAGCTGGAGAAATGAACCCATACACTTTTAATGAGGCAGGATGCTAAATACCTGCAGAACACACTGATGTAAGAGCTGGTGGATCCTTTATTTAAGCTTGTGAAATTCTTCACTTTTTAGATCAACACTATCCTTTTGAAAAGAGAGTGTTAGGTTTGGGCATGTATAGCTGCCACTAGAATTGACTAACTGTGTGTTAGGTCTATGAGTTGGGTCTTGAGTGTGAAGAAATGATGAGGAAATCCATGTCAGTCAACAGACAAAAAAGCTCACAAGTCATGTTTTGGTGGCAGATTTAAATCTTTATCTGACACTTCATAGTCATTATGACACAAGACAAAGTCAAATGATAAACAATAGCTAACAGAATGTACAGAGCAGACAGAAAATAACTAGGCAAACGGTAGAAAACAAAAAAACAAACCAACAACAACAACAACAACAACAACAACAGCAACAACAGCAACAACAGCAACAACAACAACATTTGTGACAAGCGACGTTCTTGATTCTGTCTCAAAAAAGAGATAATGACCATCCTACCACAACGCACGACAATGAGGCCACATCAGAGAATACCTCTGAGAGGTTACCTTTGGATTGGGTTCTCTGACTCAATAAGCATGACACTGTCATATTGGCAAACCATGAACCAAAAAAGAACCAGAAGAACAAGCAGCATTCTTTAAAGGGTGTAAACGCAATATGAATATCTTCACTTGGAGATACATTAGAATTAATGATAGTAAAACAAGTAGACTGGGTTTATCTATTGTATCACATTCACAGTAATCCTTCATTCTTTGTCACATGACATCGGGAATGATATTGTGGGTCTCCTTCTAGCGTCCATAGTTACATTTGACCACATAACAATGAAGCATTTGGGGACAATATTATGCCATGACATGGTTGAGTAGGCTGCACAAAGTCAATACAAAACTTATTGATACTGCGAGTGCAATTTCAAATGGTACTGTATTTAATTATTCAAAAACCTACAGAGTAAAAATGATAATCTACACTTCACAAAAAAAGTAACATTTTAGTTTTGCTGTAGCACATTTTGGCAAGTCGTCACAAGCTATTCCAAACAGTTAGGCTATCTACTGTATGAACCTCCATTGAACAACAGTGTATGTCACGTGAAGTAGAGGCCATGTTTGAGCTAGGAAATACAGTGAACTTTAGGAGGTTGCCCATGGTTACATATTGTACTGTATGACCAGGACACAAGTGTTCTGTATAGTGTAAGATATCCCGTTAGGTAAAAGGTAGAACACTGAAGAACATTATTAACTTTGTTCCACTGAGAGAGAGAGAGAGAGAGAGAAAGAGAGAGAGAGAGAGAGAGCTTGGATAAGGTTAGGGGACCCATGAAATAGAGTGTGGTAGATCAACAGCAATGGTTCTACAGTGTGTCCTTCCCGGCTAATGATATATTTCCCAAATATTAAGTAGCCTTTACCATACATACAAACATACACACACACACACACACGCACACATACACACATGCACGCACACACACTCGACAGACACTAGCAATCAAGAAATCCAAAACTATCAATTTGAAAGTAGATAAGACAAACGACACACAACACAAAGTAGACACACCAAAATCCAAATAAAAAATGAGACAGTTGTCCTCATTCTCCTTCCAATTCCTTTCAAGTGTAAGAAGAATCCTCTCCCACATACCTCTATGGAATTGTGCTGAAGTGGGATTAAGACAGTATGTTTAGGTGCTATGTGCACAGTGACGTCCTTGTTATATCAAATCCCACAATGGACTCACACTGGCCTGTCTTTAATGTGCACACCATCAGGTACAACCATCATGTCTCTCCTTCATAGCCTGTCTTGTAAAAGGGACGACCTTGTTGATACCAGGTAGCTAGGTATCTCCCATGTTCACCAGGAGATGCTGAAGGCGAATGATGCTTTTGTTTGACCGTTCCTTAATTACTCAAAGTCATTAACGATTGCAGGTTCTCTTTCCTTTATACTGTATGTCCTTGCGACACTGCACCCAAAAGACGTCTTTTTTTAATTAGTTGAGCACGCCATTCCCCCCTTCCTCTGTGGGACTGGGACAGAGTTCCTGAGGAAGCTTCCCTCCTTTCACCTCTCCTCCTCCTCCTCCTGCTCACTGTCTGAGTCAGTCAGTTCGTCACACAGACAGCCAGCCAATCACAGAGCAGACACTTTGACCATGTTCACGTTGGAGCTGGCAGTGGTCTGGATGCTGGGGACCGGGTGTTGCGGGTGGGGGTGGGGGTGGGGAGGTTCGGGTGGTGGGTGGGGGGGTCGGCGCTGGGGGAGTCCGTGGTGACCGTCACCATCGGGGGTCAAGGCGGGGGGCGTGGGGAGGCTGATGATGGCCGTGGTGATCTGGCCGCCCTTGCAGTTGATCCGGCCCCCTAGGTCTTCAGGCTTCATGTTGAGATTAGAGCGACTGAGAGAGGGGGAGGGAGGGAGAAAAGAAGGGAGAGAGGGAGATAGAGAGAGGGAAGGTAGGGAGGGAGGGAGAGACGGAGGAGTATGAGCATTATCATAAACCCCCTCCAAATCTCTAAATTAAAGTGACATAGGCCAATACAGTACATGAAAACACAAAACTACCCATCAACTTGTTGCAGGCAGCAGAAGTAGCAAACATGAATCAGCAGTGCTCTCTAGTGGCCCTTCTGAGAGTTGCATGGATACAGAGTAAGCATACAGTTCCTGATGCTTCACCAGACTCAAATATAATAATGAGTCTGGTATGAGGGACTACTCTGTTGCCCAACACTGCATGTCAACCCCTATGATGAGTCTGGATTGACAGAAGTGACATAATCACTGAGACCCGAATCAACCCCCCCGATTACTGCCACGACTAGCTATGCTAAACGGTTATGTTGTTGTTACGCTGATGTGTTGTGATGTTTCTGTTTTCTTGTCTATCTGTTACAATGGGATGTGAACCTAATTGGTATGTGAACCTAATGTTTATCCCTCTCTCTCTCTCTCTCTCTCTCTCTCTCTCTCTCTCTCTCTCTCTGCCTGCCTGCCCGCATATCTATCTATCTATCTATCTATCTATCTATCTATCTATCTATCTATCTATCTATCTATCTATCTATCTATCTATCTATCTATCTATCTATCTATCTATCTATCTATCTATCTATCTATCTATCTATCTATCTATCTATCTATCTATCTACTAACCTGATGTTGTGGAGCATCTGTTCCCCACATTGGATGTGGATGGCGCTGAGCTCCTGCAGCGGTCTCTGGTGGCAGGGGGGCAGGCTGGCGTTGGGCAGGGGGATGTTCCTCTTGGCCCGGCGGGTACAGCATGTGCCACAGGGCCCATCCTGGCTGGAGAGGGAGGGGCTGCGGCTGTGCGACTGCGAGGGGGGGTTTGTCTGGAGCTCGCTCTCTAGACAATTCTGTTCGTAGAGCTGCGCGTCCACAAACTCATGAGCCTGTAGGGGGCGACAGAGATCACATGGCATCTGTTGCACGAGCAGTTACAGTATACAGTATATTCACTATGGTTTGGAATTCTAACTCGAAATCCTCTCGTAAGTCTGACGTAAATCTTGCATTGATGTCAATGAGAAATTTGCACGATGAGTCGAGTTGCGTGTGCGGATCTCGAGTTAGGATCCCCCCATATGTAATCAAGGAAGAGTGCAATATTATGGGATGTTTGATTTAGGAATGGGTCTCATGTGCTGGGTAACAGTACAGTCTGAAAAACCCTAGATCTGTTAACTAATTAACTCTAATTAAAATAATAGTACTGTACAAGATATTTCAATCAACCATAATCAATAGAACAGTGAAATACACAAGCTCTCCATTTGACCTTGTTATAGGGTTGCACAGAAAAAGAATGTCTACAACTAGAAAGATGGTCCTAGATGGTTGTAGTAGAGACTCACGGTGGTCTTCTCCAGACAGTGCAATAGGTGGTGGTGTTGGCTCTCTAATAAAGACGTGGCCTTGCTGAGCTGCTGCTCCTCCTCCTCTGAGCCCTGAGTGGTCGCATAGACAACACACAAACACACACACACACACACACACACACACACACACACACACACACACAAGCACGCACACACACAAGCACGCACGCACGCACACAATTAAACTGACAAGTAAACTGTCACTTTCATAATATAGTAATTCACATTTATAGTGGATAAGCTTCTTGAGTTCCAGACATCTGTTTATTGTTTTAATATGGCTGAGAAACAGGTAAAGAACCAACCAATGACACAGAACAATGATTGCCAACAATTCCATCCAAACACATTTCAGTCTGTCATGACGTTATTCAAGCAATGTTTAGACTTTTCATTGCAATGTCTGCATTTGTTGGCTGATTAAATACCTCATGGAAATGGTTTTGCTTGTAGGGTGGCTGCTTCAGGGAGTTGAAGAGAAGAGACACGGACAGAAAGAAAACAGAGAGACAAATTGCTTTATGTCTTATCTGAGTAAAATGTATTAGCATATTCCTTTCATGAATGACTCAATCCACAAAAACACAACAGTTTTATGCACTTATATTCAATGGAATAATCTACAATTTAAACTGTTCTAAAACACTGGAACTTTTTAAAACACTTTTTACCATCTACATCTGCATCAACAGACAACAGTGTTTGTGCAATCCAGTGAACCATAGAAAACACACATAGACACACACACACACACACAGACATACACACAGACACACACACACACACACACACACACACACACACACACACATTCACCCAATGCGACATTCATTCAATGACACACTCAGTTCCATAATGTGAACAGTAACAGCCTTGAGGCGGCTGAATGCTTTCCAGAAGATTTCTGTTTGAAGCTTTTTCACTTGGATGAATTCATCATGAAGTATCTGCTTTATGATGGAGACTTCTAGCTGCCGATGTGTGTGGGAGGGCTACAAACAAAAGACTAAGATATGAGAGCTTTATGCACTTTAAGGTGAAACAAGTTTCCTAAAACTGCCGGAGTGTGGCTGAGCAGTAACAAGCTTCTTGACTCAGTAGAGGCCAGAGTCAGCCAGCTATTCTCTCAGAGATCCAGGCCCACGCAGACATCACTGAGTGACTGTGGTGACATGACTGTAATTTGATGTGCCAGAATGTTGACAGCCTCATCACAGCTTCTTTAAAAAATGAAATCCCTCAACGCTTACAGAACACATTTACGTGATAATGTTAACACTTGCAAAAATCCACATACTTTCAGCTTGGACCTCAGCTGTTGTCAGCTTCTCGCTTGGGCTTTTGGGAGGAGCGTTGCTGATAGCATGTCAGTGGAAGGATGACATGGATGTGTGCATAGTATGACACATACACATGCACATGTGCACACGTGCACACACACACACACACACACACACACACACACACACACACACACACACACACACACACACACACACACACTTAATACTGATGGTGGCTAATTGATTGAATAGCTAGCTATCATTTTTAGACTTTTTTTTTTTTAGATTTGCTCGTGGCGTTTTAATGTAGCGAGCAGCACATTCAAGCATGGACAAGAACAAAGAGAGACATGAAACGAAAGCAAAGCGGACGACTGTGCTGTTGTTGCCAACGCAATTATTGTGTAATTCCATCCCCATTTCCACATGTCTAATTCGTTTTGAGGATGCAACATGTCTGGCTTGGCTGGGCTTCACAAACCACAGCAGAGCAGAACAGAACCAACGGCAGGATTATATGGAAGCAGGCAGAAGGTGTCAGTCTGTCCAAGACAACCTCAGTAAAGACAGAGTAGACACCACTGCCTTGTCACTGATTACTCAGCCTTTTAAAACAACAGTCATCTGTCTGCAAAGTCATTACAGCTACATGTTGTCTCAATTAATGGATTCAAGACTGGCAATACACTTTGACTGAAGACTATAATGTAATCACCACTCCCCCTCACAGCAAGGCCATCGATGACTCTCTTGCCTTCTGTAAATAATGGCTTTATAATGTCCATGGGGTGTCATTCATTATGTCCTTTAACTGTCGTGTGCTGAGTTTCCCCAAAAATCTTTTGTATTGTAGAACTTGAGATAATCTTTGGTTCATAGCCAACAGTGAACTCAAAATGAACTCTTAGAGTTCACAAAGCGAAACTACAAAGCTACAAAGCTAAACTCACTCTTGCTATGTTAGCCAACTCTAAACTCTTGCCTTGTTGTGTCAAGCCTTTCACCTCCAAGCTCCTAGGAGGTCAAAGGTCTGTCTTACCGTGAGCTCCAGCAGTTCGTTGAAGAGGCCGTTGCGTTTGGTCTGGAGGAAGGCGGTGGAGCTGCCCGTCTTGGCTATTCTTATCCTGGCCAGTCTGGCTTTCTGTGTGGGGGGGAGAGGGGAGGTTAACATGGCAGACACAGACTCAGATGACTAATAGCCTTCTCTAATGGTGAGTAGAATGTGCTGCCTCATTACTCCCTCTGTGTCGGTCACCAGGACAAGGGTGATACGATCATGACAGAGGTTTTCTAGATGTTTCTTATGGTTGTGAAATGTGTGAACCACCATGTGATCTATTTCAAGTTGGTGCAGTTTCTGCCGTTGGCAGTGTTCTTTCTGTCTGAGATGTTTGAAGTGGATCCTTTGAAGGGGAAAATTAAACCATCGTATCAAAGACTAAACCAATCAACTAGAAAGCAGTTATAAGACGGAAGCTAAATGGAGGATAAATGAAGAGGCTTGAAATCACATCAAAGCAATGTAAAACTAGTTGCCAGGTTTATCAATAACAAAATATTGACAAGTCAATGGATGATAGCGTTAGTGTTTCAGTCCATCCATGCGGGACACAGAATTTTCTAAATCTCTTGCTTATTTTAAATATCAGAATGGTGTGTCTGTAGCTCATGTAATGGAAATTGCATTTGATGCCAAACCGATTCAGCTTCACTACCTAAGATATCAGCCTAAAGTGCTTTTCAATCACCCAAGGTGAGAGTAATAATTTCTTTAACCTTGTCCTGTGATTGCTTGGGCAAATACATTTTAGATAACCCCAAAAAACGTTTGGCCAATGCTTCTCCCTGCCGACTGCTTTAATGTAATAGAATCCATTTGGTGGTTCTAAGATTGGGATTCAGACACTCTGAAAATGTGATGGATGCTCCAGTAAGAACAGCTCATAGGGAATTACAGTAATGTGTGTGTGTGTGTGTGTGTGTGTGTGTGTGCGTGCATGTTGTACATGTGTATGTGTGTGTGTGTGTGTGTGTGTGTGTGAGTGATCACCTCTACACTGCTTCTCTCTCTCTGCCTCTCACTAGTGGTGAAGGACTTCATGTAATTGACAGTGAGCAAGCAGGCTGTCTCACAAAGTAGCATCTGCCTTAGACTCATGTTGATCAAAGGCCTTGCTTCGCTCGAAAATTTGAAATAAGAAAAATGAAAACTGAAAAAAGGCTTCGAAAATGATGATGATGTGCATCACATACTCAGATGGTTTGTTTCGGGAACTTTCAACAACTGAAAACGCAATCTTCCAGTTCAACTTCCATCTTTCCTCTCTCACTGACTGACTGAGGGACCTGGTGGTTTCATGTATATAACCGTGGACAGCAATGGAGGCTGGTGGAGGTAGAAATCGGAGGACAGGCTCATTGTAATGCATGGAATGGAATGAGGAATGGTATCAAGTGAGGAATGGTATCAAACATACTATTACCATTACCATACCATGTTTGATACCGTTCCTCATTCCATTCCATGCATTATAATGATCACAAAACAGCCCCATGTAGGCGCTGTAAATGTCATGGAGTTTTGCCGTGGTATATCATTATTTTACCATGGCTTTGAATTACCTACCTCTGCCTATCATAATGCTTGGTCTGATCTTACAGTTCTATAATGTATATTTATTACTCTGCCCAGGCTTCTCTGTTCTGTTTCTCAGTCACGAGTTTCTCTTCAAAGGCAAGTGAGCCTTGAAACAACTTAGTGACCTCTCCCCTCCCTCTCTCTCTCTCCTTCCCTCTCTCTCTCTCTCTCTCTCTCTTTCTCTCTCTCTTCCTCTCTCTCCCCCCCCCCTCTCTCGCTCTCTCTCTCTCCGTCGGTTTCCTGCTGATGCGTTTTCCATCTCCCTGGACTCTGGCCTCTGACGTCCCACTGTCTCTCAGTGCGGTGGCTCCACTTGACTTTGCTGTGCTATTACGGCTGTGACCCCAGCCCATTTAGAGCCCGCTGTGCTCTGCCGGAGTGGCCTTCTCTCCCCATTGGTCTGGCAAATAAGGCCTGTGATTTGTGTTACACTAAAAAAGAACCGACTCTTGGCCTGCACTGTGCGTCTGACAGCAGTGACTTAGTCACATTGGGAAATTCTACTTTGAGATGTCCTCTTTGGGTGACTGACTAAGCAGAGGTGGCCCTCCACCCATCTCCACCACCACTTCCCTGCAGCGGTAAATCCTCACAGAGGCGTGGACATCAACCATTCAAGGGAGGGGAATCCACAGAGGGAAAGTTATGATATCTGAATGCAGATGATATGGATACATACCGGTTTTTGTTTTTTGTACCGTAGCCCCCCAGGTGGCCACCTAATTGCAATGGGAGCCTGGAGCAGACCACTATTAGAGTGGAATGGGAGGGAAGGGGGGGTGAACAGGGCTAATTCAAGAGACACACACTCCTTCTCTCTCTCTCTCTCTCTCTCTCTCTCTGATGCAATAGGTAACTGTAGATAGCTAACGAGGAACCGTGACCTAGGAGGGCTACAGTATGTAGATTAACCACTACAGCTATAGGTATTTAGAGACCTACAAGGGGCATCTATATACAGTACAGGGGAGGCTGGTGGAGGCAGAAATTATAGGATGCATTACGATGAGCCTGTCCTCCGATTGCTGCCTCCACCAGCCTCCCCTGACAGAATGTCAAGTGTCCACTGCAATTAAGATAAATACTGCGGATCCTTTGATTCCAGCAACATAAACTGTCTATTGACCTTAATAGTTGACCTCAGGAGTGTCTAGTCTGCCTCCTTCCATCTATACATCTCTTCACTTTTCCTTACTCAGGGTCATACTAACGAGGCTTTACCCGCGTCTGTTCTCTGTGTCCAAGCCTCTCCCACTCACATGCTCTCTGCCTGTCCTCAGGAGTCTTCATGCCAGTGTGCTAGCATATATTACAACTGGTGTATACTACATTTCCTCTTTTCAGTTCTGCACTCCAGCAAGGTCATACTAAACAGAGATATCCAAGTTGACAGCCAGGACATCAGCCAAGACTACCCCTGCCTTTCTCTCTTCTCTGTATCTCCTCTTCCACTCACCTGCTCTCTGCCCTAATAGCCCTCTTATGTAGTGTCAGTGAAAGGTCAAACCCACTGGGTCAGTGTGGAGAGTGGTCTGGATCGGCACTTTACGCTAGCTGTATCCATGCTGAGGACCCTGTGGAGAAAAGTCCTTCACAGGTACTCTGGAGCAAACACAGAGGTGAATGTCATCTCGGACCCCAGAATCCCATCTCTCGATTGAGATTCTGGGGGCGTAAACACTGGTTACGGGAGTCTCCACCCCCCTAATGTTTTTCGCTGAAGGGCAAAGATCTGATACTCAGGCAGAAGAAAGGACGGTGGGTAATGAGAGGTCAGCTGTGGTGGTCTCCAACGGCTACCTTGTTGAACTGTGTCCAATGCCCTACAGTATCTGCCTTCTCATCACAAGAGCTGATCTCTCATCAAATCTTTGCCACCGTCATTGCTAATGATCCTGTTGCTGTGATGGTCATTTGATGGTGTCACTTTGATGCTGAACCCAGGCCAAGGGCATGCAGTCAGTAGATCCCATAGACCCCACGGGACATCAGCCCCTCTCTCTTGCCTGCAGCGCATGCCAGGGGTTAGTACTGCTGTGGTGGAGCCTCTGAAGTCAGGGGGGCGAGGGGTTTCATACACACACACACACACACACACACACACACACACACACACACACACACACACACACACACACACACACACACACACATCCCTCATCCCCCCTATGCTGTACAGCTGGATGGAGCTCATCGGATGGTAAAGTTAATGGTGTTCACCTGTACCTTCTGCGCACGGCGTTTGTCAGCTCTTTGGTTCTGGTGATAGATTCGGCTAAAGTTGGAGACGATGACAGGGACGGGCAGGGCGATTACCAGCACCCCGCTCAGAGAGCAGATGGAGCCGAAGATCTTCCCCGCAATCGTCTTAGGGACCATGTCTCCATAACTACAGAGGGGGGGTGGGGGGAGGGGGTAGAGAGAGAGAAGAGAGAGAGAGAGACAGCAGGGACAGCAGAGAGAGAAACAGCAACAGAGAGAGGAGGAAGATGGAGAGGCAGAAAAATAGGGAGAGATTAGTTACGGTATTGAACACATATTGAATGCAGTCCTGTACGTATGAATCTTTAGAGGGATAATGTTTCAGCAGGTTACACTACTTGTGTGTACCAGCGGAGGTGTGTTTGATACCATTACTCATTTCGTTCCATGCATTACAATGAGCCCGTTCTCCCATTTCTACCTCCACCAGCCTCCCCTGGTGTGTACTGTGCTAAAAAGCTCTATGCTGTTTCGCCTTGGGCTAAAACCCAAACTAGCTCCATTCCTCTGACTAAAAGCAGAGAGGAAAAAAATGGGAATCTACAAAAGAATGAATGGAAAGAAACCTACATTAAAAAAACGATGTTGATAACAGAACAAAAGCAATAGACAGGAATTACATAACAAAGGACCCACTAAAACACTTAAAACTAATAAATCCATTAGCATTCTCTTTAAATGGCCCATGGTGAAGAGAACTCTAGCTTTAGTTCCTCCAGAAGGCCATTCCAAGAGGATGGGGCATGAACGCTAAAAGCTATTATTCCGGCAACTGTGGAAGCTTAGGGAACCTCCAAAACTAGCCAGTCTTGAGATCTTATGTGATCATTTACGACCCTCCAATTCAAAAGTATGGTTAAGTATGATGCCAGTTTCTGGAGAAGTTTTTTTATAAACAAAAGTAAGCCAATGGCATGATCTTCGTTTAGCCAGGGAAACCCAACCCACATTCTGGTATAGAATACTGTGATATATAGCATCCAAGGATTTTAATGTGCTAGTGGGAGCATGCATGTATACTTGAACATATTGCCATAGTCAATCATTGGTCGAACTGTCGCTTGGATTATCCATAATGAGGAACTCGCTCAATTGGGGTACCACCGAAAGACATATGCATAAGTCATGAAATGCATTTTTCTGTGACCTGAAAAATGACACATACTTGTTTTTTTCTTGCATTAAGCACCAACAAGGGCTTTCTGAAGAGCAGTAAATGCATCCTGATGCTCAGAAAAAGCCTGATCAACTGTAGGGGCAGCAAAATATACAACAGTATCATCAGCAAAGAAATGGAGGTTACAGTTTTGTATAGACCCAATATTATTTATATAAATAGTAAAAAGGACCAGACCAAGAATTGAGCCTTGTGGGACACCCCACCCTTTGTTATATCCAGAAAACCTGATTTAACACCATCATAAGATAGACATTGCATTATATCCATTAAAAAGTTTTCAAACCACTTACATGAAGCCTGGTCGATACCTATTTCAGATAACCTCTGGATAAGTAGGTAATGATCGACTGTATCGAAAGCCTTGGCAATGTAATACATAATCTAAAAAGAGAATGGCTGAAGCCACACAAAGACAAGGAGCTGGGGGAACAGAGGTAGCCACACAAAGACAAGGAGCTGGGGGAACAGAGGTAGCCACACAAAGACAAGGAGCTGGGGGAACAGAGGTAGCCACACAAAGACAAGGAGCTGGGGGAACAGAGGTAGCCACACAAAGACAAGGAGCTGGGGGAACAGAGGTAGCCACACAAGGACAAGGAGCTGGGGGAATGGAGGTAGTCACACAAGGACAAGGAGCTGGGGGAACAGAGGTATCCACACAAAGACAAATCCTAAGAGGATGAGCAATTATTGAGTCAATGGAATGAACAGATGTTGCTCCTGTGTTGGCTTTTGTTTCCACAATCTGAGCACAAATGATTATCAACCAGTATCGCAACCGCTCTCAAGTGACAGATAATGAGAGAGAGAATGGAAATGAATGAGAATAAAAATGAGAATCTGTGAACATAATTTTTCCTTCAATGTGTCATATTCAAATCTAATTAAAAGCCAAATGTCTGTGCTTGGATTGAGATGGATCCCAAACACACACGCTCTCCGATTCAAATTGTCTGCTCTCCCTCACTTTAGTATTTCCTCTCTGCTGCGTTCTGGTGACTCTTGACAGGTAGCCCATGCACTGTTGACTGCAGGCGTCCTCAGGGGAACTCTCAGGACCCACAGAAGATGTGGGCACTGACATCAAACTTTCCTGATGGGCAGCGGCTCGCCACAAGCTCCCTCTCCATTTCATGGCTGTTTTATAGGCTGTCATGGGTAGACTCACCTGGCCACGCTCACTGCCCACAACCTCCAGATTACAGGATAAATGTGTGCCTGCTGAATGTGTGTATGTGTGTGTGTGTGTGTGTGTGTGTGTGTGTGTGTTTGTATATGTGTTGGAAAGAGAAAGTGATGTTTGCTCAAATATCTCCCTTCTTATTTGAAGGCGGTGTTTGTCCTTTTCAATAACTTGAGTACAGTTATGTGGAAGAATGCTAGGGTGTAATAACTCAAGTGGGCTCCCCAGAGAGATGGTAAATAGAGCCGTAAGCTGTTCTTCATGTTGTTTCTAGTTTGCTATTTTTTAGACTGAGTCCTCTCTTAGCAAAGATTCCCTCCACATAGTATTTCATCAATGACAGAATCCCTCTTACCATAGACACTAAACAGACAGTTAACAATCTGCCTCAGCAATTGTATCTATTTTGAATAGATTTTTTGACTGCTAATAACTCAGAATGTAAAACAGAGTGTGGGCAAAGTCTTGCAATCACATTTTGCATCAATCTCCCAGCTGACAGAGTAGAGCCAGGAGATCTGGTCTCTCTGGAAGCACGGAGCATAGAATGGGCAGAGTTATGTGTGTATGTATGTGTGTGTGTGTGTGTGTGTGTGTGTGTGTGTGTGTGTGTGTGTGTGTGTGTGTGTGTGTGTGTGTATGGAGGTTGGAGCTGGAGTGTGTTGTGTCCTGGCTGCCAAACAGCCAATCTCACAGTCCATACCGTCTGTCGCACGGTTACTGATGACTTCCCTCCGGTCTGTCTCTGTCTGTCTCTATCGGGTCTACATCCAGTCACACACAAACACAAGGATACTTCATCGTCTCCCGGACTCTCTTCTCTGTGTATGGTGAACAAAAAACTAATTCCCTATTTCAGGAGTTCATAGCAGGTATGATCGTATGTTGGCACACTGGGATTTCTGAAGTGTAAGGAAACTTTGGATTCCTTTACAGACACATTCCTCTCACTTCTGATAAGGGAATGAATACTGTGTTTCTGATACAGAACAATCGACCGGCCAACTGAAAGCAAATCAAAGGAGAAAAGGAGTCTTATTGATTCTGTCCTGATTAAACAGATCCAACCCAGGTTTGTAAGAGAGAGAGATAAACCATCTGCTTTTAGTGCTTTATCTCAAACATGCAATCACAAAGCTGCCCTCAAGGCAGTCCTTCATCAGATCCCTACCTCCAGCACACACACACACACACACACACACACACACACACACACACACACCCACGTGCACACACACATGAACGCACACAAGCACACATACACACGCGCACACACACACACACACACACACACACACACACACACACACACACACACACACACACACACACACACACACACACACACACACACACACACACACAGACACACTTACATTCAAAAATATTACACTGATGTTATGGTTTTACTTGAAAACCATTCACTTTGTTGAAAAGGTTGCAATACGTAACAGTAAAATAGTATTAAGTCCTGTACGGGGCATTTACTAGCTAATTTCCTGAGTGTGATATTCACACACAAACACATATACTGGCAACCGTTACTCACAATAGCGGAGGGGACAGGGGGAGTTAGAAGAGCAGTGATGAAGAGCTGCAGCGAGAGCTCCCATACCACAGTCTGAATGCCACTGGATTGGAACATCATTATAACCAGGTAATTAGAATGAAGAATATTTGCACTCTGAATATGAAAAATAGAAACACACAGGAACACATCTTTGTGAGAGAAAAGTGCAGTAGTGCAGTTTAAGGCGAACTGAAGCGAAAAAACCCCAACTTTTCCTGTTGAAAACAGTCTATGTGGCCTTGGTACAGTCATTATAGTAGTGGCCTTGGTAGTACAGTCAAACCATTTTTTTCTTTAGGGAGCATAGGTCATTCATGAACTTTCTCCAGCTGGTTCGGTGTTGGGCGGTCTTCTCTGCTTCCTTCCAGGATGTTCTTGTTTCCTTGAGTTCTGCCTCCACAGACCTTCTCCAGCTGTTCCTGGGTCTTCCTGGCTTCCTTTTCCCCTGTGGGTTCCAGGTTAAGGCCTGTCTGGTCATGTTGGAGGGTGGTTTCCTCAGGGTATGCCCAATCCAGCCTCATTTCCTGTGTTTGTGTTTCAATTGATTCTTGTTTTGTGACTTGCCAGAGCTCTTCGTTGGTTATTGTGTTTGGCCAGTAGATTCTCAGGATGTGTCGTCAGCATCTGTTTATGAAGGTTTGAAGTTCATTGTTTATCGCTTTTGTGGTTCTCCATGTTTCCGCCCCGTAAAATAAAACTGATTTGACATTTGAATTGAAGATGCAGAGTTTATTTTTTTGTGTTTTGAATTCCATATTTGTCTTAGTATTAAGAAAGATGATCTTGCCTTCCCTATTCTTGTTTGTATGTCTTTATCACTGCCTCCGTCCTTCCCAACAACGCTTCTCAGGTATGCAAATGTATCCACATCTTCCAGTGCCTCTCCGTCCAGGTTTATGGCATCGTCTATTTATGGTTGATGTTCATCACCTTGGTTTTTGGTTTATTGAAGTGGAGTCCTGTAGAGGCTGCAATTGTGTGGAGTTTTGTGATTTTGGCCTGCATTTGTATTGTTGTGTGTGACAGGAGGACTATATCATCAGCGAAGTCCAGGTCTTCTACTTGGGACCGCAGTGTCACTGTATCCCCAGGTTTGGTTCGGTTATGGTTGGCTTCATGATCCAGTCAACTGCCAAGAGGAAGAGAAAAGGAGACAGCAAACAGCCCTGTCGGACTCCTGTCTCTACTGAAAAGCTGTCAGTGAGACATCCGTTATCCGTTGCGAGCATTCACTGCCTCCCACTCCATGAGAGACCTAGCGGCTTGTCTCGAGAGCATGATTCCTACTCCTTCTACTGTATGTGTGGGGCGTTGTCTTGATTGTGACCTGAGTATATTATTCTCTCTCCACTTAAAAGTTGTGTTTTCCCTACTTGGGTCCATCTTGTTTCACTAAGCCCTATTAGCAAAAGATTGTACCGTTTAATTTCAGCTGCTATCTGTGAAGCTTTACCGGCTTGGTACATAGTTCGTATGTTCTAGGCGCCAATCTTTGTGGTGTGTTTGGTTACAACCAAGGGGTGTCAGCTGAGCAACTTCCTTTCGGCTTTCATTGTTCAGTGTCATGCTTGTCTGGGGGGAGACACCTTCCACTTCCAAACCTTGCTGTATGTTTTCCATGAAAGTTTCTGTCATCATTTTGTGTACTGTACTGTACGATATACACATTTTCTTATTCATGATATTACTTTTTGAAAATATCCCGATATACGATAATATCATTCATTGCTGAAGTATGGTGGAGACATACCAGTGGAAACAAAAATGACTGAACTGCAGCACATGGAGTGTATGGCTGGTGTTGTAAATAGTCTGGTGAATCAAAGAGACATGATTTCACCTAGATGTGCCTTGCCTTGCAAAAAGCGGGACACTGTACTTGTCGTTATGCACATAGACCATTTTTTGTAAGCTAACAATATCACAATATGCTCTAAATATCATGATATTCGATAATATCGAATATCAGCCCAACCCTAGTGGACCCATTCTCTTTCTTTTTAAAATATGTTTTTAAGGGCATTTCTGCTTTATTGGGATAGAGACAGTCGAGATTGACAGGAAGGAAAGGAGAGAGAGGAGGGACGACATGCAAGACGTGGGACCTTGTGATTATATGGTATGCGCATTAGTGTGCTACGCCACTAAGCACTCCGGCTCATTCTCTTTCTATCGTAGAGGTACAGTATGGGCATGTGCAAAAAGTACACGTTGTTCTTGCTTCTTTTGATTTATTTAATTCAATATAATATAAGGCCCCCACAGCTGCTGCTGCTGCCTTTTTCTAAATGGGCTCCTTTAGACATGATCATCAACTACACTCTGATTCTCAAGGATGGAGGAGGAGGAGAGAAAATCAATTGTGAAGAAATTTACTCAGCCTGTGTTTTATCCCTTCCAATTTCTGGCTTGTGTTGGTCTTCATTAAAGGAAACTCGTCAATTGTTTCCACAACACGGTCAGAATGTTTTACAGCAGGTCCCTCTTGATTGTACTCTGATGGACATCAAATGAAATAGATCGAATCAGTCACAGTTCAAAGTGGCACTATAAAAACCAAAACAATCCATTTAGCTCGATGATTTCTGTTTATGTGTGGACAGAATGAAACAGTGGAGGTCTATCAAACATAGACAATAACCAGGGGTGGCTGGTGGAGGCAGAAATTGGAGGACGGACTCATTGTAATGCATGAAATGGAATGAGGAATTGTATCAAAACACCTCAGATTTCTACCTCCACCAGCCTCCACTGTTTATAACTGCGATGAGTTAAATAGATGACCAGAACTCTGCTGCTATCAGCAGAACTATCAACACCCATATCCAAAACTTCAGCTGGGTTATTGTCATTGGAATACTCATTGTA
Organism: Argentina silus; assembly: GCF_951799395.1. Taxonomy (NCBI): domain Eukaryota; kingdom Metazoa; phylum Chordata; class Actinopteri; order Argentiniformes; family Argentinidae; genus Argentina; species Argentina silus. Next base: position 7,245,304 of record NC_139658.1, on the reverse strand, counting down.
CCCCTTTATTTAACAGCCCTGTTTCAGATGGTTCTTACCCAGTTACTAAGAAACTATTTGGTAACTATGTGGTCATAGCCATTGGAATACTCATCCAGAGGACTGTGGCACATACAGTTTGTTGTGCCGACCAATCATAGAGCTTGGTCTTTTGTGGCTCAGGTGGTAGAGCATGATGCAAGCCATGTTAAGGTTGTAGGTTTGATTTTGCAGTCACTGTAATGTTAGTTCGATTGGATAAAAATGTCTGCTAAATACCATACAATATATATATTAACAAAAAATTGGAATGAATAGGAAAGTCTGATTCTCTGATCATTAAAGCTAGAGGAATCTGGTCAATCATAAGAGTGCAGTTGGCTATAACAGCATGAATGGAAAAGGATCAATGATGCACCTGATGCTTACAATATTAGTACCAGCTATTCTTGACGTACAATGTATGCTACCTTTAATCCTTACTGAAAAAGAGGATTATGTAAATATAGGATTTAAAATCTACAAATCTTTTAAACCAGTGTTAAAATGCATGAACTTGACTACTGACATATCACAAAGGCTACTAATCTATGGATGTGACGTCAGGCTCTCTCCTCAGAGCTGGTCTATGGTACTACATACAGCAGTTGTGACATTGCAAGCTATTAGTTGGGTTTAAGAATTCTTATCAGATCTGACAGCATGTTATTAACATCATCTGGATTATATCAATAGTCTGAAAACCCCTCCTCTCCACAGAAATGGTATACAATGAATACTCCTTCAAAGAATAGAACATGATTGAAAAGGATGCAGGTGTACACTTTGGGCAAAGTAACGATTCAATCTAACTGGCAAGACAAACTAATGATCAATGTCTATTCTTCACCTTTTGAACAACACAGAGACTTCAAAAATAGGTATAGCTTTCACAGGTCAAATACACCCTTCTCCCCACAGCCCTCTGCTTATTTGTTCTACTTTCACACTTCAAGGCACATTTCGTGGCCCTCCTCCTCGGCCCCATCATTGTATGTACTGCCAACACAGAAACCAATCTAGACCACTAAACGAACGTCGACAGAGTGAACACAAGCAATAAGTGAAAAACTACCCAGGGGGGAATTGCAGGGTACACAACCCTTTCTGTTAATCTTCTCCGGCACCACCGTACAATCTCTACTTTTCTACTCAGCCGAGGGGGGAGAGAATGGGGGGGGGGTTAAAGGAACCCTGGGGGGAAGGAAACCTGGCTGTGTTTGTTATTACAGCACAGCACAAGGAAGGGCATGTCAGGCATGTAAGTACTGTGTCAGGGGAGGCTGGTGGAGGCAGAAATCGAGGATAGGCTCATTGTAACGCATGGAATGGAAGGAGGAATGGTATCAAACACGTGTGTGACTCCTTCACCTTTGGGAGGGGGCATCATCCATCATGGCCCAAGTTCGCTCAATACAGAGCCTGGGTCAATTACAGTCTATTCTATCACAGCTGGGGGTGGGTCAGCACCAAGGACAGCTCCCCTGCAGACATAGGCTGGAGGCTGAAAGCTTCTGTACCCAACCAGGGCCAGTAGGGATGAGTATGCAGAAAACTTCATACTGTGGCAATAACATCATCATAAATCCATTGTAATGTAGGTGATGGGCAAACATGATGCTGGTGCTATGAAGGTCATATTCTGAGGTTCCCACTAAGACCTAAAGCACCCCTTCAAGTCTTAAGCAAGGTTACTCATCCAATGAAAGATGATCAGAGACCTCCACTAAGGTGTCTATCACTCTATCACCTTAATGACAATGACAATTATGCCAAGAGCAAATGATCATTAGAATACCAGAAAATTAAGAGTCTGTTTTCTCATCACACCCATTGTAATAATCCCATTAGGGTTAGGGTCATGTTATGACACTTAATGCATTTGTAATTTTGTGTGTGTGTGTGTGTGTGTGTGTGTGTGTGTGTGTGTGTGTGTGTGTGTGTGTGTGTGTGTGTGTGTGTGTGTGAGAGTGTCCCTGTTAGAATTGGAAGGCATGTTGCCACACTATTCATTGACAATTTCAGCTATGCAATCAGGAGGAGTAATGGACCATGGTATTCAGAGAATGTGATGATAATGTGTATATATTTCTTTAGTTTCACTCTACAGCCACACTCCAAAGGTGTTGTGGCAGCAGTAGACCAGGATTATTCATGTGAATGATAGCATCGATGCATTTGCATGGATAGACAATGTGGGGCATATGTACTGTATTAATCTGATTAACATGAATGTATTGCATACATTAGATAACATTAGAAGTATTGCAAAGCATTCATTTGACACTTACAGACTGTGTTCGTTGCTTACCTCTACTGAGAAGGCATAGTGAGTAAGTGAGCATGCATAGCATGAGTAGACAGGTAGAGAAAAAGGTCTGTCTAATTAGGACTTTAATAGAGAGACTTCCTCATTGTCAGTAATCTCATGGCACTACACAGGTCACACGATTTGCAGGCACCCAGCAACACCAAGCTTATTAAGATTGCCTGGGCTATTGGCTAAATGCCTAGGGACTTGATATATCATCAAGCACCTGGCTCTACAAAGTCCACAGATTATTGGCATACAGTATGTGCTGCTGCAACCGGCAGGGTTTGAACCAAGGACCTCTTGCATGGACGCCACAGACACAATCTGTTATATATCCTCGTGGTCTGAGGGCTACATCTGGGCTTAGAAGTTGCAGGCAGGGCTACCTCATCACGGGAGCATGATTCCAAATCACCTCTGCTACATTGCTAAATGCCTACTTTGGCTTATGACAACATAACTGTCTCTTCCTTTATCACTTAGAAATATCAATCGGTATGATATATTGTGTGACTAATATTGAACAGCCATAATTGCTCCCGATGATTGAACTCGTAACCAATTAGTTTCTCATCTCTAAGCGGTGGTTTCCTCTAAGGCCTTAATCTCTCCATCGGCCAGGGCGTTCTCATTGAAGGAGTCATACCCTACGATCAATGCCGCTTCAGTTTCTTCATAACAGAACAGAACAGCGAACCATTAGGAATGAAACAGGGGGGCATTGTCCTCAAGAGCTACGTCGACACAGGAAATGGGGAAATGAAAAGATAGCAATTAAGCAAGAGCTTGTCAGCTTGTCCTTCCTTCGTTCTAATAGGCAATTTGGCAGCAGTGATTGATCTGGCTTAGTCGTCTGGCTCACCAGCGCACGCAAACGCACATGCGCACACACCACACACACGCGCACACACACACACACACACACACACACACACACACACACACACACACACACACACACACACACACACACACACACACACACACACACACACTGTGCTGAGTGTAATAATGTTCAGGTTGAACTGTGGAATGGGATCAGTAGACAGCTGAAGTTTGTCGTAAGACGATTGTAATCGTCCCACAGACGATTGTAATGATAAACATCTCATGTCACACAACCAGAGGTGAGACTCGTAAAGATAACATCTTAACCATGTTAAGAAGAAAGGGAAATTGAACAAGGTACATTATGGCGCAGTATAAGAGGGTGACTCCAACATCAGTGTAGACATTCTGCTTCAGAACAACTCCATAAAAGTCTTTACAGAACACATTTCTTGAGAAGGGGGATACAACTGGATGAAGAAGTGATCACATTTTAGATAATCTTAATACAACATCGAGCAACGTTTGATAAGGGTAACACTTCACTCTATCTAGTTGACTCCTATACTTGTATAGTAAAGCTGTAATTACTCTATAACTTTTACTCAACATTGCAATAACAGAGTTACTACCATATACGTATAAACAGTGTTAACCTGACTATAGAGTATGTATTTAGTTTTATAGCTGAAGAAATAAAACAAATCCCATTCAAATTCCATATGTAGATGCAGTATATGATGGGAGAGTGTGGACCTGGGGTGTATGAGACAGGTGTTGGTTGGGGGAAGGTAGGTTAGAGCTCACAGGCCTGTGTCTGGTCCAGATGGTCAGCCAGACGGCCCCAACAGGAAGGAAAGAGTCTCAGTGTTCCACTGCAGTAGGAGTGCTACCCACATTCTGAGACTGTAATGAATGTATTCACTCACGTAATGTAATGTAAATGTAAATCGCTTTGGATTAAAGCATCTGCTTAATGGCATACATTATATCATGGAGAACACAGGCAGAATCCAAAAGCAGCTGCATATTCCCTCAACGCATTTCAACTAAAATCTATTGCAGCAACGTGTTTGAGTCTTTGATTCTTCAGCCATTATCATTTCCAATAAAATATACTTTCAAATCGTTTGCTTTGAGAACAACCTGTGATTCAAAACTCAAATGAGGCAGGGATGAGAGAGCATCATGTAACTTCAAAAATAGAAGAGAGTAATACTGTTTGAAGAGTCAGACTGGAAGTTGATTGTGTCCAGATGTCAGCAATTATGCAGGAGTGGCGTTGTCCGCATGAGGAGAGACATGCCTAGGGGAATTCCAGACATTGTGAATAACAAAATGACATCACAAGCTGACGTGTGTAGAGTCAGCACATACGTTCTCTAGCCATAGCCACTGCAAGAAGCAACAAGACTCACTTGATGTCACACCTGGCCTGTCTAGTTACACCTGGCCTGTCCACTCACACCTGGCCTGTCTAGTTACACCTGGCCTGTCCACTCACACCTGGCCTGTCTAATTACACCTGGCCTGTCCATTCACACCTGGCCTGTCTAGTTACATCTGGCCTGTCTAGTTACACCTGGCCTGTCCACTCACACCTGGCCTGTCTAGTTACACCTGGCCTGTCCACTCACACCTGGCCTGTCTAATTACACCTGGCCTGTCCACTCACACCTGGCCTGTCTAATTACACCTGGCCTGTCCACTCACACCTGGCCTGTCTAGTTACACCTGGCCTGTCCACTCACACCTGGCCTGTCTAATTACACCTGGCCTGTCCACTCACACCTGGCCTGTCTAATTACACCTGGCCTGTCCATTCACACCTGGCCTGTCTAGTTACATCTGGCCTGTCTAGTTACACCTGGCCTGTCCACTCACACCTGGCCTGTCTAGTTACACCTGGCCTGTCCATTCGCACCTGGCCTGTCTAGTTACACCTGGCCTGTCCACTCACACCTGGCCTGTCTAATTACACCTGGCCTGTCCACTCACACCTGGCCTGTCTAGTTACACCTGGCCTGTCCACTCACACCTGGCCTGTCTAATTACACCTGGCCTGTCTAATTACACCTGGCCTGTCCACTCACACCTGGCCTGTCTAGTTACACCTGGCCTGTCCACTCACACCTGGCCTGTCTAATTACACCTGGCCTGTCCACTCACACATGTCCTGTCTAATTACACCTGGCCTGTCCACTCACACCTGGCCTGTCTAATTACACCTGGCCTGTCCATTCACACCTGGCCTGTCTAGTTACACCTGGCCTGTCTAGTTACACCTGGCCTGTCCACTCACACCTGGCCTGTCCAGTCATACCTGGCCTGTCTAATTACACCTGGCCTGTCTAGTTACACCTGGCCTGTCCACTCACACCTGGCCTGTCCAGTCATACCTGGCCTGTCTAATTACACCTGGCCTGTCTAGTTACACCTGGCCTGTCTAGTTACACCTGGCCTGTCCACTCACACCTGGCCTGTCCAGTCATACCTGGCCTGTCTAATTACACCTGGCCTGTCTAGTTACACCTGGCCTGTCCACTCACACCTGGCCTGTCCAGTCATACCTGGCCTGTCTAATTACACCTGGCCTGTCTAGTTACACCTGGCCTGTCCACTCACACCTAGCCTATCCACTCACACCTGGCCTGTCCAGTCATACCTGGCCTATACAGTCACACCTGGCCTGTCCACTCACATCTGGCCTGTACAGTTAAACCTGGCCTATCCTGGCACCTCTCCCCACACCTGCAGGCTCTATTTCAGTTCAGCACTCTTTAATAAAAAAAAACGCTCCCTTCAACCTGCTTCATCTCAGCGAATGAGGGGAACAGAACAGGAATAAGCAGCTTTCCTGGTTGGTTCCCATGCTGGCCTTTTTAAAAAGCTCCTAAAGTAGGTTACAGGCAAAACTAGGCTGCCGGCGAGGCTCGGGAGACCTGAGCAGCTACCATTGTATCACTCAGGAGGGGGGCCATCCCACTTCAGGAGTCCACACCAAGGGAAGGAGAACAGGAGCCATGTGTAAGGCAGTAGGTAGGTGGTTGAACCCTACTAAAAGCTCAGTCTCAGGGTTCACTCAAAGGGGCACTGAGATAAAGTATACTGTACATGGTGGTACTGTAGATGCAAGACAAATTCCTGTAGAAGGTTAATTAAGTGAAACTGAGTGGTGGTAGTGCACTGTCAAGCATTGGGACATAATGTGAGGGGCTATTGGACCAGGAGCTGTCCTAAACTGTATGCTAGGCCCATTCAGACAAGCCAACACTGCTACAGAAATCAATAGGGATTTTAAAGAGATCGCAAATTCTATCAAGAAGAGACCAAGAACAAATTCAGCAAACTATTAAGAGATGTTGTAATTAAATCCCTTAATTTAAGACAGGAGTCACGAAACAAAGCTCATTAAATGATAAGAATAAGCATTGTAAAGAATGAGAAAGTTAACTGAAAACCTCTTTCACCAATTTTTTGTTCCTTGCTAGAGATGAACTATAAATGAATAATAAATAAAAAATAAATAATAAAAGAATAAAAGAAACTCAACACATTTCTGTATTGTTCATAACACTGATGAGATTTAGGTTTGTCCAACACCTGGTTGTAACACCTAATCAGTCAAATCTTAAAACCAATTAAAAGGACACTTCAGCGATTTTTGACCTCAAAATCATTGTCCAGATCACCTTACGAATGTGTGGGCATGTGAAAACAGCTTAAAAATATGTTCTGTAGATCAAGGTTCCTCTGTGAACGAGTATTTTACCCTTTGGGGGTAATCAAATGGTTTTTGAAAGCTACAAGAGGAGGTTTAGGGAGGAGTGAGGTTATCGTTTCCGAATTAGCTACTGCCTGGTTTGTTTACATACATAAACATCGCTTATCTCATATTACACGTGCCTTAGTGGCTGGCTTGGAGGCACAAATCCCTATGGACGTTGTAGGAATACATCATTCTGACATACATACATACTTCCTGGTCTGACAAGACGCTATTTTCTCACATTTGTTTATATTTCCTGGCTATTTAGACAACAAGGACTACTAATAACTTTCTGTTGAATCATAATGACAATCTGTGAAATTTTCCCTTAAGAAAAACTTGGATTAAGATGGCCTCATACAAATCTGTTCATGTATGTGTTGATCTCTTGTGGGCTCATTAATTGTCACATTCATTCCATGCTATGTTGAATAACATATTGATTGGTTGACTGTCGAAACAGAAGAGAAACACACAGCACACTGTTGTCTCACAGTTTCAAGATAAACAAGGAGGTAATAGCTATAAAAGAGCAGTGACAGGGTCATCTTAGGACCCGGGCTGTGAAGAGCCACGGAGCTGAACAGTGTCAGAGCAGAAACATGAGGCTGGCATGACCCCTGCAGACATGGGCCAAACCATCTGGCTTGTCAGGGCCACATATCAAAACATCACGCCTCCGAGAACACAGGCTGAAACATCCAGCCACTCCTAAAAGACTGCCAAAACATCTCAAGTGTATGAGGCTCTGAATCACACAATGCAAACATCTCCCTCTGAATAACACAGCAGCTATTAAAATCCCTAGAAAGACAACATCTGCCCCCTTCCTCCCATCCCCTCCCTCCCCGAACAAAACTCAGGATACATGTTTTTTTTCCCTCAACATCAGAGTTTTCAAGTGAACGGGTGCCAGTAACTATGGTTTTAAAACTTTTAATGAGTGAGTTGGCAGTTAATAAACCATTTAAATCTTTTCAGTGCCCAAACTGTGTGACCTCGGGGGTCGCTATCTTTGAGATGACACATACCATCTCCTGAGAGCACTGAATCCTTTAGCTACTTCTAAAAGAGCCTTGCTGAGAAATAGCTATGATACTGAATGTGAATCCTATGAGAGTAAAAAGGTTCGTTGATAATTTCCATTTACTGTATCTCTCTCCCTGCAAACTAAACCATGTCCATGATACTGAAAATACTGTCACTTAATTTAATAGATTTATTTTGTTACTCATCTACACAAAATACCCTATAATATCAAAGTGAAGATTATGTTTTAGAAATGTTTACAAATTAATTAAAAATGAATGTCTGAAATGTCTTGAGTCAATAAGTATTCACCCCCTTTGCTATGACACTCTTAAAAAACAAGTCACTCAATTTTGAGTCAATCTTAATGCCAAAAAAGTTCATATGATTTTGGAATTAATATATTTTATTCGTTGTTACAGGGTCTCTGATATGTGTAGAAATCAAATGCACACTGTATGGACCAGGTTGTCATTACAAACTGAGCAAATGGAGAGGAACAATATGCAGGAATGCTACCCTGAGGCCTGGGGAGAAAAATCTACAAAGTTGAATGGCTGAGAGAAAAAAGCACCAGAGAACCACACACCAGGACAAAGAGAGAGAATTTGTCCCTCAACATTCTGTGTTGTACCCTGACTTCCAACCACAGTATTTAAATAAAGAGCTTTTTGCAATCAGACCTCCATCCTAGTCATTTCTATACTGATTACATCACAGCTTTGACACCTTCCAGAGAACTTCACAGAGAGATCACAGCCAACTGTCCCATTGGGGGAAGGGATCTCAAGGAAGGGGGGCAGAATTGATGACTATCGTGCCAACAGGGGAAGGGTCATTTGAAGATAGGGGGGCAGCATTGATGGCTTCCCTCAGATGGACTCAATTCAACTTATTGGGAGACTTGTTGAAGACATTTTTGCATTTGAATGTCATAGCAAAGGGGGTGAATACGGACTCCAGACATTTCAGCTTTTAATTTTTAATTAATTACAAAAAAAAAAAAAAAGTCCACTTTATAGGATATTTTGTGTAGATCAGTAACATGAATACATCTATTTTAAAGTCAGGTTGTAACACAACAAAATGTGGAAAAAGTCCAGGGGGGTGAAGAGGAATTGAACCCACAACTTTAGCATTGCTAGCATCATTCTCTACCAACAGAGCAACTGAGCCACACAGGACTACACAGATAAATCAAAGGTAACCCCCTGATACAATCAATAGATGTACAGTCCTAGTGGTAGAGGTGTGAAACCATGGTTTTGTCAATAGGAGATTGGTAAAATATATGGGAGCGACAGCGAAGTGGACACGCTCGACCGGGATCCCTTTAACCCTAACCCAAACCTTAACCCTAGCATGATTGTGAATGCCTCCTTCTGGTCTTACTTCATGCATAGTAATCTGGCTATTTATGTATGGAAAATGTGATCACAGTGGCGCATTAACCCAAAAGTAGATAACAAATTTAGTTTTCACTGCAGTATCATCATAGTTGGAGTTCTGTAGTTTGGAATACCCTTTAGGCATGAATATTGCTCAATCATTCACAGCAGCAACCGTTTCTCTACAGTCAGAGGGCTCCAATTAGTGTTTCTGAGCTAGATTCATTGAGCTAGTGTGGTGCATTTCCCATTGAAGAGAGAGAGGCTTCAGGCAGAATGTTTCCCCCTGTTGTCTCAGTAAACTGTGCCTCGGAGCTGAGTGATTCTAATTTCAACCAAAGTTCAAAGTTTAACCTTATTTATTGTTACTCTGCGGAGCAGTGAGATGCTTGGATCACATGGGCCTCAACAATATTATACACAATGGACATATACAACACACTTTCTAAATGCTAAAATAACATACACCCTAAGATAAAATACACACTAACTAAACTAAGTTCTTTAAAAACAACACAAGCCTCTCTTTTATCATTTGTTAAATATGAATAGTAATAGTGAGCCTGGATTTAATAACAACAAATTAGTTCAAGTACAGAAAGCATTACAATTGTACCATGGTGATGATAGATGAACTTCTGTTTCAACTAATATGTCAGTAAACAGGAAAAAAGAAAGCCTTTAATAGCCTTTAATTGTATATTTTACAAAATCCTTTTAAAAAGTGACTCATTCATGTAATGCAGCTAATCCATCAACACATAATGCACATCCTCAACGAACCAAAAGCCAGAGCAAACACAAACAAGCTTGAAATACATTTTTCTCACAACGTCACTTCCATTTTCATATTTCAGACCTCAATCATACTGACCCTCCTGGGGCATAACTGCTCCTTCCTGTGGGGAAAAACACCACGTTCAGCCCTTCTGCCCTTGTTGGACTGGTAACCCCTTATTTTACAGCTCTGTTTTAGCTGGTATTTACCTGGTATTTACTAAGAAACTGTTTGGCAACTACTGTATGTGGTAACAACACCTGATGAAGACCCAGTTGGGGTTGAAACGTTGTTCATAATAAAGTACTGGTAATAACGTTTTTCATTTTTGGGAGGACCAACCAGTGTGCAGATCTCTCTCATTTCCCAACTATTGTGACTTTGATAAAGTATTTTTGGATGTGTGCATACATCACCATATTTCTCAACACATACAGGGGGTAACCACTTAATTCATGCCTGTGGCTCCCACAATGTCACCATGCTGTATGGACGGCAACTGGATGGCAACTACAGTAGCAACTACTGTAACTTTTGAATCTGTAGCATTGAGGCAGGAAGATGGTAGAATCAACGAGGAGTAAAAACAAACCCAAAAGAACTGTTGAGTGACAGGCAATTCAAAGTGGCAAAGCAGACATTAGTCACATTAATGTTTCACATATTGCTATTTAAACATGGATTTAGTTTCTGGATGCCCTTACAGACACATGTACTGTAATTCCCATAGCATCTGCCCATGCTTGTCATTGCATGTTTTAGGCCTTAAAACAAACATCATTTACTTTCCCATTCCCTTTAGCAAACAGCTGCTGAGCTGCTCGGATACGCTCTGCTCCACAAGCTGCTCCATACTTCCAGAATAAATTATATCAGACATTTTCCAGAAGGTGATCGTACAAGTGGGTCTGTGGTGCTACAGCTACATATAAGCGTTGCTTATCTCTTTTTACTCTTGTGTGTATTCAAGACTGTCTTCCATAGATACTACGGTTGTTATTATAGAGCTCGCTGTTACCAGTGTAGTGGTATAAAAAACACTTGGAAGATGTTCCTCTGTGAACAAATGTTTCTAAGACCACCTTGTCTGTGTTCTCTACCTCTCCCCCATCTCTCTCTCTCTCTCTCTCTCTCTCTCTCTCTCTCTCTCTCTCAAAATAATGACTAAATGACGGAAAAGCACAGTGAATAAGTGGAGAAAGTAGGCAGAAAGAGGACAAAAAGATGTGGATGGAAAAAAAACCTGCCCATTGTAGAACGCAGATGGGCTGCTGCCTGACTTTGACAGCTTGCAACACTTTGGTGTTTCTAACCAGCAGCTACACACAGATGCTAACATCACACATAATATATGAACCTGACATGTTAAGTTTTATGAACACACACATATTCAATGGTGGAGGAGACAGGAGATGCTCCTCAACATGACAAATGAGCCCCATCATAAGTCATGGCTGCACTGCAGCATCACGTCATCAGTCACCCGAACGCCGTCAATGCCCTACAGTAGACAGCTGCAGACAGGGAGGGGGGAGAGGAGGGGTAGGGGGAGACGAGGGGGAGGGGGGGGGGGGTGGGGGATGGGTAGCATGCTGGCAGAGCCGTGCTCTGATTCCCCTGGTGATGATGTCATCAGGTAGTAGAGGTCGCTCCGCGTGGTGTACGCCTGTGCTTCAGGCTGAGAGAGTGAACATGGTGGGGACCAGCTGCCTGTAGGGATGAAGGGACCTATGAAGATGAAGAATGGCAGCGAGGGAGAAGTACTCCATCAAAGGAGAGAGAAGAAGATGGGAGGATTAGAGAAGGAGCAAGAGATGGACAGGACCCATCTCTCACTCGCATAGGGGTGGTCCGTGTGGATCACAGTTTCACATTCAGCTTTGAGATACTGTTGTGGTGTATTTCAAAGTATCACTCGTAGTAAAAGTCAATCCTATTTATGCATTGAAAATCCTAAACACAGGAAAGAAGGACAACAACAATGTATGTACTACACTCACCAAACACTTTATTAGGAACACTATACTAATACTGGGTAGGGCCTCCCTTTGCTCTTCATTAGGAACACTATACTAATACTGGGTAGGGCTTCCCTTTGCTCTCAAAACAGCCTAAATTCTTTGTGGCATTGATTCCATAAGATGTTGGAAACATCTCTCTCCCTCTCTCTCCCTCTCTCTCCCTCTCCTCTCTCTTTCTCAAAATAATGAACATGACAATGAGTTCAGTGTTCTTTATTGGCCTTCCCAGTCACCGGATCTGAATCCAATCGAACACCTTTGGGATGTGGAAAAAATCTGAAGATTCTGGTCCACGATGACATGATTGCATCACGCAATTCCTGCGGATTTTTCAGGTGCACTTTCAAGCTGTGAATCTCCCGTTCTACCACATCCCAAAGGTGTTCGATTGGATTCAGATCCGGTGACTGGGAAGGCCAATAAAGAACACTGAACTCATTGTCATGTTCATTAAACCAGTTTGAGACGACTTTTGCTTTGTGACATGATGCATTATCATGCTGGAAGTAGCCATTAGAAGATGGGTAAATTGTGGCCATGAAGACATGCACATGGTCAGCAGCAATACTCAAATAGGCTGTGGCATTCAAGCGATGATTGATTGGTATTAACAGGTCCGAAGTGTGCCAAGAAAACATTCCCCACACCATTACACCACCTCCACCATGAGAAGTTGTACAGGTGTTCCTAATAAAGTGGTCGGTGAGTGTATATTACATGGCAGGGAGCCCATACATCTATCAACCCTACGATACATAAAGACTGAGCAGAACCAGAGCAGGTGGATGGCTGAAAACATACAAACAACAATACAACAAACAAACAATGGGAACAAAATAATACAACACTCTCGTAACAACCAAAAGTACCAGCAACAATATTTTAGGCTACAGAGAGGCATGTAAGATTGACCACTTAAATAGGCTGCCATTCCAACGTGTAACATGTGATTGTGTCGGGTGCATACGTGTAGACAGCTGATCTGTCACTTGACAGGCAGCTGGCACTGACTTAGACCTGTCCTTCCTGAACTAAGCTTGCTCCATACAGTTGTTTGACTTGTAATGTCCGACTTAATTCATTTTTAATTACGTTTTTAAAAATGAAAGTTTTCATTTTATCACATTCCATTACAGTCTATCCATTATCCATCTTACACAGGGACCACAAAGCCACCATGGGATTAAACTCAGAATAGTGTAATGTTCCATCCTGTCTGTTCCATCCTGCCATCCTGCCTGTGCTAAATGGCCCTTCTGATGTCCACACTGGATGTCATTACACTGCCACCACTGTGTAAGCAGAGAGGGAGTCAGTCCAATGCTGAACACTCAGAGCTGCTGGTGGGGATGAAAGCACTCTGGAAGTTCTGGAGAGAACATGCACAGAGAAATGGGGTAGAATTGTATACATTTATTTTCAGCTGTTTATTAGAGCATGTTTCTGCACATATACACTCACCGAGCACTTTATTAGGCTTATTACCTTCTCATGGTGGAGGTGGTGTAATGGTGTGGGGAATGTTGTCTTGGCACACTTTGGCCCGTTAATACCAATCAATCATCGCTTGAATGCCACAGCCTATTTGAGTATTGTTGCTGACCATGTGCATCCCTTCATGGCCACAATTTACCCATCTTCTAATGGCTACTTCCAGTATGATAATGCACCATGTCACAAAGCAAAAGTCGTCTCAAACTGGTTTCATGAACATGACAATGAGTTCAGTGTTCTTCAGTGGCCTTCCCAGTCACCGGATCTGAATCCAACAGAACACCTTTGGGATGTGGTAGAATGGGAGATGCACCTGAAAAATCTGCAGGTTTGTCATCGTGGACCACAATCTCAAAGGAATGTTTCCAACATCTTGTGGAATCAATGCCACGAAGAATTGAGGCTGTTTTGAGAGCAAAGGGAGGCCCTATCCAATATTAGTATAGTGTTCCTAATAAGGTGTTTGGTGAGCGTACATGTACAACAGTATGTGTTGTGATTGTTTATAACTCCCAGTCAGGGAGCTCTCAAAAGAGCGGAGCCATCCAAATACGCCAAGCATAATTGTATTACCATATTTCATATTCAATAAATAGTTAAACTACAGCGTGAGTGTTTCTGACTCCAGCCCAAGAAATTATCTTCTCTTCTCACAATGTGATCTTCACAAAGAAGGAATGAACAGCATGGATTCTTAAAAGAAACTCCACTTTCCCCACAACCATATCTCCCTCATCACCATTCTGCTTTCATCCCACACAGGGTGGTGGGTCAAGGGGGTACAGAACATGCTCAGACTATTCACAGTTTCCCTCCCACTGGTTCTCAGCAGGGGAGTCTGCTGCATGTCTGGCCCCTCTCCCACCCTGGCTTCAAGACCTCACCCTGGTCCCTTTCAAGCCTGGCCCCAACCTTTACCACAAGCAGACATACAGACAGGCAGGTGGAGACTCCCTATCTCTGTACTGCCACCAAAGCCTTTCCCTTTTCACAGTAGAGAGCGGAGCATCATGAAAGGAGCACCTTCAACTGCATTCCTATTCCAACGGAGTTCCTATAAATGGAATTCTCCCTGACGTTGGTGTTCTGTATTCTGTACCACAGACCTGTTTCAGAAATATGACCTTCTATTTTAGAGAACAAGGCATATTCTTACAGACATGGTCGATGACTACTACACAAGACATACATGTCCATTTTAAAGCACAGGCTGTTTTCATCAGAAGCATGTGGCAGACTACAGAATACCCCTATGATGTCCAAAGCTGAGAATGTCGCAATATGATTTGGCTATTGTGTGCATTTTATTGAACAAAGTTAACAATTTGTTAGATGTTCAAGATGAAATTTACCCGCAGAAACAATGAGAACAAATAAAGAGAACTGGACTGCGAATATTGTTCTTTTGAGCAGCTAGTAAAGCCACTCAAATCAAATCATCCAGTCAGCCTCTCCACTCTCCATTGCATTGAGTGCAATTTACCTTCATAGAGACGATTTAATTTGTGAGACACCTTTATTTTCCTGTCTGAGACGCCTGCAGTGTCCAGCTGTTGGTGTCTGAGCCCAGCGATTTGTTTACTGCAATCAGACAGGGCACAGCACAGAGAGCTACTGCAGATTCAACAATTACATCAGCCCACTTAGACACACCCCTCCAACTGACGAAATGAAAAACACATCAAATCATTGTCCAGGATCAAGGCCCATGGAAGTAAGGGACTATCGCAATGGAGAAGTCAGAATCATATGGGGAATTAATCACACAAAGCTTTCTGACAAAGAAGTAAATTAATAGGCTTCTGCGTGATTAATAAAAAAGATTCTCAAAATTCAATTCATCCCGTTTCAAAAAGGGGTGCCCGTGGCATTTTCTGGTTGGAATTATTAACTTCTTAATTTAAACATCTCTGTGTCTATTCTCTTTCATACACTGTATTCATCAGGGGGATGAAAAATGAGGGGTATTCTGTAGTCTGCCACATGCTTCTGATGAAAACAGCCTCCGTACCGAAAAAGGAAAAAAAACAAGTTTATCGAGATTAAACAATCATTAAGAATCTTGAAGCATCCAATGTTTTTCCTTTGAGGAAACAACTTGTATTGACTGCAACATTTAAGTAAGTGCAGAGAGAGAGTCAGTCAGAGCTGTGCAATCAGGAAGTGAAAATTACACAAAACTTCAAATTCCCTCTTGCATTTAACTTCAGTGTTCAGACACATCTAGACATAAATTCACTTGTAAAAAACTCCATAGATTTTTTTGTAGACATCTACTGAGAAGCAGTGGGTGGGAGTAGCCTCAGTCTGTAAATGGTCTCCCCCAAGTCCTTTAAAACATTTCTTAACTTAAACTCTCTAAAAGTGAAACATATCGCTACTCTTTCCACAGAACAGACCGTTTGTGAGGGTGTGTGTGTGTGTGTGTGTGTGTGTTTCTGTTTGTGTATCTGGGAGAGGTGTGAGGTGTGTAGCTGTGCTACCTGCTTTACCTTCTCCTATTCACATTGTGCATGCATGCCAGGCTCCAGGTCAATCTCTCTCTATCATCAACCTATCATCAAGCATACAGTAGTAAATACAATACATAGCAGTATTGAATTACACATCGGCCCTTGCTGGTCATTTCTTTAGTATTCAATCTTGGTTCACCACAGCTGAGGGTCGTTACATTTCAGGCCTGAGTTTCTTTCTGATGAAAATGATCAACGGCACCCACACGACTGTGAGCCGTAATGCAATGTGACAAACTCAATGATAGGTGGGGTCAGTGGGAGCCATTGCACAGTTTCCCTTTAAATTGCTTTATTTACTGACTGCCTCCAGCATCTGTGCAATTACATTGTTGCTGGCAGTAGAGGCGAGGCCTGCACTCATCTGAAGTCTGACTGCACAACCAGGCAAATTCACTTTTCAACAGAAACAGACTAAGCTGAGAAACCAAACACTGTTTAGTAACTCACAAACTCTTTGAAAAAAAGGTTCTCCCTAGAACAAAAGGGTTCTTCAGCTTGTCCATTTAGAATAGCACTTATTGGTTTTGCCTAGAACCCTAGACGAACCCTTTCCACAAACACTAGAACCCTAGACAAACCCTTTCCACAAACACTAGAACCAATTTACATATAGAATCGCTTGCTTAAACACATTTGTCCACTCTGATGTCACATTTTCAAAACAATTACCACACAGGCTGAAACAGAAGCTGACTGGCCAAATTGACTAATTTTGTTTGCAAAATGCTTTAACACTCACAAAACATTAAAAACATGCAACAAAAGCAAATATTTCCATCAAACAACACAACTTGTGGTCAAATTAATACATTCTTCCAATCAATCATTACACAATGGACAACAAAATACAGCTATCAATATGAACTGTTTCAACCTTAATTTGTGCTATATGCCTGTGCCATTTGTTGATACTTTACATAGTTATAGCATGTGCCAAAAAAGGCAAGCAAGCCTATCACAGCATGAATTGTATTCTTTTCTCCAAAGATGATTTTACTAGAGATAACAAACCCTGCTCCACTCTGCACCTGCACTTTTGACACTTTTTTGAGATGCCCTGTTGAAATACTGTAAAAAAAAAAAAGAAGATTTTCTAAGAAAATGTTTATTGTACTGCATCAGATTTTTCCATGTGATTCTTTTTTCCATACTTTTCAAACTCAGAAATGGTGAATACTGTAAATAAAAATAAAATAAACATAAAAGCAACCAAAGGAAACTTATGGGTGGAAATATCCAAAAACCAAAATAACAAGTTGCAAAATACTCACATCGCATTGGATGTTTTCCCTTGCAATGCACCGAGGGAAAAACCTCCTTGCATGGCACATCCATCCCTAGCATTCCTCTGCACCTATTGCCAGGCAACCAGCATTCATTGCCTCCAGGAGGGACATCTTGTCATATGGCCGGTGATCATATACCTTCCATCTCCAAGCAGAGAAGAACTCCTCAATTGGGTTCAGAAAAGGAGAGTATGCAGGGAGGAATTGCATCATCATATGGAGCTGTGCTGCAAACCATTTATTCATAAGGCGAGAGCGGTGGAAGGCAACATTGTCCCAGATGATGACATACAGAGTTATGCCAGGCCTCAACAGCCCTCTCTCTTCAGGTGGAACCAGTCTTTCATTCAGTGCATCAAGAAATGTGATGAGGAGTTCTGTATTGTATGAGCCGATAGTTGGTACAGTATGTGGCAAAGGACACCATCATTGGAGATGGCAGCACATATGGTGATATTGGCGCCCCTCTGACCTGACACTGTAACAGTGACCCTCTACCCAATGATGTTCCTCCCGTGTCTCCTCACTTTAGAGAGGTTGAAGCCAGCTTCATCCACATAAATGAATATGTGATGTGCCCCTTCAGCTTCAAGCTCCATTATTCTTTAAGAAAAATACAAATTCATAAAGCAAATTATTCCAGTTGCATGTAACTGTATGGTATGACAAGGCATTGCAATAACAAATCTTTACCTGCACATACTGGAGTCCTCCTTGCCTCCTTCACAATGTCAGAGTTTCTTTGGAATGGAACAGCTGCTTCATTCCGACATGGTTACGTGTAAGGACTCGATCAATAGTAGCCAAACTCACACTGTTGATATTTCTAAATGCTCCCTGATCTGCAATTACTGCTGCCTGGATTTCACGCAGTCTGACTGCATTGTTTGCCACGACCATATCTACAATGACAGCCTCCTGTTCAGCACTTAAAGGTCCTTCCTCTGCCACCAGTGTGTGGTAGTCTGTGGATTCTATAAAGTAAATGCAAAAAGCATGTCAACATTTACATTATGACAGTCACATAAATGGGACTGATGAAACAACTGCATTACTGGAGACACTTTGTTCTCCCAACAGGGCAATACAGTAAAGCTGGAATACACAGTGGTGTACAGTAACATTGTGACTTACCTATTCTCATTCCTAACAATAGATGCCACAGTGCTTCGACTCAGAATGGGTTGGACCCTTTGTCCACCCTCTCTAAAGTACAAGCCATGATTGATGACATGTCAATAATTGTTGCCCGAATTTCATTTGAAACTTGAGCTCTATTTTCTCCTCTTGCTGCGGCTTCTCCACCACACATGCAAACTCCTCTTCCTCAGGCCCCTCTGCCATGGCCTCTTATTCTCCTTACGTGCCTTTGGCCTCTTTGATCCATGCTTGCAAATAGCAACACAGAGGTGGCATCTTTTATAGATGGATAAGGACTGATTGCTGATTGAAGAGTTGTGCAAAGGAGTTTCACACAGGTGCATTAGTGATTCATAATTATGCAAGTAATTTCTGTCAGCTGTAAATAGATGTTTTCCTTTTGTTTCACACAGTTAATCCAATAGAGTTTTGCGTCTTTCTGTGAGATCTGTGTCAACTGTTTTGAAAGAGGGTGTGAAAAATGTGTGAAACCAATAAAAAAGTGTTAACACATTTTGCAAGAGAAGACTTCTGGTGTGCTAAGAAGGTGATGATGAAGATCAAGTGAATCCCAGTTTCATTAAGCGTGTTAGCAATCGAGAAAAACTGTAATGGGCTCATTCAGTTACTAAGGGGTTATCAATCTTTTTTTGATAAGAGAAACTGCACCCAGTTCTTATCTATTTTGCATAATGAGTTTCACATTTTTTCATTTTAAAAATCCCTCTTCAGTAACATAAGCCATGAAAAGTGGATTAGAGCACCAATAGAGGATTTCAATCAATAGAGGACAGACACAAGGACGCATGGTTTCTATCAAACCTTTGCATACCACATCACTTCACATCAATTTGAATCCAATCCAAGAAGCTCAAATTTGAGGTTATACTCATAGAAAAAAAGGGTTCTTCATTTGTCACTGTAGGAGCACCCTTTGAAGAACCCTTTTGGTTTTCACCTTGTGATTTGAAGCCAAAGATAGCGCTCATTATACAGCTGTATAATATGGTGGTGCCTGAGATACCTAATCCAGTTTATACGTAGATACCTCATCAAGCCCATCATGGAAATGGCCACCTATTCATTATAAAAGTGCTGCATGTCTATAAATAGACCACTTTGCGCTTGATGTTAAACATGGTCCCTCCACAGCTGCTTCAAATCCTCATCTGGATGTCTCTCTCTCTTCAGGCCCTCAGGGATCCAGTGTTTGGAGTTAACCCCCTGAATGAGGCATCTTCAGGCCCTCAGGGACCTAGTGTGTGGAGTTCACTGGATATGGGGCATCTTCAGGCCCTCAGGGACCGAGTGTCTGGGGTCAACCCTGCAAACAATTATCTCCATTGCCAGCTGATGGGGTCTGCTACTGGGCTTTGTCTGTAAGTCTGAACAGACATCTGCCATCCAAGTCGTCTCATCCCACAGTATGTATGTATAATAGGTTACTTTAGAATCTAAAGTTTAGATGAACTATAACAACAGTTGCTTTCATTGCTAGAGAGGTAGTATAGTATTTCTTTCTACCTCATGAAGGTTGCAGGGTGACTTTTCAAGAGCTATCTCATCTGTTTCTGAAAAAACGTTGTTGTTTTTTTAGGAATCATGTTATCCACAGCAAGCAGGTTGCTTCTGATAGTCATGTTACTGAAATAACACACTTGAGGAATCAGCTGTCCATGTGTCATATGAGACAAAATGTGCAACACTGAGATAAATCCAGAATGAGAGATCAAGACCATACATGGGATTTTACATTCAAATAGATTTCACACAAGAAACCTGAGCTTTAAGCGCAACACGTAGGAGAGCAAATTGACATTAGAATGTGTGGAAAGACTGCATGTCAACTGTCAGCAAAGTGTCTAAAATAGATCTAAAATAACTACAAGTCTGCATTAATTTTATTATCATCTCAGCTCCTTAATGAAAACCATTGTAATCTTTAGCATCTACATACATTATTCATAATCCATTATTTGCTTCCAGACAGGGTCCTTCAGACAGTACTAATTGAAATTTGCTTTTCACTCCATTAGAAGTCCAACTTCCCTCCACAGACATTATCAATCTAGCAATCACCCTGATAGCAGAGTCTAGTCAAAAGCATATCTCTCTTTGTGTGAAGCACTTTGTGGCCTGCTTAGAAAAGTGCTATATAAATAAAGTTATTATTATCATTATATAAAGAGCATGAATATAACATTTCTGACTGAGTGTGTATTTGGAAATATATGTAAGGTTTCTCTGTCTCTCCTCTTGGCTGTGAAAAGCCCATCCACCCCCACACAAACCCAACTGCTGTCAGACATCTATTTTTAGCGCTTACAATTTAATTAGCATGCATCTTCAACCCTATATGGGGGGAAACCAAGTGCTATGTTTGGGCGCTGCGCTTAGAAGCTGTTAAAAGAACACTCTTGTGGTCTGTGTGCATGTGTGTTATGTTGTCAAAAAGCAAAAAGAAAACAAACCACTACCTTTGTAACGCTCATTGGTCCTACAGTGAACAGCTTCAAGAAAGAGAATGATTTGTAATAAAAAATCACAGATACATGTTGCTACGGATTATGTACTCATGAATATTTTTCAAGAAAAACAAAAATCACAGATGCAAATAGATGAAAAAGCCTAAAATCTCATTGCAAGGCTTGTGTTGTGGAGCAATCTATCTCAGAACAACAGTGTGATCAACAAGCAGGGTAGGAGAAGGGTGCTGTAACTGCATCTTCCTAAAAGGCAAACATCCAAAGATGCAATTATGCTATTATGCTAGAATGAGGCCAAACAGGTCAGTGCCAGACCACTGCAGCTATATCTCCTACTTTAACCTCTGTGCTCCACTCAGATGACACTGATGAAGGCTACCCTGATAAAGTATAATTTCTTGTCAATTTCTATTATCCTCCACACTGAATTTCCTCTTCACTTCAGTTTGCTCCTCAATTCATGCGTCTTGGTTGGAGAGCGAGGTAGCGGCCTCCATTTCCTTTCCTGTCCTCTCAGATGAACACAGTTTCCCTCAACGTCTCCAAATGTGGAGACCTTTACACCTGCATCATCACTGTTCAAACGACCTAATGCCTCCTGCAATAAAGTTCATCAGACCAGTCAGTTCAGTGCTCTATTGTCCCACCTAAGGGTTACAGGGCTAATTGACTCTCCTCTCTTTTATGACCATGATGAACTCAGAGACCTCTGCTAGTGTCCGTCTGCTCCCTCATGGCTAGGTATGTCGGTAGGCATCTCACTCATAAAGGAAAGACAATAGCCTCATTCAGTACAGTTGGCCAGACACTGTAGTTGACCCTCTTTACCTTTGGATTTTGTTGTGGTCAGTTAGCCTACAGTAGAAATCTCTCTCATACAGGAGAGACAATGTCATCATGGATATACACTTTCTGACACCACAATTGACTCACTTTGCTTTAGGATTTAGTTGTGCTACAGTGACTTAGTCTGCTTTATTTGCTAAGAGAGCTAACAGAGTACACAGATCTATTTGTCAATGGTGACCGAAGCGGAGATGGTAGTGCTCATTCTGTTCAACCCCTGGTGCATCACTGGTTGGTTGTTTCACTGTTTAAGTGGGCATGTTATGGCTACCTTTATGGAGGGCCCACTGTTCCATGTTAAGCCATCAGCGCATTAGTTTCTCTGGTATCATGGCCGTGTGTTTGCACTGTGTAGCCATGCAGTAAATAGGTGTGTTTGGAGACAGTGAAAACAGATGGTTGCCTAACCTCACTATTAGGCTACATAGGTCACTGTTTTCCAGTAGAATAAATGGCCACATACTGTGTCAACAGAAACCATTTAGAGCTCACTCAGTCATGTATGAACACAAATATTGACATACTGTATGTATAACATTTCCAAATGACAGAATTCAATTTAAAACCAATTCCTTTAGTCATGACATGGGTGACGTAAACATAGTAATAGAAATCTACTGTATTCTATGGATCTAACTAGCTCATATTCTATTCCAGAATTCTATTCTATTGCTGCTTTGAAAGGACACAAGCAGGTTCAGATGTCTGAGGTCCTGGGTTAAGCAATACAGTATGACAGTCTGCCTTGTGAGAACAGGCGAAGAACACAAAACGGACAGAACAAAGACACTGAATGTTGTTGTGTGCCTTTTACAGTGACAGGAAGAAAAGGCCAGGACGATTTAGAACTGTGCCTGATGTCTCCATGGCGACCCATGACCAGCTCCTCCAGTGTGACTTATTGCTGAGGAAATATTTTGGAGGCTGCAGACTAAACAGACGTCTGCAGACGTCTCTACCGACCAGACAGAGGGGTCTTTTAGGATCACCATGAGTTATCGGGACCGTTAACGGCTTATCTTGGGAGTTATCTGCAAAAAAATGATTATGTATACTTCTGTGAAACTAGGTCTCTGTGATAGCTGGAGCTAAAGGGAAAGTGGGTGCTGAGAGTTTTTAAAACGATAAGAGATCTGTCTATATTTATCCAGTTATGATGAACCCTTAAATGGACACACCTGGTGAGATTGTGGTCCTTTTGAAAATGCTTGGTTTATCCAATTTAATTCTGTCAGTACAAATGATTCATCATTATGGGATCAACTAAATATAGGCTGGTGGTTTAAGCTCTCAAGTAACCTCATAAAAAGGATGTCAAGGATTTCCAGGATGAGGAGACTGAACACCGCTGAGGAAAAGTGAGAGATATTTCCAGATATGAGAATGGAAAACATTTACAGGTCACAGGCTCAGCAGGTAGATAGCTGGTGCTCATCTATCAAGTGAAGCACCGACACATTACATTTACATTTACATTTATGGAATTTAGCGGACGCCTTTATCCAAAGCAACTTACAACAAATACATTTGTTTAAGTAAGTGATTAATCTATCCATCAGTCATCATAAGAAAAAGTAATCTATGGTAGGACCAGGGGCTATAGGCAGTCACAATGCTAGAAGAAGGAAGAATTACTTTATTTTTTTACAGGAGGGAAACTTGTACAGGTGGGTAGTGGGGATGAAGAGGTCAACACCAAAAAAGATGAACTATAGTATTGCCCATCCAACAAAGCCTCACCTACACACATGCAGTCATTTCTTTTATTCAAAGCAGCCCCTCTTCTCTAGTTGTTTGAGCACAAACTGTCACGATAACACTTTACATTAAGGTCACATTTGTAAAGGGTTTATAGATGGTTTATAATTCGATAATAAATCACTTATAATCAGTTTATTTATAATTATTCAATTATAAACCATTTACAAAACAGTTATATGTCATTAGTTTAGACTGATCTATATTCACTTGATGCTTGCCAATTAGGGAGCTTGCAATCAGGAGCCAGTTATAAAAATTCAATGTCAGCAGTGACAAAAAATTGTCCATTGTGTGGAGAGGGGATTTTCATTGTTATCGTCTTCAAACTAGTCACCTGAGAAGAAGAGACAGAAGCCTCTGTGTTTTTCCCCCTATCATTTGTCATTTCAGTTGTCTTCATAATACTGTAGCCGATTCATTCACTCATCATAATTCTCCTACTGGAGCTGTATCAGAGAGTGTGTACAATATGAGAGGTGGACAGTCCATGATGGCCTCAATCAGGAAATGTCAACAACGCATATTCAACCCCAAACCACACCATAAGGTCAATCATTTCAATTAACATTTTGGGAAGTGTAAATGAGTTGAGAATGTTTGCCTCTACAAAAGGATGAGTGGATTTGATATCCCTGTCAAACCTTTATCTTTTTTCTTTTTTTTTGGGGGGGGGGGGAACTGCTCATCCCCAGTCCTACCAAAGTTACTATGGGAACGCCTGTTGCTAGGATGAGAAGGATGAGCCAGGCAAGCAATAGAATTTGGAAATATGCATAACAGGGTACGGACCCAAACCATGCCAACAATTGCGACATAACTGATTTGAACACAAGGTCTTTTAATATCCTATCAACTCTCAGTGGATAGGCTGGATAAATAGAGGACAGCTGACAGGCTTTATTTGGATCAGCCTCTGGCTCAAGCACAGGCCTTTGCCATCAGTCTTGTGTGTCTGGACATATAATAGATCTCCTTTCTCTTCTGAAAATAAAAAGAGATTCAAATTATCAAACAGTGAGCTTCAGTCGCCTCAATAGCCAGCAACATACAGGCAGAATAACAAGAGAGATCAATGGAAGTGATCACCATTCATCTGAGTTGATCTGTGGAAAACTTACAGTCGGTTTCTGACAGCCCATTTAAATGTTGGATCCTGTGTATAATTTGTTTTCTGCTTTTGTAGCACTGCCAATATGCAAATTCATGGATGGTCAGGATATGATCTGTAAATTACTCATCAAATGAACAAACCTAAAACTGCCTGTTCTGCCAATCCAAGCTGTCGCTGCAGGTGCATGGTTTAGAGATGAAATATGAGTAAAAATGTTGACAATTTATTTGTATTTTTTAGAAAACATTTGGCTTCATGGAAACAATTTGAGCTGAGAAGAAGAGATAATAAAGATATAGGAGTAAGAGCTATCAAATAAAATAAAATATACTATTTCTCATTCCAAGCCATGCATTACAATGAGCCCGTCCTCCGATTTCTACAGCACCTCCACCAGCCTCCACCAGCCTCCACTGCAGGTTACAATAACAAATCTAATGGAGAGAAGAATTGGACACTTATACAGTCTAGCACCTCCCTCTTTAATATCACCAGTGTTGCCTTTGTAGAGATGAACTGTTCCATACAACACTGAATTCATTAGCTTCTCATATATCCCACATATAGTGTCCCCCACGAGAGAAGCTGTCCACCCAGAGGTTTAAAACCATCAACATGGAGTTACTGTACATGTTCTGCATGCTAAAGGCCAAGTGTTCAGTGCAGTAAGTCAATGTACTGACATGGCAATGAAGGACAAAAACTACTGAGGTTGGGTGCAGTGGCCCTAAAAAACCACAACATCAGATTGTCATCAAGATTGGGCCGTTTGCCAAGAGACTTGCTCCGCTGTTCCTTTCTCATGGATCAACTCCAAGAGACCATTTGATTCCTATTATGGTCTATGAGAGGCACCGACACTTTTACTGTACAGAAATAGATTACAACCATAAATCACACACACACTCACACACACACACACACACACACACACACACACACACACACACACACACACACACACACACACACCCACACACACACACACACACACACACACACACACACACACACACTCCCAGCATCCTCTGCTGTTTGTGTATGCACAGGCAGTGTTTCCTGGAGCCGTTGTCAGTGGCAACAGTTTTGACATTGAGGGAAACTGTTCTCATCAGAGGGGACCAGAACAGAGATTAAAGTAGGAGATTTGACTGCAGTAGTTTGGCCCTGCTGAAAATATCTCCTGGGTGGTAGTTGACATTTCAACCAATCACATGGACAATATCATACATTCCCTATGTTAACTGGATTCCATGGCTTGGAACTGCCTCTAATGAAATCATACTTAGGCTTCAATTAAATGAACAGCAGATACTGGCTTTCAGGACACACAAAAGGATGATTCTTCTCCCATGGCCATTATGAATTGATTCATGATGTCCTTAAGAAAACAATGTCTAAAATATGAGCCAGAAATAGTATTCTAAATTGAGTCTGAATACATCATTTTTTATATATCATGGAACCCACTATCTGAAATTGATTGAATTAAGGTAATTGAGTTGTGATGGAAGATAAGTGGAAAAACACTTCAACCTGCCTGCTTCTAGTCTAAACAAACAGCTAGCCTGCTACTAGTCTTTTTGAAGAAACACAGGGTACATTATTTCCCTTTTGATTGCTGTTCTTGTAAGTCAAGAAGTGTCACATAAACAAAACTCAACATAATTGCCACATTGTAATGTAATGGGCCTCATCCTGACTTCATTGTTTTGTGTCAGCCTTCCCCATGCAAAGTTTGATTGAATTTACCCCCATCTGCATAAGTAGATTGTGATTAACCGACATAATTGCCAGCAAATGTCAGGTTACCGTCATTGCCCCAGGTTTTCATCAATCAGGCTCTGTAGACGAGCCGTGATCATTCAGTCTTATAACAGCCCACTAGTTAAGCATGACAGCATCAATGCCCCAGACAATGTAGTACTACAGTGTCACCAGTGCTCTCCACAACAACAATAACAACAACAACAACAACAACAGCAGCAAATGTCACTAGAAATACTGTGCCTTGAACATAATCCGGTAGAGAACAGTCTATCCAATACTTGGTAAAAGGTTTTTCACCACACCCTACAGTACATCTCTGGCTTGAACACCATGCCAGAATGCAATTTTTGAAAACAAAGAAGAAATACTGTATCGGCAATGAATCATTGGCTAGCTAACAACCTCCCCAGTGAGTCTCTGATGACAGACAAATGTCAACAGGAATGAAACTCAAATTGTAAGTGACGGGAGCTAAACATCTCTCTCTCACACACGCTGTCTCTCTCTCTCTCTCCTTACATCTTGTCCCAGGACTGATCTAATCAGCTGTGTGACTCCCACAACTATCCTGCAAGGTGCCCATTAGCCTTGCCAGTAGCAGTACTGCTGAAGCGCTTCAGTGAAACGTGTCATCATCAAGTGACCAGTGTGTTCTCTGAATAATAAGCATGGATAAGCCTGAGAGCTCGCCAATCCTCTGAGACATAAGGGGTCACAATATCATACTGGAAATATCAATATAATTGGCATACAGTGGTGCACATTCACTTCAAGGCAAAAATGGCAGCTTGAGTCTGCACTGTATGTAGCTGTGGATGGAGGAACTTGTCAGTGTGATAGAAGGTAAATAAATATATTGCATAATGCAGAGGAAACTCTATGCTTTCCACAAAGCTGAGGCTTAGAGAATCATTCCACTTCCTTTTCCACTTAAGTAATGGAAATAATGTTACGACTCTATTACTATGCAAAAGTGATTACGAGATTAGATTGCTATGTACAGTGTTGATATGCTGTTGAAACTAGAGTAATTACAATGTTACTACACAAGTGTGGAGCAAGTGCTACTACTATTTTAAGTGACCTACAATTTACAAAGTATTAAAACCCATTCAACAAGTTTGTAAAACTTAAATTCCAATTCCAATTGTCATCATGTGACATATCCAAAAAGAATAAACTGCAACCTCATCTCTTGTGCTAATGGACACATGGCAGAATTACGATAGCTCATGAATCTATGAATGTTAATGTGTTCACAAGGCATGAACGAGACAAGATGCTAATGGTGATTGGCCAAGCTCAATCTGATCCAATCAGAAAGTCAATTTTCTTTAATGGATCTCAAATCTTTGATCTTGAAAGCTCGAATTTCCCTAAGCCACGTATCTGTGTATCTGTACTTTACCATATCATTTAAATGAATAAGAGAGAAAAAACAACATTTTAAATCTGCTAAACTCAGCATATAAATTGATATTTGAGGCAAGCTCAGCTGAAGAGGATGATTCTATCCTCCAGCTGCGTTTATGACTGTAATGGAACCCATAAATAAACATGATACTGGCATATGATAATGTCAGGTAGGCATACACACCGGAGGCATGGGTAAACACAAACAAGACAGAGGAAGAGTAAGCAGGGAAGCAATATGTAAACTTCACACTACATTACAATCAGCCCCAACTGGGTAAAACAACAATTTATGTCCCTTACCCTCTCGGAATTCACTGTCTGGGACCATGTGGGACTACTCTATTATAAATTCTTTCTTAAATCAGGTTAGGTTGAGCAAGGTTAGTCAGTGAACAATGCTATTACAGCTAGCCTATACTGATTATACTATATACTGATGGATCTCACTCATGTCAATCCTCTATACAACAGTAACACTTCTACCTCCATATTCACTGATTTAACTGGGCATGTTTATATGAAGGCTGTATCTTCTCTCAGACATCAGTGTCTCAGTCTGTGTGCGTACTGCGTAGCAGCAAGAGAAGTTAACATGTCTCTACCTCTCCTGTGTACCTGAGCTGACCCCTACCAGCTGCTTGAAGAGATAAAGCCCCAGACAAAAATAGCCGGCTTATTTGGGGAGAGCATGCTGTTCCATTTGTGGTTCTTGAAGCCCTGATGTAAATATCTTGTGAAAAAAACACCAAAAAAAAAACACACACACACACACACACACACACACACACACACACACACACACACACACACACACACACACACACACACACACACACACACACACAAAGCAGAAACCTGTCCAAAACCTCTGCTTACAGTAACACCTCTCTCCACACACACACACGCATGCAGGCAGGCACGCATGCAGTTAGGCTGACAGACAGGCAGACATGCATGCAGTTAGGCAGTCAGGAGGCAGGCACAAACGCAGTTAGGCAGGCAGGCACGCAGTTAGGCAGGCAAGCAGGCAGGCAAGCAGGCAGGCATGCACGCATGCAGTTAGGCAGGCAGGCAGGCAGGCAGGCAGGCAGGCAGGCAGGCAGGCAGGCAGGCAGGCAAGAAGGCAGGCACACACACACGCATGCACACACACACACTCCCGTAGTCTCTGGACTGACCTCCCCCTGTCATGCTAAGCCAGGGTGTGAACAGATGATCTCACATTCCCACTGACAGGCTGCACATCCATCTGTCTCTGGCCCATGCAGCAAGCTCCTCCACACCAGCTCTGGCTACTGGGAGCAGCAGTTGGAATACACTAACCCCAACTCCAAGACTCAGGACCAAACATTATGAATGGAGTGGATGTAGTCCATGTAGCTAACACGTGCAGTGTATGTAGCTAACAAGGCACATCTGCTGGTGCATGTACTGTATATATGTACTGTATCATGCACTTCAGTGGAGGCCGGTGGGAGCAGAAATCAAAAGGACAGGCTCATTGTAATGCATGGAATGGAATGGGAAATGGTATCAAACACACGTTTGCTAACATTCTAATCCATGCATGACAATGATCCACCCTCACCAGCCTCCCCTGATGCACTTGTATGTTGGGAATGATGTCCAATCATCATCCCAAGTATGATGCCTTCATGAAGAACTTCAGTGCTTCTTTTGAAATACATTTAGTGGATATAAAAAATACTACCCTGTATCATGTCAACCTTTCTGCTATATAATCAAACATTCCAATGTGTTGATAGAAATTCATGACACACTGCTCCCACACACACACACACACACACACACTTTTTTCAACTGCTGGACTGGGAGGTAACTTCGGGGACTGCATTTGTGTAGGGGGGGTATCAGACCTTTGTCCATAGCCAAGCCAGCGTGAGACAGTTGAGAGCACCACAGGTCATTAAACATTCCAGACACGGCTTGCGTCTGTAAGTATAATTCTTTTTAAATGAGTTTAGGTGGTAAATGAACCCTCCGACAGAGCTAAATTAAATTCCACAGCTATCATTAGAAAGGTTCCCATTAAAGATGCCTGTGTTGGGAAATTGGCTCACAGTTCTTTCCCAGATAAAAGGGGATATTTTTAATTTCCTACACATACCAGGCTTGCTCATTTTGATCTGCGGGGCTGTAGGGCAGCAAAACGCACCATTAATTCCATTTGAAGGCAGGTTTGCCATCCAGGATCGCTTTGCCAGATGATTTGGGTGAAATTTCCTCCTTGTGCTTATAAAACATGTAACGGTGCAGCTCATCTCATTTGTGTTCCATCTAGCTAGAGGAGCTGAATTATTTACCCATGATGTACAACTGCCACTCAAAACCTGAAAGAATTCAAGCCATTTTACAGATTGTGTCTGACCAATCAAACATTTATCTCCGACAGTTTCTTCTCACTGACTCCTCTCTCTCTCCCTTTAGTTTTCTAATCTCCTTGTTGAGAGTTTATCCACAGTAACATGCCACAATTTGTTAAAAATGCAACAGTTTTACATAGAACATAAAAACTTCTGTACTGTACATCTCTGGATAGTTGTCAGAGATAGCAGACAAACAAACTGCTTCAAAATGTTAATGGATGAATATGTATGAGTGGCTTGTTCAATGGAATGTTGATTGAACACACTGAGAGTCTGAGACAGAATAATGCTGAGGATAGGAGATTGAAGACGACAGCCATATTGTCTTCCATCATAACTAATTGTGAGATTATTGCCTCTCTTTCCCCACCGCTGGCCAACTGCTGTCTGTCAGTCAGTTTCACTCAGCACCATGTCACAGTGCCACAGGGATCAATGGTCAAATAAGGCAATAAACCTAATTTCTGTCAGCAACCAACTTGTAACTAAGTCAGGGATCCAGACGGGCAGACGCAGCATGCCACTCCTCTTAGGGGGGAGATGCCAGTCTTAAAAGTTCAGGGAAACAGGCCAGAGGTTACTTGGACAGAGGTGTCTCTCTGTCTCTCTCTGTCTCTCTCTCTCTTTCTCTCTCTCTCTCTCTCTCAGTCCCTCTTTTCTTTCTCAGAGTGGTGGCCTGAACGCTGGAGAGAGGACTAAACGTCTCTCTGAAGCAGATTAAATATAGCCACTGATTAAGGCGGCCGGGAACATGACCTACATGCATAACAACATTTCTCTCACTTTTGCTCCGCTACAGAATATGTTCCTCAGGACCCTACAACTGGGAAAATTGCTCTAATTATACCACAGAGTCATATTTCAAGACACACCTCGTTAATACATTTCTTGTTATCGGGTTAATGTTTTGGGGAGTCAATGACAAGCCAGTGAAGTGAAGTGAACATCTGTGCTTGTTGGTGCAGGTAAATATTACAACTAAAACCAGATGGTGCATCTTGAGGGGTCCTGTCATTACAATTTTGAATAAATAAACAAACAAATAAACAAATAAACCCAATTGCTGCCTGTCCTGTCCTGGTCATCAGATTACATTTCAAACAGATATCATCTCACTGTTGTTGATGTTCTCCAAAATGGCTGTCCATCCCCTTGGGAACCACTGTGGTGAAGGGGGAGATAAACTGAGGGCTTCCTCTCCCTCTATCCTTCTCATCAATCTTACGGATCCAGTCCTGCTCCCTGCCTGCCTGCCTGCCTGCCTGCCTGCCTGCCTGCCTGCCTGCCTGCCTGCCTGCCTGCCTGCCTGCCTGCCTGCCTGCCTGCCTGCCTGCTGCCAATGACTGGGTATACAGCAACACGGAAGCTCTGAATGGCTCCTTGCTGGGATTCAATCGAGATCCTTCTATCAGCCACCTGAGTTTGATTTAACGCCCCTTCCTCCACAGCCCAGGAGCCTTCCCCCCCCTCTCAAACCCCCCCACCCACCATCACCCCATCCCCAGACAGCCTCTCTCTCTAGACCTGTGTGCACTTTCACAGGGATGGAGGGGGGTACACTGAGACTGTACTACTGTATAGACAAAGAGTTTTGAAAGGACGTTTTCATTTTTTTGGAGTTGCAGAGATGTACAGTACCTGACTGACCAGCCACGCGCGTGCACACACACACACACACACACACACACACACACACACACACACACACACACACACACACACACACACACACACACACACACACACACACACACACACACACACACACACCATGTCACCCTTCCCTCCCTCCAGGAGAGTAAGCCCTGCCAGTGACATCACAAAAGAAGTTCTACCCTGGGCATGGGGGATTGGTCGAGCGGATGGGCCGCAGCTCTTGCATATGGAAAGAGACACTTTTTGTCTGAATAGGAAGATTTGCTGGAGCAGTAAGTTTCTTTGTGATGGAGACAGTTGATTTGCCCCCTTGGCTCTTACATAAAGAGACAGACGGGAAATCAGTGACCTCATCAACTGAGCATATGCCACTTCAGCAGGTGAGCAGAGGGGCGGGGCTACTGTGGAGAAACTGTCGGAGAAGCTGCTTGACTGGGTTCTGTTGTGATTACCACCAGCCTGAGATAATGGATAACTTAACCTCTCTTACATAAAATTAGCACTACCAACCAATTAGCACTGCTGTTCCTGGGATTGTTTGTTTTGCACCTGTCTTCTTTCCAATGTAGGATAAAACAGCACAAACAAAGCATAAAACTTTCTTTGTTGGCTTACATTTCATTTACCTCATTTAATCTTTTCACACAGACTTTTTTTTATTTTTGAATAAAATTTGAAGAACCTTGTGATGAGGAAGGCTTTGTTAGACAGCAAGACAATTTGATTAGAACGTGAAAATTCAGGTGTCAACTACCTTGTCAGTCCATGCTGAAAGCAGCTAGTGTTTTGGGAGAGCAGAGCTCAGTTTGAATGGATCCAGTGTCTACAGTAGATTGTCTAAACTACACAAAGCCTGCTTGCTTGGTGAGGGCCTCAAGGTCACTCATTGTGTCTACAATACTGTATGTGAACAATCAGGCAAGCTGGAACAGAACTTGTCCCCCAGTGAAGCATTCACTGTTTGAGGTCATTCTTAAAGTCTAACACAATACTGTATGGAGTGACAGATAGAAAGCCACCAGAGCAGCAAGCACAAAGAAAGGCTGAGAAGAAAATGTATGATACTAAGAGAATGTACGCAACATGAAGACAGAACCATATGAAATGAAATAAATGTACTCTACATGAATAAAGACAGTTCTTGTTCAATATTTCATTCAATGCATTGGAATGGATGAATGGAATGAATAAAATAGACTCTTACAAAGACTGCTAGCAAAGACTGATTCAGTAGTACGGTATGTCCTCCTCTTTGCCTGCTGTACTCTGAGATCTTACAGTATGTGTTAAATGCAGTGGTGTTTTTAACCCCAAAATGTTGGTGGGGCCAAAACACATCACCCGTCATGAAGGCAGTTGGATATAGCCTACATCAAGTAGCCTATTAGCAGAATATATTTTAAGATTAAGAAATATGTTTAACTCTTTCTTGTGGGCGCAATCATGCAGCTTCTATTTAGCTATTCAATCTCTTTCTGTTTAGCTATGATCACTTGCTATGTGACTACTTTTGCCAGTCCAATTTGCACACAGCAGACCCCGCGGGAAAGCAATAGTAAATGTGTGGCAGACATCTAAACAATAAACAAGCCGCCTCGGGCAACAGTGTCTTTCTCTGGCTGCAGCACCTTTTTGAACCACTAGGCACCGTGGAGCCGGTGGAGCTCGGCCCCTTGAGCTTGCCTTTGATTCAACGGAGAAACATACTGTAAGAATATACGCACAACGATTTTTCCCACTCAGTGTTTCATGGACAGAACAGGACTGGCCCCACTACCACAGAAAACAGTAGCATTGAGCCAGCCAGCCAGCTGTGGAAAAACAGCAGATTTCACAGATTTCATACTCAAGGAAGATTTCATACTCAAGGAAAATAAACTAAAGCACAGCCGTGAATGTTTCATTAACCAAAGATTTTAATATATATATATATATTAAATATATATACAATATATACAAAGGATATGAAGATACAGTTATATGACAAGAATGAGGCTTAATTCGCACAACAACACCATCTGCTGGTAGGGCCGGCCCTGAATAACGAAACGCAACTGGTTCAATGAATACTAGCCGAAACCTGACCTCACATTTACATTGAAAGCAGATAAACTTCTTGTTAATAGATTTATGGAAACATGAACACTGCCTCTGCAAGCCTGTAGAATACAATACGGTATGCTTGATATTGAGTTAAGAGGAGCTACCCAGCGAACAAAATAACATTTCTGAACCTTGTGGCAATGTTATTTAAGTCCCCGTAAAAGTCAGGAGCTTTGGAGAGATGAGATGGTAGTTTAGCAGATACAACAGTAAGCCTACTGTACAGACAGCACCTCTCACTTGTCAACACACACTCTCTGTCCCAGCATGTACCAACTATATTATGTCCTTATTCGGCCTGCCTTTAGTGGGGAACATTAAACACTGAACACACGCGCGCACACACACACACACACGCACACACACTAACCTCACTGTCATGAGAGTTTATATTGGTGGGTGAATGTGGTACTATAGTCCGCACCATTACTCACACTGGCAGTGTCTAACACCTAATTATCGATTGCAGGAGAGAAGAGGCTGTCTTTATTTATACAGTACTTGATTAACCTCTAATTTAGCACAGTTTTGGCATTAGTCCATATTCCATTTTGCAACGGCATACACACAACAGCACTTACAGTAAAACAGAGGGACACATTTACCACAAGAGAGTAATGACACATAATATTAAGTTGCCCTATACCTGTTTAATAACTCACTCAACTCTTATTACTTATTCTGTTATTACTATAGTAACATTGTACTAACATGTTGTTACATGTTATTACTATAGTAATAACATTGTACTAACATGCTTTTACATGGTATATCAGGAATTGCTATGTAATTAGAGTTAAGTGGGATGTGTTATTACACTAGTGGAATAAGGACTGTTTGTCAGATAGTCATATTGTCAGATAGTCATTAAAAATCACAACAGAGCAGAGCAAAGAGGGAGAGAAATAAAGAGAGAGAGAGAGACAAAAGAGAGAGAGAGAGAGAGAGAGAGAGGGGGAGAAAAAAAAGAGAGGGGGGGGGGGGGGAGTGGGGAGGGGGTACTTACCCTAATGTGGTCATCGTAACAATGGTGTACCAGAAGGAGGCAGGGATGCTGGTGAACTTGCTGGAGGAGGATCCCTTCTCGGCGTAGAACATGACGGTGGCGAAGATGATGATGGCCATGGTGAGGGAGAAGAGGAGGAAGCCCAGCTCCGAGGCGCAGCTCTTCAGAGTGTACCCTAGGATGCGCAGGCCCTGCGAGTGCCGTGAGAACTTGAAGATGCGAAACACACGGAATACTCGGAGCGTCACGAACGCTCCGCTCACGTCGTCGTTGTTGGTCATCACCAGGCTGATGTAGTAGGGCAAGATGGCCACCACGTCGATGATGCTCATTACACTACGCATGAAGCGGTAGCGGCTGGGCGCCGCGAACAGTCGCATCAGGTACTCCACGGTGAAGATCATGACGCAGGCCGTGTCCATGCAAAAGAAGGCCACGGTGTAGCGTGTGCCGCATGGCACGTCCTTCTGGCTGGGCGTGGCGCCACAGGGCACCGTCTCCACCACGTTGGTGATGACGGAGATGGCGATGAAGAATCCGGTGACGTAATAGAACACTAGGGCCATGGTGGAGGTGTGGGGGTTCTCAAACGCCCGCCACATGGACTCGCGGCACGTCATGTTAGGCGGCTTAGCATCCTTGTTGTCGTCCTGGTCCTCCTGGATACGCTCGGCGTTCTCTCTCTTCCTGTCCTTGTACTCTTCGTAGCAGCAGTCGCCGATGATCTCCGGGATGATGCCGAAGAAGGCCAGCTCCTCGTCGTAGGCGGATATACACTCGTACCTGGGGTAGTGCAGCTTCCCCGTCCGGTAGAAGTTGAGGACGCTGCGGAAGGCGTCTGGGTCACGGTCGAAGAAATACTCCTTGGTCTCCTCGTCGTAGAAAAACTCTTTCTCCGAGCTGCCCAGCAGAGTGTCTGGGTAGCGGTCCAGTGTGGTCCTCCATGTCTGAAAACGCCGGCCACTCACATTCAAGACGATCAGCTCGTCCCGTCTCTTGCTGTGGTCCCTGGGAGCAATGGGCATGGGGCAGTTGGCCACGGGCATCCAGCCAATGGCTGCCGCTCGGGCAAAGGGGAGCCACGCAGCTATGCCCGCTGCCATGGTGACGACACAGAGACTCTGGGTACAGGTGTACCACCTTCAGACTCGCCGTGCCATGAAATGAACTGTCATCTGAAGGAAGGAAACACACAAAATATATATAGGCATTAAGCATTTCCATAATAAAACAGTTGCATATCAAGGGTTTAGTCTATAAGAGGCGTAAGTGACACTTTCAGAATTGTACAGAAGAGCAAAAAACACATTTTTATTATGAGCTGATTGTATCTCATTCAGCTCCTTGTACCACTTGATAGATCTCACCAACAGCTATCTTTTGACATATTTTACATGATGCGGCACTGAATCACAGCACGTATCTTAAGTGTGGAACTGCTGGTGGAGTGTTCCACTAACATTGTTTATCTGGTTCCAAGGAGGGATGGGATGTGGAAACATAGCGGGGTGGTTTCCCACTCAGATAAGTTGTTATAAGCTTTGCTATCGGCTGCAGTTCATGCAACCAAATGATATGTCTTTTTATGAAATATAAACACAAATAGCTGCACAGTGTTTCATGACTAATTTAGAAATCTAAGAGATTGAAAGCAAAGCTCATAAAGACACTATTAAGTATTCTTGAAACATGTCATTTTGCGTTATCAGAGTATTAACACATGAAATACTGTACATGAACTTCTATAGGCCTACTGCACAGTGAAATATGCAATAGTGGAATTATTGTATGATCATGTAGGCAAATATCAAGATGAACTGACCAGGTTTTAGACAGACAATCAAGTCTCCTTAGAAAGTTCTGTTACACAGCTACATATGAAAAATGGTGAGTCAAGACCTGTTGAATATAAAGTGCTAGATTCTACCAGTCTAGCCTACAGTATACTGCTGAAATCTGCACCTTTAGCCTAAAAGAATAATCTAGGATCTCAAATGAAATAGCCCACAATAAAATCCAAACACTCGAGGTACTGTACTAGGACTGAACTACAGTATAGGATACAAATCCAGTGTATGAATGCATGAAAACCCGTTAATCGCTGCTCAAAGTGATGTAAATTGACAACTCAATTAATGTCACTCATCTGAACAAATTACAAATCAAATCCAAAATCTAATGAAACACGATGCCAATACATATAAATAAACCTCGATTTTAAGTGTACATATTTTTTTTATCACTCACCTCCAAACAATGAAAGGTCCAGATCATTTCAGCGCGAGATGCTCCAGGAAAACTAACTCATCGAAAGAAAGCCACTCACTGAAAAGTGAAGTAAGCTCCGCATTGATAAAGGATCCTCATGCGAATGAACGAAGAAAGGAGAGGAGTAAGCTGGTAGTAGTATGGTAAAATACAAAAACGTGTTGATAAAAGGTAGCAATACCTGGCTGATTAACCATTCCTGAAAAGTAGCTTCAGAGGGGCTTTACCGAGATAGTCACCCTGCCAGTTAGACGTCAGACCTTCTCCGTAATTGCTGTAAAGTGGGTGATGGAGAAGATTGAGCGTCCGCAAAATCTCTCTCTTTGTATCGGAGCCCAGGCTGCTACTCTGTTCTTCACTCTCTCTCTCTTTCACTCACCCTCCTCTCAAACCATACCGACAAACGAAACGAAGTCCCCTCCTCACTGTATTTGTTTCGACTATAAGTTAATTCGGAAATATTTCTGCATTCCCTTTAGGGGGATGGTTCCTTCTCGCCAATTACACTAGTTTTGCCACTTGTCTGCGCTTTATGATGTAGTCTAATTGCAGGACAATTAAATGCAATGTCGTGAATGCTCCGCAAGTATAAGCACGTTCACACATAGTAGACTAATTAGCATAGTTCATTAACTCAATAATGACAAGTGCATGGTGGAATTTTCATTAGACTGCCAATTGTGTATAAATGCTAAAAATGAATGAATAATGAATAAGGTGTTATATGCATATTTATGATGATAACCAATTAAATTGGATTGAGGGTCAAATAAACTGGCTTCGATAAGGTGAGAATAATTTCCATTATTACAAGCACAGTATATCCAACCTTATTACCCAAGAGACCGGCAGTCAATATAGTTTGTCTTGAATCTAGAGGCCATTAAATCCCCTTGTTACATACAGTGAGCCTTATTAATAACAGAACTGAATGTTAATGGTTCTTGATGCAGTAAGGTACACATAACGCACATCATTTACTTTGTCTTACTTAGTTTTGATGAAAAGAACTTAGGAACAGAAATGGGAACTCATGTCCCGCTCCTGTCTAAAGTCCACTCCCATAGTCCCATTACTATGATATATAGCCTATAGGGCTTTATTAAGTTTCAAGTTTATGTGAGTTTAAAAGTGCATTTTACGCAGGGTCACAACACACTTTACCGTACATTTAGATAAACACACACACACACACACACACACACACACACACACACACACACACACACACACACATACACAGGAACACAATAGGCCGGTTTTACCGGACACAGATTAAGCCTAAAAGTAATACTAAACCTAGTGTATTCAACACTTGTATTTTTCTGATTATAATAGCGCTTACTTTACTTACTGGATGAGCTTTGTTCATGGATACATTTTGTTCCAGCTACAAATTTTCAGAAAGTGCCACAACACTCACCATACACATTTCAAATGTCCAAAAGGACA
This sequence comes from Argentina silus, assembly GCF_951799395.1. Taxonomy (NCBI): domain Eukaryota; kingdom Metazoa; phylum Chordata; class Actinopteri; order Argentiniformes; family Argentinidae; genus Argentina; species Argentina silus. The sequence continues at coordinate 7,206,461 of NC_139658.1, read as the reverse complement.
TTAATTTGAAGATTATCGATTTTAGATGTGTTGAATTCTCTGTATTTTCTCTACTGCTCTGGAGGCCCAATGCAGACTTCAATGTAAATCCATGCTATGTAGGACTCCTAGGAGGAGCGTCGTCCGACAAGATTTTTTATGTAAACCATCCAAAAATCTGTGCCTGAGCATGATGAGAGAGAGCAAGAGAGGGAGGGAGAGAGAGAGAGAGAGAGAGAGAGAGAGAGAGAGAGAGAGAGAGAGAGAGAGAGAGAGAGAACATGGAGAGAGAGGGAGAGAGAGAGAAGTCCTAAGCCTTCTAATCACAGAGGGAGAGGGAGGAGGGAGCACCAGTTCTTCCTCACATCTTCCTCTTCAATCCCAGTCGATAGATAGGCTCCATCCAGGCCCCCTTAGGGATTGTAGCATGCAGGCCTTTCAATGTACCATCTTGTAGCACTGAGTATAGACTAGATGGTAGGGAGATGTGGTGTTGAAATGTGTCTTGTATGTTGATGAAGGCATTTAATAAAAGCATTCAGGGACACCGTTTTCCAACACTTTGAATAGAAATGCAAACAAAGTGATGCATATTTGATCTTAGATCTATGGTATGTTCTAGAATACCCCATATAGAGTATCTCTTTAGATTATAATATGCACATAGCTGCAGCTGGAGGGATATTGATATGCTTTACTTTGTCCTTGGCCATTATATGAACTCCTTTCATCTTCTTTGTGGAAAGATTTTGAATGTCCCTTTAAATGTGCCTTTCTAAGAAGGCAGTGATTCAGAGCTAAACCAATGAGAGAAAATCATTGCTTGAGTGAGTATATTTACTTTGTTATATTTGTTATATTTGTTATATTTCTCCATATATTCCTTAGGAGAGGATGGGGAGTTTTGCTGAACAAAATGTATAATTTCAGTCAAAACAATCATCACTTACGCATTTATGCCCTTTTCTGTGAAAGGTCCCCACCCCCTGAATGATCGTTGAACTTTGAAGAAAAACACTGTTATGTACAATGTTTCATGATCGAAAACAATGCACAAAAGGAAGAGACAGTGACGATGAGAGAGAAGAGATTATACTTTTTAGAGAGTTTGAAACTGAATGAAATTAATGTATAAAAGGCTGCTGCTGCAGTGCTCTCTGGAGGGAAAAGGGAGAGTGAGAGAGAGTATGCTGTAACCGTGTAACTATGGCAACCATCATTCAAATACAGTACCTTTTAAAGATAATGTGATCATCTGTGTTTATTGTAAACAGTCTATTTTCCCTAAACCCTCGATGCACTCATCCATCAGGTCTTGAACTGTACGCACTGCACCATTGCACAGTTACAATATGAAGGATTAGCAAGGACATTTGGCTATGTATCATTAATAACAAAGCATATCTTAATAATAATAATCTAATTCCAAGTAATTTAATTAACACTATGTGCAGAGAATTGTTGAGTTTTGGTTGATTAGAGCAAGAATGGTCAAGTGAGAATAAATCAAATGAGGCTTTAATAACATTGTAAAGGTATACATCTATTACAAAGCAAATACATAATAAGGAAAACATTTTAGCCTCATGGTAAATGACAAATAGAGAGAGAGAGGTGGGGGGGGGGGGAGATATGTTCCTCAACATTCTGTTTTATACCTGCATTCCAACCAAAAGTATTCAGATCAAGAGCTGGTTGTAAGGGAGAACCAATCTGCGAGGATGTGTGGGGTAGGACCCAGGTGAAGAGAGGAGACTAGACAAGGGAATGCAGTTCAAAGGCAAAGCCACTTTACTTTAGGTAATCCACAGGGTAGACATGAACCACATTAGAAAATCATAAACAATCAACTTTACTAGATAACTAGAGAGTCATATATCGAGACACGTCCTAGAGGACCATGAGAGAACATACCACAGGCGAGAGTCAAGCTCCCACATAGGAATAACGAAACGTACAACTTAAATAGAAATGTCCTAATGAAATAATAAGAAGCACTTGTGTGCCTGAATGTTCATGGGGCGGTCTCCGCCGCCCCCTAGTGTCAAGATGGAGCAGCTCCAGCCGCGCAACCATGACAACAACCACGCAGTCAATCGATGTCCTGAATTAGGCCCGGATCCAGGACATCCCACACAGGCACCCAGGAATGCTCCTCAGGACCGTAACCCTCCCAGTCCACTGGTATCACACATCCTGGACCAGGTGTAGCAGTATCTGAGGATGAACGCCTCCGCTGAGGGGACTCCAGCTTCGACCTGCTGCTCTCGAAACGGGGGGACCCAAACGGGCACTCAAATGGGGATATGCCGGTGGAGGAATTCGGTAGGGAGTTATGAGCGTTGTCTGTCCAGATGTATTTGCCCCAGGCGGCTCGAGTGGAGACAAAACAGCGGAGGAACTTCTCGAACTCCTGATTGGCCTGCTCCGTCTGGCCATTAGACTGCAGATGAACCCCAGAAGAGAGGCTCACAGATACCCTAGCAGGGAGCAGAAAGCCTTCCAATACGGTCCGATACGATACGGTCCGATACGATATCCTGGGGCAGCCCAGTGTGTAATTAAAAAGACAGTGAAAAGCCGTGACTGAACAGCGCGACCGCTGCATCCTCGTAGAGACAGCGGTGCCAGGCGGCCAGACGAGGTGTACATTGTTTATGTAGATATGTATGTCATTTAATTACAGATTGCACCTTTAGTATGCAAACGTCAAGTAGTGCATATACTGTAAGTTTATGCAGAAAACATTTTGATAAAATATCTTTCTATTTTTAATGCTGTACAGATTGTCTTTAGGCTAACATGATTTTCGCATAATGTGACCTACTTTCAATATGTAATGCACACAGTGCAGTATATCCACTTATCCACTTTTAAAGGCCCACATTAGTAATTTTGAAGTTTTTTAGCTGATATGTGACATCCCGGTGTTGCACAATGTTTTTGCACAAAAAAGTTCAAAAATTGTCATTTAGGTCAAAGTACATGTGAATTTATCTATTTTCTTAGCTCCTCCCAAAACGATTTCCCGTGCCATATGACATTTCATATAGCTCAGAGCTCCAAAGTGTGACGTGGCTAGCCTGTTTGTAAAGTTAGCACCCAGAGTCAAACATAACCCTTTCGAACCCCCTTCACTGGCTTTTTGCAACTGAGCCTAACAACCTTTCGACACATTGAAAGGAAAAAAAATGAGGAGAAGAATACATTTCCTTTCAAACAAACTGTAAGACATACAGTAGTGGGGTGAATGTTCTAAAAAGAAAAGATTCATTTTCATGGTCAGTTTAATCAACTAGTTCAACCAACCAACAGATGTATCCCTAGATCACTTTCCTTAGATGTGTTGCCTCCCACAAATTGCATATGCTCCCGGCTAACTGTCTGTGTCCTTATTATTCCTCTGAGCCTTCTCCTCTGATTCACTCATATCCCCAGATAGTACACAAACTTTGCTCTATAGAGAGCTTGCTCTCTGGCTTAAGCCAAAGGCTTTGAAAGAAATAAAGCAAATTACCAACCAGACTTGTGCATAGCATCGTTAAAGGGGAAATCTAGGATTGGAACATTCATTTTTGGACTTAAATAAACTCATCAAATCAAATCGCTAGTCCATGAACACAACTTTCTGTCAGTAATGAGGGAGTGGAGTGTGGGTGGTACCCATGTGTATTGTGCTGAATCTCAGGGATTTAAATCCAATAAGAGTAGGATTTAGAAAGGTTGGCACCTTGCTCTAGTTATCAGATTTCTCATTAGCAAATGCAGCGTCTTTTTCTTTGTTCCCCAGACCTGATTCATTATGTAAGGTTACTAATATTCCAGGATAAGTGCATATTCACATCTTCATTATCACGTTTCTAAAGTGTCTACAGTAGGTCTGTTTTCACAGTAACTGAAACAGTGTTTTCCATCCCAACTCAGATTATGAAACCAGCCTTTGGCGCGCTCAGATGTTAAATCCCTTAACCGTAACCCTAGCCCTTACTCTAGCTCCAGCCTTACCCTGGTCATATGTGCCTTTAGTACATTCTCTTTTCTTGATGTGTAAATATCCATTACACACTGGCTACGCAACGGCTACTGTACAAGATAACTGTGTACCATACTACTGCTTATGGGTGTCTTTACTGTATACCCTGTCCGATATGTCACATAGATTTGTGATGCCTTGTTTGACTCATGTCTATCTTAGCAGCAGCAGATGAATGAATGTGTTCTTGACTTGCTGCCAACCTCCAGTTGTCTGGCTGCCACATACTGCGGGACAACTTCATAGTGTGAATGAGTGGTGAGACTGACGTGCACGTCCATCTGGTGTGAATGACACTAAACATCAACAGCTGTTGTTTCCTCACCTGTAGATTGAGCTGGGATTGAGCTGGGATAGAGCCAGGATAGAGCTAGATAGCTCTGCTGCACCGTCTTAAGATGCTTGTCTAATAACAATGTAATTGCTGTAGTTAGTAACAACAATGACTGTGTTAACACTGTTGTTCTATGTCAATTTAGTTACTGCTCTCTCTCCCCCCCCCCCCTCCCCCCCACTCCCTCCACCCCCCCCCCCCTCCCTCCCTCACTCCCCCTTCCATGGTAACATGAATTGGGCAACTACCTGTGTTCCTACCGCACACAGGTGAAAGTAAAGGCCACTTCATATTCTCTGGGATGCATCAAAGGCGAACCTAGGAAAGGGCAGGTTGTGATGAACACAGTGAGTGGTGGAACAGTGTCGATGGGTCACACGGCCCTTGGCGGAGAGTGTGGTAATGAAGACGATAGAGTTCACAGGATAACCAACAAAGTAAGAACAAGAGTGGGAGGAGAAGGGTCAAAGGGCATCAATAATGTCCAGATAACTGGGCATGCAGAGACCTTCAGAGGGAGGTATAGACAGTAGAGATCTTTGTGAAGAAAGTAAACAATACTGAGAGTGAATGAGATTCTATGACAGATCCCTCCTTGAGTTTGTCAGAGAAAGTAGGCACTATTCTCACTCAATATGAAATACTCAAATTGATTTTGTTATTCTTGAAAACATTACTTTTCTTTTTTCTCTCCCTAGAAATGTGTTCTGTGAAGAAATACACAATACACATGTCATCAAGAAGTGCTACAGTATGAAATGTTTTAACCTAGTATTTCCTTGTCACCCCCAAATTAGCTACATTATCTTAGACAATGTTTTAATTAAAACTAAAATGAGCACACATGGGGTGGTCTACAGACTCCGGCAGATTAACGTCAGAGTAATGAATTACACGCTGTAATGAATATCTTCAATTAGAGACGTCTTCAATGACAAATGCACCCAAAAAGTCTCAAAGCAGAGAAACTAACTTTCCTGTAATAGTTCTGGTGAATGTGAGGCATTATGCATCTAGCTTAATGTATATTGTCTATATTGTTTTCTCCTTATGGACTTTTGCAGTCAAACCAAACTTTCACCATTTCCCACACCCTTACACAGTAAACCCACTATCAGAAATTGTGCTGTTGGAAGTGTGACGAGTAGGCAATTTGATAGTTGTTATACCCATCTCCTCTCTTGACCTAGTTATAATGGCTTGCATCATTATCCACAACACTTCACAGTTGTGCAATGACATCAAAGTGTTAGGAGACACAAGGCACCAAGACAGCCTGAGGGTGGGAGGAAGAAGCTCAATGAACCTTTTTTTTCATTGCTCACTGAACAGATTTCGCTGTTCCCAAGGTTGAAGATACGTTCTAAACTAAATCAATAGCAAAATAACCAGATCTTGTATATGGTATTATCAATTCTCATCCCCACTTTTTGCTGAAAATAGAAAGTGCATTTTTTTAATCTGTAGACAAAGGACACATTTACAATGCATTAAAAGACAATTAGTTGTACATCAAACCACTGGGTGAAGAATTCAAGTCACATTATGCAGAGGAAAGACATCACATATGTATGTACATACATAGTATTTCATGTACATATTTATTTATATTTTTCATTGCCTCACTGACCAGCATTATAATGTCTTTCACGTTCTGATTTTGTGATTCTATTTGTGACATAAAGAATCATGGTTCAAGCCGACTGATGACAGGTGACATTTTTATCAATAAACAGCAAATGCCAGGGTGTTGAAAGTTGGGTTGTTGTCCTGGCCTGGAAGGCCCTCTAACCAAAGATGGCATGGAGACAGAGAGCCAAGCTTTTTGTGCAGACTGTGACCAATCAGGTTTAGGTCAGCGGCCACACACCGCCACGTGAGGGGAGAAGGTGTAAAATCATGATATTTAGATGGTATTTTCACCACTGACCTGAGAGAACTTACCTATCTATGTTTAAAATAACATGTAAAGGTTCTGAGAGAGGTCATTCATTTGTTTAAAATGCCAGACAGAACTAGTTGAACCATTCACTCGTAGTAGGAGGAATGTGTAGCAGTGGACGTTTGATGTTCTCATACAGTACCTCAGCCTTGATTTCATCTAACTGTTATCAGAGGTCTTAATGACCACCTGCTATGTGAATTGAATAAATAAACTTGAACTTGAGCTTGAACTTGAAATGATAGTTTGGTGATTTCAGTCTCTTGTTTTTACACATCCTCTGATGAATAATATGGCCCAGGAAATTTAATAATTAAGCATGTATCTACAGACGTTATGCTTCTGTTAGACAAGTTTAACGTACAGTACATTACATTTTACCATCACAGGCCGTTTAGCATTTCATGAAATAATGATGGACTTGGTTATCCTAAATTTGACTGGATATCATTACACCATCTTCTCCCTGGCTATTTTTATACCGGTACCTCATTTATAAAAGCCTCTGTCAGTTACCTCAGCCTGGATGTTAGAACTTTAATTTCCAATGTAATTAGAGTGAAGCATGACGGGGGGTGCTTAACATATTTGCAGGTGGAATCCAAACTACCCCATGATCACTTTTCACATAGTGTGGTATGTTTGAAATGCACTATGAATGAAAATGTAAGCACGTGTTTGGTTGAGTTGTTAAACCCCTTCATTTGGCATTCCTATATTTTCACAAAAAAGCCTCTTCTCCCTCTATCTTGACATTAGCAATCTATTCACCACTGATTAAGTGTTTCTCTTGTTTTTTCAAATGATTTCCCTCTCCTCCATGCTGTACCCATGTTAGAAGAAAGACCACTCAATCTTTAAAGGTTTTTTACCATGCTGGATAATTATTATCTGTTTGCAAGCGGGAGACACACACACACACACACACACACACACACACACACACACACACACACACACACACACACACACACACACACACACACACACACACACACACAGCAATCTTCTTTACTGGGACCAATTGAATCTGTGGATCAATCTGTCTGGTTAGGGGATAATGAGGAAGTGGGCCCCAGTAACCAGGACATTACATGGGCAGGCACGTCCTGCCACTCTGTCCACAGGAGAAGAATTACTTCTTTAGACATCCCTCTTGATTCAATAGTTAAATACAGTTTATACAGTCGTTTCTGTCAAGCCATCACGGAGCAGAGAGACTGTAGCACTGAAAGTGTGGACATACTCTACTGTACAATACAGTGACAGCAATTGCTTCTTATCTCTGTCCGAATGAATCACATTTGTGAATTAGGATTGGAAAGTTATAAACCTCAGACACCTTCATTTTTACAAATACTGTGTGAGTCTGCCAGAAAGGAATAGTATTTTTCTCCACTAAAGAACTCTTCAAAGGTTTTGTTGTTTCGAAACTTTGAAATGATTGATTCTCTCCCTCCTCAATTTATTATCATTACCTTTGTATTAGTCATTTCAAAATCTCTTCTATTCACACCATTGTGCATTGACAGCGTTGGTCTCCCTGGGTGTGCAATTCATCAGCTTATGATGGTGGTTTTCTAGCAGGAATATACAGTATATCTGCAAATTCTCTCAAAGAAAGCCTTGATGTACTGTCAAACGATTGAAAGGCCTACATCAGTTGAAGCATGGATCGATACCACAGCTTTTTCAACTCAAACTATAGTGTGCAGGTCTTCACAAACAAACTATCTGTGGAATATCCTATCCTAGTTGTGTGTCCTGTGGGATACCTTCAGTTGGTCAAAAAAGCTATTCATCCTCAGAATATAGATTAGGTGTAGCTTGAGATGGAGAATCTCAGAAAAAAATACATTGTACTACTGGAATATAAGATAGACTAGAATATCACACCATTTCTTCACAGCACAATCGAAAAAGGAAACTTGGTATGTGTGACACTCACGCTTCCGAGACTTTTTTTCGTTTTCTTATGCTGTGTGGGGAATATATTATAATTTATGATATTATGTGCCATGTCTTTGTTGTCATGTTGTGAAATCAAGACCATTTCTTCAAACCCTCATAATATTATTATATCATATTTCTACAACTGTAACTGCAACCTGTAAAAGTAAAAATGAATGAATCCAGTAAAAATGAATGAATCAACTATTCAACACTGTAAAGTGAGCATATAAAATTGGTGTGTCAGACAAAATATTAAGTATTTCTCTGGGACACAGCATCGGAATGTGCTTCTACTCAGCAGGAGGCATTGGTCTCCTCTGCCTCATGAAAGTCCATTTAAGCCCCAACAGACCAATGAAGTGAAAACTGATGTATTACTTAGTGTATAAAGAAAATAATAAAAATGTCAGAAAAAGATATAGTACTGTATAACTTAGTTTCTGATAGATTGTATGGTTATCTCCAGTTCTCATTCGTTGATATGTTGATGTTGTCAAATCTGTCTTGTCAAGTCTTCAGGCTATGTTTTGATCTGACCAAAGTCCATTCATACTATTACGGTTTCATGCCCCCTGATGTAAAACATATTTGTATCTGGGAAAGTTGAGGTGCCTGACTAAAATAAAGTAATACGTTTCACCCTAATATCCATCATTAGAATTCACACCGCATACATGGTAAAGTGGAGCAGGCACTAGAAATTAGCCATTTGGAGAGAGAGTGCCATTATGTGATTAAATTACCATTCATAATTTTTCCTTCTGGAACTTGGCAGCAGCGCAACGGCCTGGCTGCTTCTCCATGTTGGTCTTTGTGAACATTTCTCTCTGTCATTGTTTGCCCAAATAGTGTTTGTGAGAGTAGACTGTTTTAAATCTCATTGGGGGGCAGCAGGCTAGACAGGGCCTCACCACTCAGTCACATAGTTTCTGTGTTCATTTGTATTTCCATATTTGTAATGGTGATATTTTTTGTGGAATGTAGAATGCCACTAGAGCTAGAGCAGCTATCCTCAACCCTCCCATCCATGTCACAGCTGTTTATCCACAAATGGAGTGTCAGAATTGTTTAGATTGGAAATGATTAAACTGCTTTTTGAAGGATTGAACAAAAGGCTTCAAAACTTTGTCAGAAACATATTGTTTGAAGTACATATTTCTCTATACTAAATCATGTTCGACAGTGCTCAATAAATCACATTGCAAGGTTCCAAAGTCAATCTTGGCTGATCATTAAATTGTATGTATTATGTTAGTAATTATAACTACAAAGTGAAGTTTAAAGCAAACTTTATGGTTGACTGTAGTAACTCCCAGTGGAATTAAAAGTGCCTAGCAACTGCAGCATATAGCTGTATACAAAATAACTTCACTTGGTGAAACACATCCAGACAGCTTTATAATCCAACTGATCTAATCTCTTCACGCCTTCTGTTTCACGGGTCCAGCATTTGTGTATATTTGTTCCTTACAAGACACTCCGTCAAGAGGCAGCAGAGAACATCCTTGATAGGGCAGGTTTATTAGGCTAGGGAAAATATCTTTTTTCAAAATGTTGGACAGGGCCAAATGCCACAAATCGAATAAGAGCACTCAAAAGCTCCATTTGTCACTTTCCTCTTCTGCCTTCTTATTAGTTCATGATTTGCTGTTTGTTCCCATCTTTGCGAAATGTCAGACCCATGTGAACAGTTTTTTTGTTTCATTTTGTTCCGAAAATTGTAGTTTCATTCAAAATGTCTATAATTCGACTGAGTGCAATATGTGTCCCACCTCTGCCTTGCCCTACTTATCAGAAGCCTGGATTCTACCTCAGAAAATGAATATTTCATATCCATGTCACACCTGGTGCTCCATGCAAGATGTCAAAACTGAGATGACACAGGGGAGGCTCAACATTGGCTCAGAGGAGGAGGGGCGGGGACTGGGGGGGGAGGGTGTAGGGGAGGGAGGGAAGGTAAATATAGCTTCAGTGTCTTGGCGGGAGCCATGTCACCAATCCAAAACCTAATCTGTGGCTGTTATCAGGATCTGTTGCCTAGCACCACCCACTGCTGTAGGGGTTATAGGCATTCATCAGCGCTCTATATCAGTCACGTTCTCTGTCTGGCTGTGAGGAGGCCACAGCATAGGACAATGTAAACCCCATGCAACTCCTACTGAATCACTCATCTCACACAGCAAGGGAGACCATTTTAGTGCATGGAATGGAATGACGAATGGTATCAAACACATGCGTTTGATACCATTCCTCATTTCATTCCATGCATTGCAATGAGCTTGTCCTCTGATTTCTTCCTCCACCAGCTTCCTCTGTCACACAGCTACTGTACACCACAGTCACACCAACCACACCTGCCACAGTCACACCGCTGAAAGAGGATGCGTGGTTGGTGGCAAATTGATTTGTTTCAGCGACAGTCATCTGACATGCAAATTGCCTCAGCGGTTGACCTTTGAGAGTGAAAGTGCCTTGTTGGGAAATTTGCATAAACCTGAGTGCTTGTTTGTCATGGAGGATTACAGTGTGTCACAGCAAACAAGGTACACATGCTAGCAATATCTGTTTGTACATTTCTTTCTTATTTGTAATATATAGTAAAGTAGCACTTGATATGCCAATGAAAGCTCTGTTAAACAGTGAACATTTTCTATAATAATAAATAACAAGAGCTAATTTAAGTGTCCTTGATAACTGAATGCTGAACATCTCACATATGCATTTTAGATTTCTTCTATGAATAATAAATAATAAAGTACAGTGTAGTACTCTGAAGATGAATGCAGGTTCTCAAGTGACAGTACAGCATACTGCAGAGTAGAGTCATATCACATTCTTGCAATGCCATATTAGAACAACTTAACAAGTTTTGAACTTTATATGTTCAATATCTCAATATCATGATTCACCTTTCTGTCAATCCATTCATTACATTTTTTAGTCTTGTCTGTCCTAGATCCATCACTGTCTTCATCCATTTGACCATTGATTTGTCTGTCAATTATTAATTTACTCAGAGGATTTATAGATCAAAGCTCTCCTTCCCCTCCACCAAAAAGTTTGTGAGAAAGATCATATCTTCAAACATTTTTGGTGTCAAAACTTTTGACTTGTTCACAAACAAAACTTGTTTTGTTCTTATGTTGTGTCAAATGACAAAAATAAGTTTGCCTCTGGGCATGACTGCAGGCCTGCATACCTTGAGCAGAATATTTCTGAACATAAAATCACACATGTCAGCAATTATGTCAGAGGGTTTGAGGAGAGAGTACAGAAACATTTTCATAGTTTGAAAGCAAAAGAGGAAAAAGAAAAAGAAAAATAATGCTGACACCACAATATTTTTACATTCCCTTATTTTTAATATAATGCTTTGTGCCTCTCCATCGACTTTTTAGGCAACACAAAATATACTTTAAATTGTGTTTATTCATTATTGTGAAAGGATTGCTGCAGAAATGTGATATTTTGGCAAGAGTAAGAAACTACTGGAATGATGGTACAGACAGACATTTGGTACAGACAGAGGGGTTTTGAACGTGGGTCTCCCATGTGGAAGACACTTGACTTTCTCAGGTAGGGCTACCTCATCACAAGAGCATGATTCCAGTTTACCTCTGCTACATATATACTTGATTTCCACTCTTTCACTTTACAAAACACACAATCAAATGTACTGTATATTCAAAGTCCATAAAAACAGCATTGCATTTGAATGAGTAGACTTAGATTTGCTTCTGACATCTACAGAACTGATAAAGTGTCTTGCTGTCTTTTTATTATCTAGTTGTATTTTTATTTCCTCTCTCTGTTTTCCTGAGAAGCACACTGTATTACATCCATGTATGAAATGTGCTATATAAATAAAGTTGTATTTGATTTGAAGAGAGGTCCTTCCTTTGTGTCAGGGGAGGCTGGTGTAGGTACTGTAAAAAAGTACATTTGATACCATTCCTCATTCCATTCCATGCATTACAATGAGCCCGTCCTCCCATTTTTACCTCCACCGGCCTCCCCTGCTGTGCGGAGTGAGGACAGGACACAGATTCTCCACAGCAGTCAGAAAGCTTAATTGAAGAGCCTGAAATAGTGCTTCTCGATTAAGGCTGGAGAGCCTCTGACGTTCGACTGCTTATTAGGAACCTACTCTGGCTCTGATTCCACACACTTACCCTGTGGGGAAAGAGGAACAATCACTAAAAACTGTGCAAGAATTCTTTATAATCACGGAGAGAGATTGTATACTGTACATGTTGTATGTGTGTTTATCAGACAAGGCTCACACAATAGCCTGATTTATAGTCATCATAGTCTATTACACTGTTATCATATTCATTGATTTATTTATCATTTAATATATGATATTGATTTACCAAGCACTATGGGTACTGGGATATTCTTTCAATGTCTAGAGATGCAAGTCCCTTGCATGCAGTGCTACAACTTCTGCCTCATCTGTATGGAGCATTGATAATACATACCGTGGGGTATGGAGCAGTGGAGGCTGGTGCATTATAGTGCATGGAACGGAATAAGGAATGGCAATTACACATGTTTGATACCATTCCTCATTCTATTCCATGCATTACAATGAGCCCGTCCTCCGATTTCTACCAACACCAGAATCCACTGGTATGGAGCTTCAGTCTTCAGTCTTCAGTTTCAGTCTTACACAACGCTGCCCTCTACAGGCGAATATGATGTATTGTAATTGGGGCTCTTTCAACACAGAAACATGGAAAAACGTGTATTTTCATGAAATCCAGTGTCATGATTCTGTTGTATGAAATACGCGGTAGGGCTTGTCACTGGAGTGTCTTGTATCTACCCCTAACAAAAAACATCTGAAGGTATTTGACAGCAGAGCTGAGAGTGCAGAGAGGATGCTTTGTAAAGAGCATGAGCCCCACTCCAGGTGCTGAAATGGCAAATGAGCATTCTGAAGTTCTCTGTCAAGTATTGAGTTACTGTTATTGTTATTTCACACAATAACTCTGTAAAGTGACGTCAGAAGATGAGTAGCACTGTAGACATTTAAATAACGACCAAAGGATTAAATGGGAAACATTTTGAAGCTCCCTAATGAGTACGTGAGTACGTGTATGAAGTGTTTGGTGTCAGAAGCTGTTGTCATTACCGCAGAGCAGACATGAGTGCTTGCCAGCTGCTGATGAGTAGGCTAAAATAACACAGGGATTACGTGTGGGAAAGCTCTGTCTGAAATCACTGAGAAGAACACAGGCAAGTCAGTACCTGCTTTTTGTCATGACTGCTCTTTGTTCTAGGTCAGCCAACAGGAATGGTGACGTAGTGGATATGGATGATTGGAGACAAACCACAACAGAAGAAGATGCCGGGCAAAATTCTCCAACAGGGGCAATATGACACTGACCCACAGTCTGTGATTATGCTATTGACGAAGAGACTGAGGTGAAGGCAATAAGCAAGAGGTTGACTTGTATAATAATATCATTTATATGTTCTCAACTGGGTTTCTTATGATATCCAACATTCTAGAATCTCTCAATCAATGTGTCTGTGTTCCACCAGGGGGCAATTTTCTATGGGAGGAGGCTACTGTAATCTCGACTAATCCTGGACTAAATCCAATAGATTTTTTTTTAGAAACAAATGAAGGTGATGATAATAATAATAAATACATTAAAAAAGTGATATAGATAAACTCATGTCTCATCGCCTATCAGATAAAGTACCAAAGTACTTTATTTAAAGTTTCATACATATAAAGTAATCATTTCAATGGATATTGTGTTGAACACAGGAAAATGTTATGAATGAACTACTGGTAATGTAGGCCTAACAGTTGTCCATCATTTCGCACCTTTGGTAATTTCGTAGCAATCCTTGTGTTGATGCCTTTATGTGCGCTATTGTGAGCTGGCACTGTGAATGCAGAAATAATGGTATCACACCTTTACTACAGGCTACAAATAAATCACAGTTTACATGCGAAAAAGCAATTTAAACGACATATGAAATACACACAAAATGCCTCCAAATGATTATTGGACAGTGTCTAATGTAGGGAAAGAATCTAAACAAAGAAATGTATCCAAAAATCATGCAGCGACCTTGTTTCCCTGCCTCTTGAATCTGAGGTAAGTTCCTTATAGGTCAGAACTTTTAAATCGGCTTCGCCTATAGGCTGACTGACATGTCAGATAGAGTTGTGTCTATTTCTTCCGCTATCGGGACCTGAAGACGCAACAAGTCAAGCCAATCTTTGACAATAAATTCATGTTGGAGTTTATGAAGGCATCAGAGAGACATATGAAGGTATGTTATTTGGTCGAGGTTGATTTTCTACTCTAGATGAGCCTTCATTCAAATCTGCATTGGTATCGTTGCAAAACCTCATGTTAATCCGCTTTATACAAAGAAAATTAAGTGAACCGGTTAGATGCTCATCATTTAAACTTAACTTTAGAGTTATTTTGAAGTGATATATATATAATGTTTTTATTTCCAACGTAAGCTCCTTGCATTCAGAGTTCTCTCCAATCATTTAAATGACTATCAACGACAGGGTAGGCTAATGAAAGTCTCATACAGCCTACAGTATGTGATTTTTGATTTTTGAACTGGATTATGCCTGAATCACTGTTTTGCATGTAGGTTATGAACTGGAGAACGTTTAATACTTTGTCCTGATACTATGAACTAGCAGTCATAGGGAGGTGATTGTATGTAGTGACTAGACTATCGGGAAACTATCAATCAGCTGTTTTATAATATCTTGTCAGTCAGAAAAAGTATACTTTTACACAATGCCTCTAAAATAGTGAACTTGGTACAAATAGGCAAAACTACAAAAATAGCACATTCAAATTGTTTGCCATCATTACTAAGATGGCTAATGCATTTCCCAAAGCTGTCAATTTCAGGCCATACATTAGATTAGACTCCTGGGTCTTTAAAACAAAATAATGATTTATGTTATTCTTACTTTAACAAGTCAAGGAACTCAAAACACTAATATTTGACTTTGTTGCATTACCGTTATATGTTTATTACATGTTCATGACACGTGTAACAATACAATTGTAGCATTCTTAATCATGAAATTATTAGAATCCAATGCATCCTTACAGTAATTCGGACCACATGTTATGGTAAGTTTCAGAAAGGGAAGTCTGTTTTGACGTATCCAGTTTTAGATCAATGGTTCTTGATTTAAAGTGTTGCCTGTACTGACCCTGACCCTGACTGAGTCAGCAAGCAGCAAGCCAACTAACCAAAGGGATTTCAGTAATTAGCCTGTGACATCTGTTAGTGTACTGTATGCTGCCTGCAACAAGGACAGCGCAAATTGACTTAGACAGGCCAAGGAAGTATCTTGGGCACTGAGAAAAAAAACAAACAGAGTCATGCCTCCCTTTTAAACTTGGCAACCTGCATTCTGTAAACTTGAACACAGAGATAGATAGAGCAACTGAGGTAAGCTTAAAGGTTTGTGAGGTGGAAAGCTTGTAATGTTGCAGTCTAAAAGGGGCCTAGTCGGCTTTGTTTAAAACAAACAAGGATGAAGGGATTACACACAGGCATTCTCCTTAGGAAGTGGAAACGAACGAGTGTGGGAATATTTGGTTTTTCCCAGGCTATTGCTTTGAATAACATTACTGAAGTGGGCATATACTCTTGGCCGACTCAGCATGTGAAATCTGAAACAATGATACTAAATAATGTTTAAATGAGGTGGTCTTAGTATGGGTGATGACAGACATGTTTACTTGATCAAACGTGCTTCATATAACATACAGCATAACAGAGTTTCAAAGAGATTACAATCGCCTGTTAAATTAGCAAAAGCCTGTAAAACTAAACTGTAGGAGGTGTGTACTGGAGTATAATTTGCATGCTACCCCTGTGGTCAGACCACAAACCATGAGGGCTGGTAAAGGCAGATGTAAAGCTCTGTGTTTACTTTATTCCTGAGAGTAACTGTTATGAAAAACGTCAGCAGCATTCAGCAATATTCATTTAAAGGAAGCTCATCCCTATTGTAATCCTATCCTACATTGATGTTACTGCGCCATTGTATGCATTAGTCATACATTCTAGAACTTTTCTCATGTCTAGAGGAATGCTGAGCTACCATTGACAATCCCAAAAACAACTCTTTCTAAATTGCTGAAGTTTGTACCAATTCTATGGTCACACTATGGTCATGGGGTGTTAAAGTGTCTGGTTACTGATATCGTAGGTTCTGGGAATGCTAAAGCTCTGGTATTTGTACAGTAGCTCTGATCAACCCCCCCCCCCCCCCTCCCCCCAAGCTCCTATCTCATTATGCAACACTCCAACAGTAGTCCGACCCCTCCTGATGACCTCATGATGTGGAAACTTCAGACCACAGAGCTAGATGAGAGCAGGGTATGCTGAATGCTTAGTAGTTCAAGCATGACTGATGGCTCACAGGCGAATCTGGATGAGGTACTGTAGAGCTTGAGATGTTATCTCAACTGCAAATTTCTCTGATATTGAATGTCCTCCATGTCACTTTGGTAAGATATGGAGGAGGGGATGCTGTTGATTATTTTCACCAACAGTTTGCCTTATTTTGGGCTTTCATAGCCTCTCTCCAAACGAATGGTATCCCAGAGGGAACCCACCATGAGGCAGTTGTCTTCTCTGTTAAGGTTCTCATGGCTTTAGTGTAATATGAACTGCACTGATTTCAAAGACCTGCCTGCATGTGTATGCTGGTCACAATGTGGTTGCGTGTTTGAGGTGTGGAGTCCACGGAGTTGTCAACATACCCAACACAGCACTGAGAGAAGAGGGCATGAATTCTACAAAGAGACCGCAACACATTTCAAACACTTTCTGTCCTGCCTTTCAACAAAACCACAAACTCTCAAAGGGTCCCTGCTGTTCCAGAACTTGAAATGAAGATGGCAAAGCACAACTGTGTTTGACTCACAGACAACGCTTTGAAAGGCGATAAGCTGAAAATTCGTAACAAGGGTAAACAAACGCTGACTGAATATCTTGTGGACAACTGTGTGACAATTTGGATGTGCTGAGACAGGGACTGGGAGTTCCAGCCATTATCTGCTCACCACATGTTGGCCCGTGTTGAAGGCATGTGTCGCCTCGTTGAACTGAAATGTTCAAAAGCAACAGTACTACAGTACTTACAGAACCCAAATGACCCATCTTAGTGGAAAGTGCAGCTACTTACTTAGGCTATTTCTCAGTTTACTACAGCTTTTATTAATGATGGCGCAGGCTCGGCAGGGCCTGTGCCTGGTTAATACATTTCATTTTTTTTATAGTGGAGATTTTGGGATTTAAATGTTTAAATGTTTCTAATCTGTTTGCCTGAGATACACTGTAGTGCTCTGCCAGATTTGTTTCCTTTTGTGTGCAGTTCTTTTTCCTCGAAATCAGGGAATGGTCCATTGCATTGCACACAGGGTTGAAGGATTCTCTCTGCCAAATGAGGCCACACTGGCCCTCTAAATCTCCCAAAAACAACCTGCACAGTACAGTAGTTATGTTAAAGTTAGAAAATTAAGTGACACTTCTCCCTCACATAAACTGATTTTCATCATTTTAAGAATATAAACTATTGGATAGTATCGCTTGCTACATCCTCCTCCTGTGATGATACCAGAGACGGTATAGGATCTCCCTAATCTCTGATGATATTGATCCTCTTCTTTCCTCTGACCTCTGACCCCCAGGAGCCCAAGCTGAACATGGAGAGCCTGAGCAAGCCTGAGCTGTTGACTCTCTTCAGCATCCTGGAGGGTGAGCTGGAGGCCCGTGACCTGGTCATCGAGGCCCTGAGGGTAGGTTCCCTACACCAGACCTGTGTGGCTGCCTCGTCCCCACAAAGTCAACTAGACCTGGGTCAAATACATACATATGGGGAGGCTGGTGGAGGTAGAAATCGGAGGATGGGCTCATTGTAATGCATTGAATGGAGTTACGTGGAATCCTTATTCCGTTCCATGCATTAAAATGAGCCCCTCCTCCGATATCTACCTCCACCAGCCTTGTTCTTTCAAATACATGAGCTGCACTTGTTTTAGTTTGCCTGGCACAATAAGAACCAAAGGAATAGACCCAAAGGAATAGAAAAGTGCCCAAAAGTGCACACTCCAAGCTAAGTCAAGCATACCTAAAGTTTTTGGCATACAGTATGTATTTGATTCAGGCCCGATGTCAGTCACCCGTTACCTGACCTCAATTGAGTTGATACTTTAGCCAGTAAGGGAATGATCGAGGCCCTGAGGGTAGGTGCCTTCTGAAAATCGGACCTGCACCTTGGCTGTATGATGTCACTGCAACCCAGCCCTGTCAAATACGTCACCAGCAGTTGTACTGTAAGAGCATGATTAAGACGGACATGTTGTGAAACAGGCCTCGACGTCATCAGACTGCAGATAGAGGTTAATCTAGGTATCGCGTATGACCTGGGTTAAGTAGTCTGCACTATGTACTGGGGCTATTTACAGTGGAGCTAATTTCGCCGCTGGCTAAAGATGGCTAATGCACATCCAGTCAATTGAGGTCAGGTACAGTGATGAGACAAATACATTCGCTTCATTAACCTCAAATTTCCATCCTTGTGTAGACAATTGTAGTTCTATCCTATTCTATTCTACTCTATTATATTCAAATACTGTATTCCAACTGTTTGAGTTATGAGCGTACACCTCAAAGTTTGGATTTGGTCCCTTAATCAGAAATGTGTTATGGTTTGGTTGCATGCTTGCTCTACAAGTCACATTGGGCATTGGTCACCTCAACTGCTAATCCAAATGGAAGTAACCAGGATAATGCAACAATATGCTGTTCCTATAGGTGTACAATGTACCAATGAAAGAACCAGAGAGTGCAACAATCTACTGTTAATGAACCAGTATAGAGTTCTTGTGTCTAGACTGCATTCCACAGATCTCCTGGGAAGTTGCCATCTAAGGCAAGAGAAGTTGGAGCATGGTGGGCGGACGATGACTCAATATGAGGGGGACTGGGAGAGAACAAATAAACAAAGACCTTAACTGGAGCTGTGGGGGATGTGTGGCTGTGGCTGCTCTGTGCCTCCTTGCTGCCTCTCGAAATGAACCTGGACTGTTAGCTAGCTAGATAACTCATTGAGGCCCTTGGCTCAGCAGTGTTAACTTTTTGAGCAGTTAGGGGCTTGACACAGTACAGGGCCGACCCGAACCATACTGTGCTGGCTTGGATATTTTCCTTTCACTGTCCTTTCCAGCACTGTTTCATCTCCTATGGTGGAAGAGTAACCAGGCTAACCCATACAGCTTAGTTCGGTTCAGCTCGGTTCGGCCCTGTAGTGTGAATTAGGGTTTAAACTCTCATGGCCATACACCATTATCAAAGGCAAAGAAAGGGCTGGAGATCAAGGAGCATAGTTAGGTGGGCGTCTACTGGACGTCTACTACCATCTCTTTTACTGTAACTGTCCAAAACATTCTCCCTGTCATCTATTAGAGGTCCAGGTGGGAATAATGAAGTAGGGTGAGAACTGAGAGGAAATGAGATACAGGTGAGCCATCTGTAAAGTGTTTAGAGAGCTGAACATAGCCTGTTTTACTACAGTATGCAGCTGTTTTGGCGTGAAGGAGTATTTGTAATCTGTTCCAGTCCTCACATGAATGGCGATTGAAGTGTTAACATGCCTTACCTTGCCTTACCTGAAGTGAAACAGTCTTTTTCATTTCCATAAGTCTTCATTTCCAGCAAGAGGATAAAGATTGAGTGTGAATGGTCTTGTTCAGTACATGTAAACTGTATGTTACAAGAGATCGTGAGAACGTTCTTGATCAAGACACTCAGTCTCTCACTCATCATGTGTCACTGCAGTATGTCATATGACAAATATTCAGCAACCACAAGTTGAGGAGATACTGTCACTGTGTCTTCTTGGTTAAGACTTAGGATGACTTCATTTGCTGTTAGTTTGTCTTAGTTCTTTGGTAGCTAGTATGTTTGAGACCAGGGAAAGGATAGTTGGTTAAACTTGTTGTACTGCACACTCTTAGAAAAAAAAGGTTCTAGTTTGTAGCAAAATAAATGTCTTCGTGTATCCCTGTGGAGCCCTTTTTGGTGCCATGTACAGAAGTAGAGGAGTACTTTTGGATTCTTTTGGATTCTTTTGGATTGGTTATGTATTATTTTTGTATGATAGATAGTGTATGATAGGTATTTATGTGTTCTGTTTTCGTTGGCTAAGGCTGTGCTCACTGCTCACTGTTAACCGTACAGTCCAAAGCATATTTTTGTTCTTCGTGACTCACTTTTCACTTCTCCTTATGTTGTGCTGCAGGAAGTTGGACTACAGTGATGTCCATATTTCGGTCTTTGCCCTAGTCAAGTGGCTTGTGAGTCTGTCTGGCCAGTTCCCAAAATAAGGGAAATGGAACAATCCCCTTGTCAGACTAATTTATATTTCATTCAGTCTCAGCAGTCCATTGGTCACACAAAGCAACCTAGCTGTTGCATGGCAATCAATAACCTGTTCTGATTCGGAAACCAAGGCAATTAACCTTAATGATCTTCATCAAAATGCTCTCTTTCATTTGGCTTTTAAATTAGATTGTGCACTTAAATTGTTTGGCTGTAAGTGCATCTCTGAAAATAAATGAAAAATAAACGCATGGATAACCATTTATAATCAATGTTGCTGTATATTGTAGGTACAGTAACAACTGTGGCTTGGTTACCAAATCTCCCATTGACTTGAATGGCTACAGGGAAGTGAGGAAGATGCCTGTTAGCAGTGGTACATAACCAGAGGAATGAGTGAATGAGTGATGGTTGACCTGCTGTTAAACATTAGCCACCACAGACAGGAATTTGTTTCATGTTATCCCTCTTCTCACTCCCTGCTCCTAGACAGCATCAGTCAAGGCAAACAACCTCCCTTTGTGTGTGTATGTGTGTGTGTGTGTGTGTGTGTGTGTGTGTGTGTGTGTGTGTGTGTGTGTGTGTGTGTGTGTGTGTGCGTGTGCGTGTGTGTGTGTGTAGTCCAAGAGGAAGTTTCTATTACAGTCTTAATTTTCTTGCTCAGAGTGACACATCAGAGCAGTCACTGGGCTGGGTTCCGGGCCGGGTTCTGGATGGTCGTGGTGTGTGAGGTGGTAGGATGTGCACCCTTCCCCTCTCTGGGTCACACAGGTCATATACGGGACCAAGGACAAGGTGATGAGTGGTTGTCAGGGGAACGACTGTGTCCATATTTGAGATACATTTTTTAAATCTCATGGGCCTTCTGTGCTTTCCTGCCTCTCCTCCACATCCTTTTGATCTGCCTTCACACATCCCAATGGGACTAAGATCAAATAACACTGGCAAGGTTTCACACCCTCTGCTTATTTAGATGTATGGACAGATATGACAGATTACGTCATACAGCCAACCAACAATCTGCAATGTGATCTCAGTTTTGATGCCTTGCCAGACATATTCATTTAAACTCCCGATGTTTCAAAGCGTTAAAAGAAGACTCAGGAATGAGGGTAAAGAATCATTAACTTTTACTTTGTGTTTAATGTGAGGTGGGCACAGACTAGTTGATGTGAATCTGCTAGGCTACTTAGTTGCTTTATACACTGCAGGGATGACCCGAACTGCGCAGGCTTGGATATTTGCCTTTCACATACTCCGTTCTAGCACTGTTTCTGTGGTGGATGCGTAACCAGGCCAGCCCAGTACAGCTCAGCTTGGCTCAACGTCCTTCGGCCCTGTGAATGAGGGTTAACAGTAGCTTTCACTCTCATTTCCCTCCATGTGACTCCCAGTCCCCCGCTGGTGGATGTCTCCTCCATGGCGGTTTAAGTATGAGGCCTCGGGAGGTCTCTCCTGGCTGTGCCACATAAGATACAATGTCACACTAAGTCCCTTGATCCTCTTTAGTTCAACCCTGCTTAGACCTTCAGTCGTTCTCACTGCAGCCCAAAGGCACTTACTGAACCTGAAGTTGCCTGTACTCTAATTTGTTCCCCAGTGTGTGAGTTTAGCGTAGCCCCTGTCTGCCCTGGCCCTGGTCCAGACCTCAGCAGCTGTCCCCTAAAAGAAGACAGACACCATCTGTTGCTTCCTCTCTCCCTAGTGCTCTCTCTTTCCCCTGCTCTCTCTCTCCCTCTCCTCTTTTCCTCCTCTTCCCTGCTCTGTTTCCCTCTCCTCTCTCTTTCCGTTGCTTTCTCGCTACCTATCCTCTCTACCTCTCTCCCTAGCCTCTCTCTCTCCCCCTCTCTCTTTCCCTTTCCACTCTCTTTTTCCTGTTTTCTCCCTGTAGCTCTCTCTCTCCCTCTCCTCTCTCTTTCCCTCTCCTCTCTCTTTCCCTCTCCTCTATTTTTCCCTCTCCTTTCTCTATCCCTCTCCTCTTTTCCCAGCACTCTCTTTTTCCCCCTGCCCTTTTCTCCCTTTCCTCTCTCTTTCCCCTGCTCCCTCTCTCGCTCTCCCTTCTTATTCCCTCCCTAGTCTCCCTCTCTTCCTAGCACTCTCTCTCTCTCCCCTGCTTTCCCTCTCCCATTCTCTCTGGTAGGGAGGCCCCACCCCCATCTGAAATATGGTCGCTGTTGCTCTTGGCATGTTGTGTTTGCCGGCGCGCTGCTCTGGCTGACTTCCTGTTTAGCGGGCAGTAGAGTGAAGATTCCTGCAGGCCTGAGAGGAGTCAAAGCATGCAGTTACTGAAAACATGACAGGCTTGGTTTATGTAGTTGTTAAAGTAGCTGAACACCTTTGGCAGACTGATATTGTGAACAGTAGCTTTACTATGTGGTTTTGTTGTAACTAAGTCCCTTATATATAATTGCCTTATGTTGAGCCCTCTGGTTATTTAGATACTGTTACTTCCTCATTCACTTTTTGGGGAAATAGCAAAACCTCCTGTGGACTGTTAAATGAATCAGGGAAGTGGTTGAAGTGTGATTCAGCAACCACCCTCCTACACCATAGCCAAAATTGAGTTTTTGAGACGATAGATGCTAAGTGGGATCCTTGGGATGACCCTACCTTTAAACTTAAACCTAACCCTAACCTTAACCATAAGCCTTACCTAACACTAACCCTATCCTTTACCCTTACATGAATCGTTTTAAATCTCCACTTCAATGGGGTGACGTCAGAGTCTGGTTGTTCCAAGGATCCCACTTAGCATTTACCATACCCCTCCTCTGACACACTGTCCTCTCTCCTCCCTTAGGCCCAGCGAAGAGACATCTACGTACAGGAGCGCTATGGGAAGTACAACCTGAGCGATCCCTTCCTGGCCCTCCAGCGGGACAGTGAGGCCGTGGGGGGGCAGAGCTCGGGCGTCCGTGAGGCTGCAGCCTCCTCCAACCCCCTGGTGGTCCTCAAACTAGTGGTCAGCCACTGCAGGAGGATGCAGGAGAAGATGCTGGCCCAGCTGAGTGCAGCTGAGAGCAGACACAGGATGGTGGGTTTGGGGTTTGGGGTCTGGGGTCTCTGGCCTGCTTAGTCCCCTATCTAAGTGTTCATTGTGATGTGTGAAGGCATGACTGAAATATTGCAATATTATAGGTGCTTTAGATGTCAACCCCTCCTTTTCCATTAGATTAGATGAAAGATAAGCTAGAACTATCCAACTAACAGTACCAACGGATGAGTTGGATCTCATAGTCCATTAGGTTGTTGCAGAGTTGTTGAGGAGTAATCTGTCCTGTTTTCTCTGTTCATTTATGGCTCACTGTCTCCCCCTTGTGTTGGTTTCAGGTCATTGCAGATCTGGAGGAGGAGAGAAGGAGGCATGCAGAGGATACTGCAGAGGGTGATGATGTCACATACATCCTGGAGAAGGAGAGGGAGCGCCTCTTGCAGCAGGTACAGTACAGTTAACATCAATATTTCCTGTATTCTTTGGAGATTGATTGAAAGTCTCCATATTACAAGGAAACACATTGAAAGTGTCATGCTATTATCATGTATAAAGTTTCATTATCTGCATATCTACTCAGCCAATGTATTTCATCCTTCTCCATGTGTGTGTGTGTGTTTGTAGCTGGAGTTTGAGCGGGGCCAGGTGAGGCGTCTGGAGAAGGAGCAGAAGCGTGTCCAGGAGCAGCTGGAGGAGGAGCGTGCCCAGCACAAGCAGCTCTCCACGGCCCTGGCTAAGGAGTGTAAGTGGGCCAGCTCCAGGGCCCTGGAGGAGGGCCACCGCCTGGCTGAGGTGGGTCGTAGGCTGCAGAAGGAGCAGGAGGCCACCCAGGACCTGACCCTGGAGCTGGAAGAGGAGCGGAGGAGAGCCCTGCAGATGGAGGCGCGGGTGGAGGAGCAGCTGGCGGAGTTCGACACGGAGCGCGAGCAGCTCCGCTCCCGTCTGAGGAGGGAGGAGGCCCATAGCTGCCAGCTGCAGGAGCAGGTGGATGCCCTCACAGACATGGAGGGGGTGAGGAGAGATCCTCCTATGGTGAAGACCATGGTAGAGCCACCACAGCCCAGCCAGGCTTGGAGTGAGCAGCACCTCTCTGTCTCAGTTCTGCCCAAGACCAATGGGCACCACGGGCCCATGGAGGACCACCAGGCCTCTGCAGACAGGCTGGACCAGGACGACTGGAATGAGAGCAGTACCACCTCCACCTTGCTGTCCCCTGCCCTCCATACTCGGAACCTCTCCCCCTGCAGCACCAGCCCATCCTCCCTCACCTCCTCCCCCTGCTCCTCCCCTGTCATGACCAAGCACCCGCCAGGCAGCCCAAGCCCCAACTACCAGTCCTCCTACCAGGCGGGCATCAACCAGCGCTTCCACGCCGCCCGACACAAGTTCCAGGGCAGCACTGAGCCAGAGCTCCAGGGTCAGGGTGGGAACACCAGCAGCAGCCTGCCCTACTCACCCAGGGACCTCTCCCCCCCCTTACCCAGCCCCTCCCCCGAGGTCAGCCCTGTCAAACAGCAGGCCCGTACCACTGTCACCCAGGTACTGTCCCGCTTCACCGTCCCACAGGGCTCCAAACTCCCCACACCAAACAGTTCACCCTTCGGCACAGACTACCGGAACATGGCCCCCTCCTCCCCGGTCATCAGCAGGGCTGCTGGCGCCTTGCCATTAGGGGTCCGGTCCCCCGTCATCCCCCGGGCAGACAGGGGGAACCCGCCCCCCATCCCTCCTAAGAAGCCTGGGCTGGCTCAGTCCCCGGCCTCCCCCCTCCCCGTCTCCAGAGCCAGCCACTTCCCTGAGCTGGCAGGCAGCTGTGGGCTCACCAGTAGTCAGGAGAACGTCAAGGAGCTGGACATGGTGGTGTCCTCTACCAGCTAGCTGCTGTGTTAGCGACTAGCCACCCCTTCATTCCTTCCCTACTGTATGTTATTTTTTACTTCACACACACAGGTACCCGAATGCTGAGAGACGCCTCAAAACACTGTCACGTTTATTGTATTTATTTGATTTTATATACAGTTGTATTATTCTTTTAAGCAATAGCACTATACTGTAGATGTTTTATATGTATCCATTTATCTAGTTTGCTTAACTGGTAATAATAAGAAGCAACAAGAGATAGCTTCAAGCTATGATGAGATGTTTAGCTATGATGAGATGTTTAGCTATGATGAGATGGTGAAAAATATGCCAAGATACAGTTCACACTTTACATCCTGTAATACTAATATGTACGGTAAAGCAGCTGTGCTTGTTATGTTGATATTTAGATGTGTCCTCTGTAAAAGGCAATCAGGAAAAGTAAGACAGTACGCTGGGGAACTATTTAAACCTTGATGAGCTTTAAATGGCTCTCCTACAAGAGCAGGTGACAATCAATCAAAATGCTGTATCCAATCCATTTAAAGTGCTCTCGCTCTCCTTCTTTCTGTCTCTCTCTCTCTCTCTCTCTCTCTCTCTCTCTCTCTCTCTCTCTCTCTCTCTCTCTCTCTCTCTCTCTCTCTCTCTCTCTCTCTCTGTTGTGTTGTTTAGTAGCATGGCACATTATACTAATATTCCTAATATTCTGAGGACCAAATCATTTACAAAACAGCATTATTTGTATGTATAGTTGATATCATAAATGATTATGTGTTCATACCAGTCTTCTAAAAGAATGTATATTTTTACAAATGCATGAGCACAAAATATAAATTTTCACCAGTATATTAGTTTGTTATATGCTGCTTATATATGGATATTTAATTCAATATATTGGTACTGTACTTCAGCATTAAATGTTGCCTTGGTACAGTATATCGCTTGACTTTCAGGATAGTTATCTAAGGTGGTTTTGTTACCAAGGTATTGAAAGCCATTGACTTTTACTCTGCTTGGTGCTGCATGTAACATCATTTGTTTTGTTTCTTTATTTTGTTTACCTTAGCACATGATTTGCTGCAGTATGATCCATTGATGGATACATGACACATCCACTTCCTCACCCTGTACTCTATCTATTAAGATATTTAGAGTTTCCCTGTTATTATAATGCCAATATACGGTACAATTGAAAATGATCATTGGTTTTGTTTTGTTTTGCGTGTGCGTGTGCGTGTGTGTGCAGTGCGATGCATGCAAAGCAGGATCATAAGCCTTTTCATGAACACTCAGAAACCACTCCTGATTTACTGTCCTGTGGATCTGTCCACCAGGTGTCACTGTCTGCTCATAAGTCGTCATGTCTGTGTAAAGGCCCCTAGCAGAAAACTACTGGAGAACCACCCTTCAATACATCTTTCTCTTATCAAATGACTGAAACATTTAATGACTCAAGATAAAGCTGGGATAACTTATCTGTAAACAAATTCTTAGCAGAAAACGTAGCTGCTCACCATCAGCATAAATCAGTAAGATACTGAAGATTACTGAAAAAAAAAATTCCGCTGGCCTGCTGTTGAACAAGGTGTACTCATGGTGAGTCTGATCTGTGTGTGTTTGTGTGTGTCTGTGTATGTGTGTGTGTGTGTGTGTGTGTGTGTGTGTGTGTGTGTGTGTGTGTGCGTGTGTGCGTGAGTGCCCAATGGTGCGTGCATGCGTGTGCTGCATGACCAACGGTGCCTGGGTGCCCAACAGTGCGTGCATGCGTGTGCGTGTGTGCATGTGTGTGTGTGTGTGTGTGTGTGTGTGTGTGGCCTGGGAGACATGGACGGGAAGGAAACCTCAACTCCTACCCAGTCACTTATGCACTAAAGATTAGGAATGCAAAGTTATGAAATGCTCACACAGATGCCTGTGAAATGTGTGTTTCTCACCACCTCATTAGCAGCAGTGTTGTTGCTACAACCCAAACATGCCTGTGTGCATTCTTGTGGTGTGTCCATTGGGGGGTGTTGATTTAATCAAGCAGAATGCCACAGCAGTACAGTACAGTACAGCAGTTGTGAAACTGCAGATGAAACAGTGACCCATTATGAAAAGGGGCAAACTGGGATTGGTACATCCGTTTTTGGACTTTAAAATGAATTATACTGTATATAACCATTGATTCTTGAACAATATAACTTATAAATGCCTCATGAGCTTAGTTGAACTGTCATCAGAATCCCACATATAGGCTTGTTTTACTTAATTGTAAACCATATGAATGTAAACAAACACTCTCTGGCTTCAAAATATGGTGACAACTATTAGTTTGTTCTCATGCATGGTCAGTCCTTGCATCCATAGCTCTATCTATGACTTTGAAAGGAGCTACATTTCTCCAGCCCCATCCCTCAGTTGTTAAAGGGTTGTTGTTGTTGTTGTTGTTGTTGTTTGAATCCCAGATTGCCTCTTTAATGAATCATTCTCAACATGTAATAAATAGTGCACTGTAGGCCCAGGCCTGTTGTGTATTTAGGTTCTCATACACATACATACTGGAGTTAGTTCCAGGGTGACCAGGGTTTGTCAGAGCACACATTGACCTGTGGAGTGTTTCCCAGCACACTTCCTCCTCCTGGTTGGTGAACGGGGAAGGGGGTTACCTCCTCTCGCTCTGCTCACCTAATTAACATTCCTGTGTGGGACAGCAGGGCCGCGTAGCGAGGCCAACACAGACATGTCTGGCCTCCAGCAAAGCCCTCTCCGTAAACACAAGGCCCAGGATGATGAGCTGTGAGCGGCCATGTCCTAGCTGCTGCGGTGACAGGACGGGACGGGACGGGACAGGGGCAGGGAGGGCAAAGGCTGGCCGTCTGGCCGTCTCTCTGCCGGGGTAGCTGGAGCTCAAGCCCCAGAGGCCCAGTTAGACTAAGTCCCCGTGTCTGACTGGGATTCTGCCCGTTGGCACTGCTCCTACCAGAGGGAAATGTAACTGTCCTCTAGGACAGTGTTTCTAATGCAGACTGCACTGTGCCACCATACTGTACCATATCACAAACAGCATTTAGCAACATACAGGTCCTGAGTCTTTGTGGCACGGAATGTGAACGCTGTGGGATATGGCAAGGTACAGGTAAGGCATGGAGTGCAGTAGGTGGTCTTATCCTCTGCTGGGTTCAGTACTGTATGTTGTTGTCAATGAGACAACAACAGAGGTCAAGGGTAAAACAATTTACCCCTTCATGATTTCAAGAGATAATTTACAACGCTTTAAATCTCAAGCCACAAACCCCAAATACTGTGCGGTGTGTCCAATGAAACGATCATTTAATCCACTATCCTCCGGAGCTGTACTATATAAGGCAGGTTCTATAACTGTCACAGGAAGTGACACGGGACTGGGACACTGTCTCTTCGGGCCAAAATTAGCCCGGGGCCATGAGATTGCCCAGAATAGGCCCCCAGTGGCACGGCGCTGAGTTGAGGCCTCGGAGACCACAGCTGGAGGGACCCAGACAGACAGGGGGCCGGCTGGGGGGTGAGACTGAGGGGGCCGACTGGCCCATCACCTGCTTCCTGTAAAACAATTTGTTATAGAGTTGTCACTGTAAAATCTGCGGCCTGTCCTGTAGATAAAGAAAGACAGGGTCACATGTAATGACAATCCACCACCTCAGTCTGAATGTGATGTAACTGAAGGACACACAGTGGGACTCTACATATCTGTGTGTGTACGTGTGCATGTGCATGTGCATGCGCGTGTGTGGGTGGGTGGGTGTTTCAGTATTCAGAATATCACACATGTAATTGTGCTACATTATACATTTAGGTACGAAAGGTATCATGTCATATGATTTTCTCACCTTCAAAAGCACACACACACACGCACCACCACCTCCACCTCCACTGTCCATGCTGTGGTATTTCTAGGCAGCTGCATTGTTTTTGACCTTTACTTAGGTCTGTGACTAATGCTCCTGGATTGGTGCTGATTAATATGACCCCAGACACTCACACATGCGCACGCGCACACACACACACACACACACACACACACACACACACACACACACACACACACACACACACACACACACACACACACACACACACACACACACACACACACACACACTCACACATGGGCTCAAAGCCCAGTCACACAGCACCTAGCAACTATATAATTATATTATATTATAACTATATAATTAGTTATAATATGTGCAGGGCAAGAGTGTCCTTGAAACAAGACCTTTGTTACCACATTAACCAGATGAGCTGAACAGTGATGTCTGGGGCAAATGTTGAATAAAAAGATTCCATGAATCTGAGCTGTGCTGTTGAGTGTTGGGTGTTTGACATGAAAAAGTGGATAGAATTGCCCGGAAGGTCAGAGCACATGTGACATTCATCAGTCTCAGTTCTGTATCTTTATGTATACAGCAACTTTGTCAGGACTGTACAATCTCCTCATCATCGTCATCTTCATCATCAACACCTTCATCATCAACACCTTCATCATCATGCTATGGTAACTCTGCACCATGTGACATCCACTGTTCTTACTCAGAGGCATTCAGTTGTGACCAATCACAGCAGGCCAAACATGTGCTGAAACACACAACAACCCCCTGGGAGAGATTAGGAGGCCTTTCAATCCATCTCTATGGAGATACCAAGTTCCTGTTTAATGATGTGTCAAAGCATGAAAGCTTGACCCCTCATAGTTGAAGATGCCCCCAAGCAAAACTTTCTCCTCTACTCACACCGTTGAGCACCAGACATACCTGTTCTACCCTCATAGGCTCCAATATTATGTGTGAAAAGCAATATCTGAAAAGTAAAATGTACCATTGGCACATGAAGAATATCAAGCTATGTGATTCAATTGTCATTGGAAATGTTTATTGGACAGTTTTGTTTATAATTTCAAGGATATAATTTGTGCGCTTATCTGCAATGTTTTCTCCCAAACTGAATATTTGCTTTTACTAATTCCATATTGATGTTAAGTGATTTACAAAAAAATAATATTAAATTTAATATTTACACTTAGTTAACAAAATATATGTAACAAATATATGTGTTTCTGCAGTTTGATGATAGTCAGTCAAAATAGACTTTCCACCACCATCTTTCCACCACAATTGTTGTCAACATCTAGGTTTTACTCAATTGCAGATTAGGAAGAGATGAGGAAAAATGGTGTTTCAGAAAATAAAATGAAAAGTTTAGTTGGTCTAGCCCAATTGTGCTTTTCGTTGACCTCCATAGGCAAACATTACCAACATTAACTACTGAAAACATTACTAAAATGTAGTTTAACTACCACCAAGCTACAGCAAAATGTAGTTAAACTAATAGTTGAGCTACATGTGATGGCTGTAGTATCCAGTCCCCTGATAGGCTGTAATATCCAGCCCTCTGATTGGCTGTAATATTCAGCCCTCTGATTGGCTGTAATATCCAGACCTCTGATTGGCTGTAATATCCAGCCCTCTGATTGGCTGTAATATCCAGCCCTCTGATTAACTCTAATATCCAGCCCTCTGATTGGCTCTAATATCCAGCCCTCTGATTGGCTATAATATCCAGACCTCTGATTGGCTGTAATATCCAGCCCTCTGATTGGCTCTAATATCCAGCCCTCTGATTAGCTCTAATATCCAGCCCTCTGATTGGCTCTAATATCCAGCCCTCTGATTGGCTATAATATCCAGTCTTCTGATTGGCTCTAATATCCAGCTCTCTGATTGGCTGTAATATCCAGCCCTCTGATTGGCTGTAATATCCAACCCTCTGATTGACTCTAATATCTAGCCCTCTGATTGGCTCTAATATCCAGCCCTCTAATTGGCTCTAATATCCAGCCCTCTTACTGGCTGTAATATCCAGCCCTCTGATTGGCTGTAATATCCAGCCCTTTGATTGGCTGTCATATTCAGCCCTCCGATTGATTGGCTGTAATATCCAGTAATATATAATATACTCTATATACCCACCCACAATCCCCTCAGTCTCGTCTGAGGTATAGATAATCAGCAGTGTTGGGGAAGCTACTCAGAAAATGTAGTTAACCAAATTACCAATTACTTTACAATTGAAGAAATTAAACTACACCAAAGCTACCCTTGAGATAAATATAGTTTGTCAAACTAAAGCTACTTTGAAAAAGTAGTTCAATATATACTTACAAAATAAAGAAACATGACTGCAAGAACAGATCACTCTGTAGTCGATTGTTAAGAGGATGAGGCAAATTGTTGAAACACTTTGTAGAACATGTTTCTAGGCCAATAACAAATGTTGTCCTTATCTGACACTGAAATGCTGCTCACATGCAACACACAGACCTGTGTTGAATTTAAAGAATAAGTATTTGTAGAACTAGGATGTCTTGGTCTTTTCTGGTAATCTTTCTGCAATGTATCCATTTCCTCAGACTGTGATGGATGTATCCTCTGATAATAAAAAAGGACACATTTAATACACAGGCAAATAGTGATAATAATAATTTTTCCCCATATATCTATATACTAATTCTAATAGTGCCCTTTGAACTTGAAGACGGTGCAGTGTACATACCTGGTATGTTAGGCTCCAGTATAATGTTATGCAGTTATAATATATTTCCACAAGTTGGCAGCAAACTAGACAGGGTGGCACCCATGGTGAGATACACCTCTTGTGATCTACTAGTTATTCAAGTAAAAATGTATTTCATAAACTAGCTGTACACAATAGCTCCTTATGCAATTTATTCCGACAATACATTCAATTACAGACTAGTGTTTATGCATATTTGTACTCCATTTAGGAATTATAGATAATCTATAACCTCTCATCCAAATCTTGCAAACTCCCATATTCCATTAGTTCATTTGTCATTTGAGTCTAAATGACGCTGGTATTTAGCTAGCTGAGATAGAGAGCTTGCTAGACTAGGCAGAGTCAAACATATGGCTACCGGGATAGCTATGAGACGTCTACTGTACTGGGCAGTGGTAGGGTATTTTGAAGTCCAAGGGCTGTAATAATAATGAAATTCCTTTTTATTTGCTGTGTGATTATATTTTTGGTGAGTAGTAACAGCAGTTAGCTACACCTTTACATGGCAAAAAAGTAGTGAACAATGTCTATAACACTCACCGACACCTAAATATACCGAACTATCCGCCCTGTGGACTACATACCGGTATTTGTAATAGTCTATAACAAAAGGGGATTGGACAGCTGACGCGCCGGTGCTGGTGCGCCGTTTTGTCCTGCGGCGCATCTTCATTCCTGGCTGAAAAGAGAAGAGGTGCGTGAAGTGTCTGTCTCATCTGTCTGCCTCATCCTCGGACAGGACCTTTTCCGACTTCTCACTTCATCTACTGAGAGTAGCTTCAGTTTAGGTGTCATCTTTTTCACAATCTGTGTTTTATTTGGAAACTAACTCAACTTCAATGACCAGCTATTTCACGTCGAATATGTCAAACAATACATTATGAAATAGGTAACCGCTGAAGGAGAAGGTTGTCAATCGAACATCTGTTTGAACATTTGGGATTTTTTCTTGCGGTTTCTGAGAAGATGGACCTTCATCCTAATTACTGTGAATAGGCTTTTAGGTTAGCTAGAGAGACGTTGAGTCGGATATACAGTAAAATACATAAGGAAATACTTGTAGAAAACATATTTCCATTATATTGTTTAACCGCCAAGACATTACATTTTTTACATGAATGAACAATTTTCAGCTTAATTGGACTGTCACAGTTGTTTCATAATAATGACCTGCGAATCATCGCCTTGGACTTTTATTCCTGATCATCCATATTTGTACGCCTATTGTACATTTGATCAATGTTTTGTCTCATGAAAACTCGGGGCTTTTCCCAGACCACAGGAGCTATGGGATGCAGAGGTAGAGGTGTATCTCGACATGGCAGAGTATCCCGACACCGCTCCAGTCCCACCTCAAGGATATACTTTACCTTTATTCTGCTGCTGTTGGTGTTCACACCTCGAGTGGATTCGTCATGGTGGTGAGTGTCTATTTGAAGTGCACTTGCACATGCTGAGAGATATCAATTCTATTGCAGACGGTTGGATTCTAGACGGTAGGCTACTTCACTGTTTTATTGTAAATTATGCCCATCGCTAACATTGTCAAATGTATCAAAACATTGAAAAAGTTAATACAAATTAGAGAGGCAGTTATGAAGTAAAAACAAACAAAAAATGAAGGAGAGGTGTGTAATAGATGATAAGTAAAATGACACTTGCCCTATTCTGCTAGAAAGAATGGAGATAAAATGCATAATCAAATGTGCAAAAAGACAATCAGTAGAGCATGTACTTGCTTATTCTCTTTTAAAAGTAATATATTATGTACACCGTTGCTTATTTACACATCCCACTCCATCTACGCACACACACACACACACACACACACACACACACACACACACACACACACACACACACACACACACACACACACACACACACACACACACACACACACACACAGAGCCTACTGTGTAACTGTGTCTATCAGCTTTCTGAAATTAAAGTGGTGAGAAATCAATGTGAGTAGTTCTCTCTGGGGTGCAGCAGCAGGAGAGTTAAGTCCTGGTGAGAATCAGCAGGTCCTCCCAGATGACCTGGATGATGCATCACACACTTATGTGGTAAACAAGCACTGCCTGCCAGAATGAAAACGCTCAATCTCAACCACCCATTTGTATTATACCTTCATCACACCTGAGATATCAGACCCTGCGCCTGGATGGCATTTGTGAAATTGCCAATAGAAATAGAATCATGTTTTAGGTGTCCTCTGTAACAGCCACAGGGAGGAATGTGTGGATTAGAGTTTAAACATCAATAGAGAGTGAGATCAACACAGCGCCATTACCATGTATCATGTTCATGAAGATAAATGGAGCGGGGGACTTTCCCCTATCAATCTTGCATGTTGTAAGTGGCAGGTGCAGGCAGTGATGCATGAACAAGTGTTCCTTGATGATTTCTCTGGAGGGTATAAGAACCAACCCAAGGGGATTTAAGGAAGGGAAGTGTTGCAGTCCAAGTGCCCAAGCCACCCCCCCCCCCCCCCACACACACACACACACACACACCTGAGACAGTTTTCATATGTCATCATAACGACATAAAACATGGAAAAAACAGGTGGCCTAATTGGTGACTTTTCAGATAGTGAATTGGAAAATTACCACTTATTTTATGCTTTCTCATTATTGTACTGCAGGTATACACCCTCCAGGGCCTGACATGACAACATGATTTATTTCAAATTGGTGGAAAAAATAAATGTTATGTAAAGACTTGTATTAATGGGAATTTCCCTAGGTAACAAGATTAAGAGAGTGTTTTCTCCCAGTGGTACAGTTGAAGTATTTTAATCATGGCTTCTCTGCCTCCTCCAAAATAATAACACTGTATAATTAAACCACTGAGGTTAGCCAGAACGGAGAGACATGGTGGCTCTCTCTCCAGGGGAATAAATATTTCTCTAATCATGATTTATGTCGTTTGTAAGTTATTTTCATCAGTGTTGCGATCATTTAGATAAGCAGCCTGTTTTTTGGTGCTCTGGACTGATTGTTCTCTCCCTTCAAACTGTGTGAGACGTAAAGACACCCAGGGAGTCAGGATCTTTTGGCTCAGCCAGCCTGTGTGTTTTTGAAGGGAATAAACATTGTGCTGCTTCAGCTCTGCTTTACTGCTCAGGCAGGCAGGCCGGCGGGCTGATCGTTTGGGGGGAATAAGATGGGGACAGCCTTAAGAGGAGTGGAAACTGTTTTGTGTGCCTGTCTCGGCAGTGCGGTGCAGTGACACAAATGTGTCTGTGATTAGAGGACGTAATGACGTCCGGTTGGTGGTTGGAGAGGAGAGCGGACCATGCAGGCTACTCTAGCGGTCATGAGGCTGAACCTGCACTGTTGGCTTGAGTTTCAGGGGTCACTTGTTAGGGGGTCAACTGTTAGCTAACTGTTGTTGCCTGTTCCTGCAGAAAGGCCTCCTGAAGGTCTCAATATGTCATAATCAGGGGAGACGTAGAAATTGGATGACGGGCTCATCGTAATGCACAGTACCATTCCTCATTCCATGCATTACAATGAGCCCGTCCTCTGATTTCTTCCTCCACCAGCCTCCCCTTGTTATAATACTGTCCTGTAATGTAATGTGCCATTTATGGACTCCAACACTGTATTCGATAAAACTGAAGGAGAGTGTTTAATTGCTTTTTGTCTATAAAGGTTCTAATGCTACTACAGTCATTTGACTCAACTGAACTTCATAAGACTTTCATTGCAGATAAAAAAAAACAAGTTACATTTTTATCAATGAAACGGTTACCTGTTTGTGTACATGATTGATTACATGATTATTAATGAATTCATAATCATTTGAATAATCATTTGAATAATCAGTAACTCAAATCATTTCTTTATCCTTTGGTAAATGCATTACCTATGTTTTGCGTACGTTTCACTAGAATATCACTGGCATCTTTCAATAGGAACTGACTAAGTGGAGTGTAGAGAAAGAGAGAGAGTAATACTTTATTAAGGGGAAATTCATGTACAGCAGCAGATATACAAAGGACCACATACTGGATAAAAACACAGTAAAAATAAAAACACAGTAAACAGACAATCAGCACAAGACAATACACGTCCATAACCTACTCATTGCAAAACCACAAAAAGTGCACTGCCATATCATGAGAACACTAATAGTCACAACAAGGAAACAGGGATCAGGACATGCGCAAAAGCGTGATGTGAGGCAGGTACTGATGGCATCACTGTGTGTACGCAACCTGCAGGTACATCGGAGCGCTGGGAGCACGGGTGATCTGCGACAACATTCCAGGCCTGGTGAACAAGCAGCGGCAGCTGTGCCAGCGCCACCCTGACCTCATGCAGTCCATCGGCGAGGGTGCCAAGGAGTGGATCAGAGAGTGTCAGCATCAGTTCCGCAACCATCGCTGGAACTGCAGTACTCTGGACCGGGACCACACTGTCTTTGGCAGGGTCATGCTGCACAGTAAGTCTGGATATCTGTGTGTGTGTGCAGTGTGTGTGTGTGTGTGTGTGTGTGTGTGTGTGTGTGTGTGTGTGTGTGTGTGTGTGTGTGTGTGTGTGTGTGTGTGTGTGTGTGTGTCTGTCTGTCTGTGAAAAGGTCTTGAATAAGTGAACTTTCTAATTCCTTCTTGTCTTTGTGTGTGGAGAAAGAACATGTATTTAGTTCCACATTCTCAGGAATGAGGAGAGTTTGAGAAAGTGGAGGTTCTCTGAAAACAAGTAGCAGATAGAGAGATCCACACTGGTGATGTATAAACAGTAATAGGAGATGTAAATATTTGGGTAGATGTTTCTGGCAGCTAGACAAAGCCTCCCTCCCTGACATATCGCCTGTGTTCTGGTTCGTTGCGTGAGTTGGAATGAAAACGGGGGGGTGGGTGGGAAAGGAAAAGGCAGACCAAATAACCCAGAATCTCCTCTTCTCTCAAATGAAAACAGAGCCAGTGACTGAGAAAGCTGCCATCTGTGCAAAT
Source organism: Argentina silus (assembly GCF_951799395.1). Classification (NCBI taxonomy): domain Eukaryota; kingdom Metazoa; phylum Chordata; class Actinopteri; order Argentiniformes; family Argentinidae; genus Argentina; species Argentina silus. The sequence goes on along the minus strand of NC_139658.1, from coordinate 7,169,406 downwards.
TAAAAGGTGAAATGAGAGTCGGCTCAACGCTGATGCTCTAGCAAAGAGCCATATTAGCTCTGTCTAACCATCCACCATATATACTGTACATGGACTGATCTATGTCCTGTATGCTCCATGTCCCAGGAACAGGGACATGCTGTTTTCATTCAGATTGGAGTACAGTATTGCACACAAACAGATGAAGATCTAATATAGGAATGTTTATGTTTGATATGCAAAAGCCAATGGTATGCTTTGAACTTCTGGACTATAGGGTCCTCTGGACAAAGATTGTTTGCTCTAAACTGAGATTCTCTTCAGTCCTCACACTGGATACCATCCAGTCAATTCTCATGTAATGGCTGTAGCAGCGGAACAAACTTTGAATAAACGTTTATAAGGCCTTGTCTTTTTCTTGACTCACGTCAATCATATCACACTATCTATTACTACAATGAATAGGCCACACTCTACACTTTACACTGTTGTACTCTTTCACAACCATAGCTAACACTTTCATCTCCTCTGTCCACCCAGGCAGCCGGGAGGCGGCGTTTGTGTACGCCATCTCCTCAGCGGGCGTGGTGTACGCCATTACCAGGGCCTGCAGCCAGGGTGAGCTCAAGATCTGCAACTGCGACGGGCAGAAGCGCGGGCGAGCTAGCGACGAGAGGGGTGACTTCGACTGGGGCGGCTGTAGTGACAACATCAACTATGGCATCAAGTTCGCCAAGGCTTTTGTAGACGCCAGAGAGAGGATGGTGAAGGACGCTCGAGCAATGATGAACCTGCACAACAACCGCTGTGGACGAATGGTGAGGAAAGAATCCGGATTAAAGGGATAGTTCACCCAAATTACAAAATCACATATATGGTTCCTTACCCTCAAATGAGTCTAATACAGTCAAATATGTGATTTTGTAATTTAGTTGAATTATCCCTTTAAGGGGTATGTTTTATAATGTTCACAATGATTGTGTACATTGTTCCCCTGGTTTATCAAGGTAGCACAGGACACCTGGGCAGTCAGGCAGTCTTTGAGATGATGATGTCTTTGCTCTTTACAAAGATTCTGTAAACTAATCTATGATACAGTGTGATAGGTTGGTTATGATAGGCATATAATACGACATTGTCCGCTTTATAAACTTTGTCCAATTACCTGTGTTCTAGGCAGTGAAGCGCTTTATGAAGTTGGAGTGTAAGTGTCACGGGGTCAGCGGCTCCTGTGCCCTGAGGACCTGCTGGTTGGCCATGTCAGACTTCCGGAGGACTGGGGACTACCTGCGTAAGAAGTACAACACGGCCATCGAGGTGACCATGAACCAGGACGGGACTGGGTTCATGGTGGCAGATAAGGACTTCAAGGGAAGCACCAAGAATGAGCTAGTGTTTGTAGAGAACTCCCCTGACTACTGCCTCACGGACAGAGCAGCAGGTGAGTGGAGGTGGTTTGTGTGGTATAATGGTTTATGTTTGTGGCATCCAATGTGAGATGTCCCCGGTTCAAACCCTGCTGGTGACATTAACAGTAGACTAGTAGACTAGTGTTTGTGTTGGAATATATCAAATGCATTTACTTATTTACTTACTTCATGATTCATAAATAACATGGTTACGATTTAGTCTTGGCGTTTTCTTCTGCTGCTTTCAATTTATGACATTTCTTGGACCTCCTTAAATCACCACTAAATAGGTGGAGTGTTGCCTCCTACTGTAGTTCCTCGATCTGAAGTTGAGTGGACAGTCTATAACTCTTAGAGACTCAAGGTAGATAATACTTAGACTCAAGGTAGATAATATAACAGCCAATGCATGCAATTCTGTGAGAATCCAGGACTCATCCTCTGAAGGCTTGCATTCCTGCTCATCTTGAAGTTCAGTTATTTGACCTCTATCTCTCCCCTCTAATTCCAACAGTGTTTTCTCTGCCTAGTTAATCTCTGTCTCCCCCCTCCTGTCCTGTCCATCCTCTTATCACTTCAATGGAGCGTGTAGAGGCTCGATAACAGCTAACAGGCTGGTTATGATATTTTGGTCTAAAAGTGTGTGTTATTGGTATCATCATCCCTGCCATCAGGCTGATAGCTATAGGTTGACACCTAGTGAACTGCTATTGGGGGGGCTGACTCAAGTGGAGGGGGGGGGGGGGGGGGGGGGGGCTTATGACTCTCTCCTCCACTAATCTGTGTAGGAATTCAAACCCTAAGGATACACCAGGCTTATTTTTCAAATCCTGCTGTGGTCACTATTATCTCCACTCCCAAATGCTCAAGGGGAATACCTTCACCTGCCCCCTTCACAAAGGGCTGGTCTTAGATATGCCGGCCATGTCGAGAAACAATCCCTAACCCCTACGCCCTACACACCTGTGTAGATCTGAATCATTGATCTGAATGGATTAGATAGGTATAAACAAGACGGTAGCAGCTCGTCATTGCCCTCTTAAAGACTAGGTCGAATATTTGCTATTTTGCTTAAACCCTACCTATCCAATGTGTTCAGATCTAGGGCAAAGGAAGGGGCTAGGGTTTGTTTCTGGACAGGACCAATGTCTTACAGTGTCTTCTCCCCATAGGCTCCCTGGGTACGTCAGGGAGAGTCTGCAACAAGTCGTCCAGAGGCACAGACGGCTGTGAGGTCATGTGTTGTGGCCGTGGCTATGACACGATGCGCGTGAAGCGTGTCACCAAGTGCGAGTGCAAGTTCAAGTGGTGTTGTGCTGTGGAGTGCAAGGATTGTGAGGACACGGTGGACGTTCACACCTGCAAGCCCCACAAGAGACCTGATTGGTTGGACCTAACCTGATCCCTGAGATCCCCCAGCATGCTATGGACATACCAGTCAGTGACTGCACTGCACTGAATTGTGGGATGTGGAGTTCATCCACCAGACTCAATTCTGACCTCCATTACCTCCAAAGTTCTCATTTGATGAACCCATCGAACACTAAAGCAGAAACTTTCCCAACTTGGTTTGGATGAGGCAGTACTGATCTGTAGGGAGGCAGTCCAAACGACTGATTGGGCTTGGTGAGGGACTGATTGGGCTTGGCTAGGGTTTTGTTACTATTTATGTTTTTCTTTGTTTGTATTAATCTGGGGGAATACTATTGTGTGCTGCTTTCAAGGTGCCGAAGGACACTTTTTCACTTTTTTTAAACTGACATTAGTCTCCAGTATCTGTTGTTGTGCAGTATATTGTATGCAGACTGTAGGTGTTGTGGTAGGATTTTTAGGTGGTGTATTTGTTATTTGATTTTTGTTAAAGACGACACGCTTTCTTTCTTTGACCATGACTTTGCTCTGTGTTTCATTTGTCTCAGAATGAAAGGAGATACAGTACATCTGCTTGATATACTGGAAAATAGATGGAAAGACTAATTCTATAGCTAGGAGTGTGTACTTTCAGAAAAAGGACAAAACAAATATTTATATTATATTAGAAATGGGAAACAAACATCATTTGTGACTGAGAAGGTTTTCCCCCTCAAGCAACCTCATAGTCAGAATCTGTTATCAACCTATCAATGCACGTTCCCAAATGTGTACTTAACGATGGATGTTATCTGTAATCTCTTGCCTATTATTTATTGTTGGTTTCCAAGTACTAAAGCTGCTGTGTCCCACGTTATCATATCATAATAGAACACTCTTATTTGGCATTCTTTTGCAACACTGATTTGACTCTCAGGGTCACGTTGTGCTGCGTGTCCATAGGCCTAGGGGCTCGGACTGATCTGTGAGAAGTGAAGTACTTCACCAAACAAGGCCAAGACGTTGCGCAAGGCAGTAAGGCTGAGAATCAGGAATTTAACTTTCAGATCAACACTCAGTAATGCAAGCAGATGCTAGAGTGTTAAGCCAAGAGAGGCTGAACCCCCAACAGAGTTTAGAATTGTAATGTAACTGACAAAAAGCTCTGGAACCCAAGGTTGAACAAAAGGGTTAAAATCCATACGATTATACTGTAGATACTGTACTTCTCAGTGGTGAACAGATCATAGGGCTCAACTAAAAGTTTTAAGATGAATGCGATGTCAGTAACTGTTAAAAGTATGTATTCAATAGTTAATGGCCTTTCGTATCACGATTTGAATACGTTGCTCTCAGAGAGATAGAGAATGGTGGGCCGGTGTATGACTGTAGTGTTCGTTGGGGTGTTATTGTCACCTTGGGAGGGACCCAAAAATACCACACTTGGTCTATATTAAACACTGTTGATCCTCTCTCTGTCGTTCACATTAGATCTCCCCTATCCTCTCACACCTGGCTGTCTATGTGTGGTATACTATAGATACTGCAGGGCTCTCCCCAAAGAATGGAAGAGTGGCGCTGCACCACGCTGTGAACTTGCTGCCGCTACTATGTAAACATTTCAAGGCAAATTAAACTATATATTTAGTAATGATAAAGTAACTATCTTTGATCGCCAACAACATTGTTGTTCAAAACTAAAATTAAATGATGTTCCTCAGTGAATTCAGTGTTTTAGCTGTATTTTTTGAGCATTTTGACATGAATAAATGCAAGTCGGGTTTTGATAATGCAATACAGCGCCATGCTGTTCAAAAATCCTGGGGAGAACCCTGTACTGTATATACCAGGGGAGGCAGAAATCAGAGGACGGGCTCATTGTAATGGATGGGATGGAATGAGGAATGGTATCAAACACACGCAGTTAGTCCATATCATGCATTGCAATGAGCCCGTCCTCCAATTTCTACCTCCACCAGTCTCCCCTGGTCCATACCACTGATGGATATGAGGTTCAATTTTCTTCCTATTCACTGTACACCTCTTGAATAGTTCACTGAGTATGAGTTTAATATTTAACATTTTGTTTCCCCTAATGCGGTTGCCAGACACTCTTTAACCGTGCCAAAGCTGGTATTATTTTTGTAATTCATGGGAGATTATAGACTTATTTCAACAGAACAATTTACTGTAGTAAAATGATTAGCCATATTAATCACTTTCAGAAATGCTATGTAGCTTTGTACTTGTGAAATATGTCCTTCCAAATGTCACACAGTGAAAGGGGAAAGTTTTCTCACATCAGTCTAGTCATAAATAACCTAGTTGGCATAGCTGGCATAACGTTCTCCCCCATCATCGTGATATCAAATGGAAAACCTATCAGCATCTTAGTATGACAATGTTCATTCTAAAATGGTAAATGTTTAGTGGGATGCTTGGGATGACCTGACTCTGCCGTCACCAGTTGAATTTGAGATTTAAAACAGTTAAGGTAGGAGTTACGGTTACGTTTAGGTAAGGGTTATGGTTAAGGTTAGGGTTAGGTAGGGGTTATGGTTAAGATTAGGATTACAGGTTAGCGTAGGGTCATTCCAAGGATCCCATTTAGCATCTTCCATTTTAAGATAGTACTAAGTGACAAAATGAGAGGGAATAGTCTACAGTATCATGGCATGCAGTATGAAGTTCATGTCATCCAATATATTGTGTAGAGTACATGCAAAAACACATGCACTTGCCCTTCTTAACTGGGGCCCATAACTGCTGCTCACCAAACCTTGACAAATCTCTATTTTGTTCAGAGATATGGTAAGATATGGTAAGATATGTTGATTTGTGTTATTTTAGAAGTTGTTCTTCTACTCCCTGAACCTGTACTGCATGTTGGAGAGTGTTAAAAGAAAATGTCCTGCCAATATCATTAGTTTTGTTGGCCCTGAACAGACTCTATCCGCAGTAATCAAGATTTGTAGGTGCATACAATGGTCTTGAACTGGTGTGAATATACATGACAGTACTGTATAACTCTTCGCAAAGGGACATCAGCAGTTTTTGCTGGGAGTGAGTGCAGCCACACTGTAGTTTGACAGCATCTCTCTGGTTAACCTAGAACCATGTTGAAAATGACCCACATGGATACTAATGCATGTCATATGGTAATAGGGCTACTGGTCTATGTCTGCTCATCCCTTATCTAACGTGGGTTGAATTTGACATAATATTGTAACTGTCAAATACAAATGTCCCTCTGGGGACAATAAAGTTAATCTTATCTAATCTTATCTAATCTTATCTTATCTTATCTTATCTTATCTTATCTTATCTTATCTTATATTATCTAGCGATCCTGGCCTTTGTACTGTAAGCCTGCTATCAGCTCCTCCAAACAGGGATATCCCATTTTGAAGTGGCTGATTTAACCTGTGTAAGATTAAGGGTGAGCCTGCCAACATCGGCCAGATTTGCTAATCTCTACAATATGAAATGTCATGTCATATTGTAATAATCCCATAATCACTACAACACATCCCCCTTGTGATTCTCTGTGGTCTACTTGGGGTTGGGTTGTGGTTGTGGATCTGTTTGGAGCATGTGGTCTGCTGTTTAGCTACCTGTTTGGGCCACAGTCCCAGGCCCAGGCACAGAGCCAGTGCCAGTGCTGGGTCGGTTCCTGGTCCTAACTCCCTGGGGCAGATTTATAGTAGAGTTTAGTGTAATATATACGTGACCTTCAGGGACGTGCATGGCTAGGCTCCCAGGCAAGCTGCTGCTGCTGCATGGTCTATTAACACGCTGGCTGTCCGGGTGAGATTACCGGCCCGGCGGCAGAGGATTAACACATAAAAACCCTTATCTAGTGAGTCAACTGTCAAGAATGCATCTCTCGCTGAGGTTTTTGGGTGACGCAGTCAGACACACACAGGAAAGGCACGCGGTGGGGCGGTGAGGATGAACAGAAGACGGCTGTTTGAAATCGCACTTTCATACTATGCATTTGGCATAATGAGTGTGAGTGGATGCCTTTTTTGCTTGAAAACCTGGGATACTGTATCAATGACTAATGTAATCTGGCATGGAAGTTCATGTTGTACTAACGCAGTTTGCAAGTATACAGTTTATAGTACCCGATTCTGAACACGTCACACATCATAGTGTCTGTTTAGCATCTGCTTTGTTACTTGATGTTCCATCCAGTGTTTGTTTTTTCCCATTTTAGTCCTTTAACAGACGCACTTTTCCAAAGCGACTTAAATAAGTACATTTGTCTAAAGTAAGTGAATCAACTATACATCACAGTCATCGCAAGTAAAACTTTCAATAACAAGAAGTGCCAAAAGCAGTCCCAATGCTTGAGTAAGGGAAGAAAACTATTGGTTAGTGTATTTTTTATTTGTTTGTATTCTTAAATTCAGGTACCGTATAAGTGTTCTCCAGCGTGAGGAGAGGACATGAAGGAGAGAGGCTGCATGCAGTTGAACGCTGTATAAAGCACCTCTGAGGAATAAGAGGAGCACTTCACTACTCATCAGCAGTCCTTCACAAGTGATTTTCAACACCGCTCTTACCCACTTGAGCTGTGAGTAAGTGTGTGGACAGTCATCTTAAGCCTAATAATTCACATGGGGCATGGGGCCAAATAGGTGTCTATTGTCATGCCATTGTCTCAGTAGCTATACCACAGCCTACTGTACAGTATATAAAGGATGTATGTATGTATGTATGTATGTACATCTTACCACAAGATGAATCAGTTCTAATGGGTCATATCACAGAGTATTGATCTGTCACTATCAATGGCAAGCCAGGATACAATTAATCACTTAACTTGAGGAAGTAGTATGGGTATTACTGAGTATCTTGGCCTCCTTGTGCTTATCTTAATACCTGAAACGTTGCACGTAGTGTATGTTCGCTGTCCAGTTTAACTAATTACCCCCAAAAACCGAATCAAAATCAATCTTTCAGATTTTTTTATTTGTTCACAAAGTACAACAAAAATTCAAACACAAATGCATTAGAATACATTCAAGAACCAATTTTTTTGTGAGCTATAAAACTCATCACATGGTAGTTGGGTCAAATGTTACATCTCTTGTCTTCAGCATTTCATCTTGGTTCTCTGTAATACAAAACAATACAACAAGAGACACGTTTCAGATCTCTACGATCCAAACGTTAAAATGCCACTGAACACAGTATGGAGTTGAAACGGTGCAGAAACAGATAGGAGTGGTGATGGCAATGACACACACGTTGAGTGACAGTAACAAACCAATAGTTGTCAAAGTAACCTAACACGTGTAAACAGACCATGATGCTACAGAATGCACCACTAATAAATAAACAGTCAGCTCTCTCCACACCGTTTACTCATAATTGGACACACAAAAAATGTACAGAATTCATTAAGGACATTTGTATCCCTCAGTTCCTTCGATGTGGCAGTAATGCTAGACACCGTAGAAGAGCAACACGAGTGGGTTAAGGGGTTTGCTTATGAATGAGGAAGCTCTGAAACCGGACTTGTCTAGTATTCTACCTGGACAGCTTATGGCAAGTCTTATAATGCATTACAACTGCATTATAATAATGCATTATATTGGTTGGCTTTAAGGACCAACAATGTTACTTCACATGGGTAGTCATCACGTGAAATCCAGGAATTTCTTTTCGCTATGAAAACAAAATGATTTCCATTAGCCACAAAACATGCACAAATCAGTCTGTTACGCCAACGAGGCACTAAAGGCACTTTATGCTATTCATTGTCAAATAAATATCAAGTGCTGACACAACTGACTGGCTAATACCTGGAGTATTTGCTGATGAGGTTATCGTGGTTCTAGTGTCCCTCTACCGTAATAGCTGTTTCTTAAAACACCTGACTGCGGAGAGTTAGCTTTTAGCTACATTAGCTTCACTACCACAGCAGGTTAAAGTTAAAGAAGCAAAGACTCTGTGCTGTGTGGTTGGCTGTGAGTGATGCCATGACTGCCCAGCCGTGACCACTGATAATCCCATTTACATTTTTATGCTGCGGCGGAGAGAGCAAGTTGCCACAGTGATATAGTGCTGCGGTGTCATGCCATGGCAACACCTGGTGTTGCGTAGGCGTTGTATACACTACAGGCACAGTCAGGCTGTAAATCAAGGGTCTGTTTTTAGCAGGTCTCACGAACATCAACTCTGCCCCTGAGGATGACTATATGTACCACAAAGGCTACACATATTTCATCCTTGCTGAACCTTTCTGACACTCATCTATAACTCTACTGGACAGATATGAGCAGAGACTTGACCTGTGAACCTGGTAAGCAGGCTTTCTATCACAGGTCCTCCTCTATGACTCTCCTGTCTCTCTTCTGATACTAGCGAACACAGACAGTACATCTGGTCAGATATTACATGGGACAATTACAGCATAGGGACACGACTAGTCAGGGGAGGCAGAAATCAGAGGACGGGCTCATTGTAATGCATGTAATGGAATGAGGAATGTATACCATTCCTCATTCAATTCCATTAATTACAATGAGCCTGTCCCCACGATTTCGACGTCCACCGGCCTCTCCTGACAGTGACAAGTACACTTGGCTGATCAACTATCAATGTACAGATACATGGTGTACTCATCAATAATAAGCCATTTATTGTGTCAGCACTTCAGTTAGAATTCATTATGCCCTATATAGAGGGTCGGGTTTGGTGGCATATAGTTGGTTAAAATAGTCCCATTACTCAATGTAACTTCAATATAACAATAAACGAAGGGCTACTTGAAATCCTTGCAATGGCATTCAGTAAATGTTTACTTGAAAACTGACTGCTGGGAAAGGAGGTATAACTTTGGAGTTGTGTCTGGGTGTTGATACAAGTTAAGCCAACATAATCATTAACAGAGGAACAAGTGTAGGTTAACGCTGAAGACAAAAGAGCAACATTTTTGTCTGTGTGTTGGAGTGTGTGTGTGTGTGTGTGTGTGTGTGTGTGTGTGTGTGTGTGTGTGTGTGTGTGTGTGTGTGGTCAGATTCGAGTCAGCTGGTGCCAAAAGCTGGACGGCATGAAGCTCTCCATCTTGTCCGCGAAGAATCCCAGGGGTGCAAAGAGGGTGCTAAAGAACTGAAACGAGAAAAAAACAAAAACGTTTTTTAATAGAACATCCCAAATAATAATCACACATTTTTATCACTACTGAGGTCTACAGGCCAACACAACAAACTACACCCCCAAAACAAATAAGCAGCAGAGAGGGTCACAGACACAACCTTGTTGAGGCTTCTCTTCCAGCTCAACTATTCAAAATTCACTCGCTATCACGCATCTGAAAAAAGTTTAAACTCCAATAGTTCAATCCACCATAAACAAGCTTTTATGTGTTTATGAAGCAATACATTTTAGTGCTGAACAGATGGTTGTGACAGGACATGGGAGGGAGGGGCTCTGCATCGTGTAGTGTTTGGAATGGAGGCCAAGACTTAAGCATAAGATGGACCTCTTCCAGACATCTTTCACTACATCCACTCATTAATGAAGTAGATAACATTATGAAATCTATACGCAATCTTGGCTTTCCTTTTTTTTCCGTTTGACTCTCATAGTAAATGAGGATATTATTGTGCCAATGTTCTCCACTCTATTCCCTTGACAACACTGCAAAGCAACACACTCCCAATGCAACATACTAATGAAAAGAAAAACCTTTCCCGTCAAGAAAACTTTTCCTGAAAAGTTTCATTTTGAGTAAGCGCTTCAGACATTCTTTTTAAGTGGCCAACTATTTTCCTTGTGTTTATATAAGCATGCCTTTTGCAAGGCATTTCCACAATCACAGGTGTACAAACACAAACAGCGGTGAGACAAATGTGAGTCACGTACCCACTAAATCTTATAATATGCTCAAAAGCTAATTTCTCTCATTTCATGTACGTCTGTACCCTCTCTAAAAACCTGTTAAACAATAAATACCTCTCCACAGTATGAGCTGAAGAAGGCCTACATACTGAATCAACTTAGAGACAAATTGCCACTGATTGCCCACCACTCAGACAGCTAAGGTACCACAGTTGTTTAAACAAGGCTGGAAAGGACGATGTGAAGAGGAAAATATCGGCGCCAGTACAGTATGGTTCGGGTCGGCACTGCAGTGTGTGAAGCCCCAAAGTGGGCTAGTAGATTAGGGGTCATACCTACACCCCAGGGGAGGCTGGTGGAAGCAGAAATCAAAGCACAGGCTCATTGTAATGCATGGAATGGAATGAGGAATGGAATTTCCATGTATTGCAATGAGTCCGTCTTCCGATTTCTACCTCCACCGCCACACCCCTAACCCGTCATGTTCTATGCCAGATAAATTCAAAGGAATTCTTCCTTTTCAGCAGGAATCTCTGCTCTTTTCCTAAGAGGTTGAGTGTGGGCCCGGCCTGGTTATCTGTTCCTCTCTCCATGACTTTCATGTTACTGGCTCTATCTGGACATTACACAAACCAGGCTCCCTAAAACTGCGCTGTAAAACGTCTATGTAGAGGGAGCCTTTTCCAGAACAAAAGTGTTAGCACTAGCGAGCGGGAGTGGAGCCAGAGGTAGAGCCAGTCTCTGTGGGCCTGTTTCTGCGGTGGCTAATGCGGCCATGTGTAAAGTGAGACCTAATAAACACGGGGATGGTAAACACAGGCTATGTGTGAGAGAGAAGCTAGCCAAACAAGCTAAAAACAGAAACGGTGTGACACTAAGTTTTACAAATAAACAATAAAAGGGAAACTAAATCATACCCGCATCCGGATTCTATCCTAGCTAATACCCTGTAACTAATGCATGATTGCGCTTGGAGTTTATGTCAATTTGGCAGATTCATCCTATCTGCGGGCCAAAGCCCTTCCGAACTGCTGGCCAAATCTCTTCTACATGGGCCCAATAAACAATGTGGAGGAGAACAGCCTATGAGGACCAGTTGGACTGCAGCTAAGGATAACTTCACTTTTCTTGGTTTTTGATGTTCTGCAGACCCACTGTAGCTCTGCCTGGGGAGGTCAGCTAGCTCTGGCAGAGACAGCCAGTCTGTTACACTTTCCCTCCCAGGGCTGAACACTAGCCCTCAGAGGCTTCGCTGACTGTCCCAGGGCTGAACACTAGCCCTCAGAGGCTTCGCTGACCCTCCCAGGGCTGAACACTAGCCCTCAGTGGCCCTTCTGATGGTTGCACTGAGGACAACCTTCATGTCTGGCCATTCTGACGTACAGTACAGTGCCAATTGCTATATGTCCTAGGGGAGCTTACAGCAGGTGATAGAGTACCTCTGTGTCAACTCATGTACTAATGGAATCTATGAATGAATTGCATTGAAACAACAGGGTAAATTGTGGCCATGAAAGGATGCACATGACCAGCAACAATACTCAAATAGGCTGTGGCATTCAAGCGATGATTGATTGGTATTAACGGGTCCAAAGTGTGCCACGAAAACATTCTCCACACCATTACACCACCTCCACTATGTGAAGGTGTACAGGTGTTCCTAATAAAGTTCTCAGTGAGTGTATATTTCATACTCATACCTTGCAGATACATTTTGATTAATTTCAAAAGACGACAGCCCATGACATACCATTTTTAATCAAGACAGACTTGGCTGAATGTTGCTCAATGGCAACTTAACTGACTGACTGGGAGGAGGTGTTGAGTGGCAAGAAGAGACACAGGCTTCGCTGCCTCCAGGGTAGCTGACAGTGACCTGAGAGGCAGTGACCTCGCCAGATGTCAACAAGGTCATATTACACTAGTAATAACATGCATATAACCTATTAATTGTTCCTATTGAAGCACCAAAACAGAAACCCCAAAAAGAGTATTCTATAATGGCATCTATGAGTGGGTGTGGGAAAAATGACCCTAGCCCTTTCCACCTTGTGAATACCCTCAACTGTTACACATCCGTGACTTTTGGAGGAGGTGAGAGAGGCGAGGGGACTCACTGCTTTGGCAAAGACACCCATGAGCTCAGGGAACTGGTGTGTGAGCATGGCCAGCATGGCAGTGAAGGAGCAGAGGCCCGCTGTGAAGAGGATGAAGAAGGGCAGCTCTTTCTTTGGGTACACAGACACCTCGTGGAAGGCTGGAGGGAGAGAGAGGGAGATAGGAGGAGGGGGTTGGAGGGGGTGGGGAGACGGACAGAGAGAGAAAGGGAGTGGGGGACAGAGAGGGAGACAGAGGGAGAGACAGAGAGGGAAGAGGAGAGGATAATGGGACAGAGGGAGAGAGAGAGAAAGAGAGAGAGATAATGAGAGAGACAGAGACAGAAAGAGAGGTAGAAGAGAGGGAGAGATAGGGAGATGATTTTCATAAGAGGACAGCAGATTTGACCAAAGCATTGTATTATTGTGTCGTGTACACTGCAGCGTGTCTGTTTTTACCCTTTTTGCACTAAACGAAAATGTCTATTTTATTTCAAATGTAATAGACAATACAGTTGTCTTAATCTTATCTTATTAACATGTTGCACATGGTGACTAGTCAAAACAACTCACAGGGCAGCAGTTCCCGATCTGCTGTTTCTGTGCAGCCAGGGTATGGGTAGAACAGGTGACCCTTCTCCAGGGGGTAGGGAATTATCCGGAAGGCTGGGGGAGAAGGAGGGAGGTGAGAGAGGCACAGAGACAAATCCAGCTTGACAAGAGAGTTATATGATTGGATCCAAAAATAGCATGGAGAAACCGCACACTTGAATGACCACAGCTTCGATACTGTATCTGTCATTTCATTTTGTGCAAATTGGAACGAACGGCGCTTTCACATCTGCTTTGTCAGGTTTGTTCTTGCAAAGAGAAGCCAACAGGTGTCTCATTTGCATATATACAGAGTTCTATGATTGTTGTCAACAGGGTCTGGAGACTCAATCAACGACAGTAGCTACTGAAGTATGTTGTCGACCAGAAAAGAACATTCTATTGATATCAGACACAGTTGCTCCATAGACGCCGTGGTGGAAATGGGGGGCGAACCCACCGGAACGAAGGACCCGGGAGTGAACTTTTTTATTGGTGTTAAAACGCTTACATTTCAACATTCAATTTGCCCTTGGACCCACCAAAGGTTCCCCTTGTGAATGAATTCAATTTTTCACCACTGCATACATTAGTAAGTACTGAAGCGGGACAGTACACAGGTTAGGTGCAGCACAGGGAGTCAGGAGGTGTTACAGTTAAAGTAGCAGTAGCAGTAGCAGCAGTAGTAGTAGTAGTAGAAGCTGTGGTACGTACTGCCCTCCCAGGTACAGTGCAGCAAGTTTAAGGCTCCCTCGGCTCTCTTCCAGTGCTGCAGGTGGAAGAATGCGTAAGCCACAGCCTCGCTGTCCCCCCTCTTCAGGATGTGTTCTGGGGGCAGGATCAGACTCTTCATCTCTAATAAATACTACAGAGGGAGACAAGAAACAGGGCATTACTGTTGAGAACTAACATCCATTACTCCATGCATCCCTTAGTCAGCACCTCATCCATATGCCTGTTGAGCAATCCCCCTCTCGCTAGACCAATGGACTCAAATAGGGTACATTTTCTTCATGTGAGGTATTTGTTGAGAGCATTGTTTTGCAACTGTTCAAGTGGGGGAAAAAAAACAAAGCTCTCTGTTATTGTTCCATTTACAGTCAGAGTGAATCACCCTGCGTATGCACACGCACGCACGCACACACACACACACACCCACACACACACCCCTCCCTTGTGTAAGTTTGACCCACAGATAGTCAGTCCAGCTCTGTGCTGTGTTGATATATTGTGTGTGTGTGTGTGTGTGTGTGTGTGTGTGTGTGCTACAGCTAAGTTAATCCAGGCTGAACTGCTCCCCTGTGTACTGGGGGCGGGAGGCCGGGCGGCCGGGAGGCTGGATTCCCAGGCGGCCTGCTTCACAGTACTGTGGGTCTCAGACTGACACTTTGGGAAGGTTACCCCAAAGCTAATCCTGTCTAATCCTCTCCATGGTCACAGGCTCAGCCAGCCAGCCAGCCAGCCAGCCAGCCAGCCAGCCAGCCAGCCAGCCAGCCAGCCAGCCAGCCAACAAGTCAGCCAGCCAGCCAGCAGCAGAAGCAGAGCCATGGCCAGAGCAGGGCCGTCCCCCTGGGTTAGGGTTAGGGCCACCCCCCTGGGTCTCCCCATGGAATGGAATGAGGAATGGTATCAAACACACGTGTTTGATACCATTCCTCATTCCATTTCATGCATTACATTGAGCCTGTCCATTTCTACTTCCACCAGCTTCCCCAGGTACTGTTTATGAGGGTATAGAAGTTGGTGGTTACCAAAGCCTTTGACTGGCAGCTGTCCCTCCTGGCATCCTCTGGCATAGGAGTGAGTAACACCTCGACCCTCAGTGCTACGCCCCCGTTGCCCCCCCCCCCATCCCCCTGCCCCCCTTCCCTTCCCCCTGCCCCCCTTCCCTTCCCCCTGTCGCCTCTTTGATGAAAGGATTGAGTTTCATTGACGTTCCCCTTTTATCTTGGAACACTCATAAGCCGGAGCAGAACTCATAAGCCTTCCTCTGATTCTAATCTTCGGCACTTAACACAATGGGGCACGGAGACAACAATGACATCAGCCTTGGCTGTCCATTCCCCTTGGTCAAGACTGGAGAAGGATGCAGGTGCCCTCTACAGCGGGACGGGTTTCTAAACCTTAGATGCTAATTGGGATCCTTGGGACAACCCTTCCCTTAACCCCTAACCCTAACTTAAGCCTTACCCTAATCATAACCCTTACCTAACCCTTACCTTAAGCCGAACTGCTTTAAATCTCAACTTCAACGGGGTGACATCAGAGTCAGGGCGTCCCTCCGAAGCACCCCAGTTAACATTTACAGTTGTTCAACCTTTCTTGTTTGAACAAAAAATCCTTGCCTCCTTATTTAAACCTTTCTTGTTCCATCAGGGACCTTTCTTCTTCCTTAGAGGACTGCTTCTATCAAAACTAGCTATTGAGAACTGACTTCATGTGTCAGCTAATCATCCCAGGTACTGGCACTGGTTCGTGGATCAAGGGATGCGAATCGCTGCACCAAGGTGTCCATTTTAGGACAACCACAGGAATGCGTAGACCTTACACCTCCAGACAGGTATCAACCCTGCCTCAGCCCCCATCCATCTGAATCAAGAAAAAGGCTGACAATGTCACTTCATCTCAATACACAGGCCACAGAGCACATTTCAAGTCTAATTCCCAGGCTCTCGAGAAAGGCAAAGTGACAAAGTGCTGGACCAAAGTGAGTGAACGTATTATGTAAAGCAGCTTCAGGTGCCCGGAGGGCTTGATCAGCCATGCAGGTCTCTGCTCTGTTCCTCCGCTGGCTCCTGTTCCCCAGGAGACTCAGAGCCTGATCAGAACGGACAGGCCAGGGTGAGGACTAGAAGGGAATGAGGGAGAGAGGAGAAGAGGGAAGGGGAAGAGAGGAGGAGGGGGGGGATGTAGTAGTACAGTCTGCTCATGTGATGTACTGTAGCGTGATGTCCATATGAAATCCCCCCGGAGCCTGCTGCGACGCTGGACCTTACACTCCCCACGCCTGACCTCCCACACTGCACATAAATCTTGCCTTCATTACATCGTACACCCGTCCTAGGGTGTGTGTGTGTGTGTGTGTGTGTGTGTGTGTGGAGGGAGAGTAAGTGTATGTGTGTATGTGTGTGCGTGTGGGGGGCTGGCTGGGAGGTCACATTGCCGAGGGCGGGGGGAGGAATCGGGGGTCTCTCTCATTGATTGAACCGGAGAAAGCTGGGGGGGGAAGCTGCTGGGGATGGAAGCCCACCCACAACAGAACAGAGACCAGTGACTGAGTCGCTCCAGCCCAGTGAACCAGTGGTATCTGTCCGTCTGTGAACACTGCTGGCAGGCAGCCATGGCTACGCTAGGTCGCTACGCTCGGTCACCTGTCCGCAGCTACTGGTGTTCTAACCACGTCCCCTAGGCTATCGCGCACAGCGCATATAAGCCTGCAATAACAACGACTCAAACCTGGCCTTCCGGTGGGTAAAGTATGTGTTTATTATTTGATTTCAGCGAATCACACGGCTGCGAGGCGTGGCGCCGAATCAGAAACGTGTGGTGTGCGCGAGTACTGGGGGGGGGGGGGGGGGGGGGGCTGGGGGGGTGCTGTGGGAGATGACTGATGGGAAGTAAAGCCAATTGGCTACGCGTCGTCCAGTTTCAATGCTCTCTATTGGCTTCGTGGAATTTGACGCGTTGGTCCACCAGACCTTTCGTTCGGGCGGAAGTGTCTATGAACGAGACCACTGGTGTACTGATCAATCAGACAGGTATGCCAAAAACATAAACACCCTCTCTCTCTCCCTCCCTCTAGTCAGACACAGTGAAGGAAAACTATGAAGAAAATGCAACTTGCCTCACTGATGTAACTAAACGTATGTACGGTTACTCGTTCGACAGTTATAACAATAATCTGCCACCATAACAATACCAAAGCACCAAAATCCATAGTTGATTGAACGCTTCGAAACAAGCCCGCCTCTGAGCTCCTACCAACGGTCACAGCAACAACGCTGTCAGCAGGCGGCCATTTTGACAGAGCAGCTGTACTCTTCAGAGCGATTCGGGCTCTTGAGTTCAACCGTGTCTATCGTGACACAAACCCATGTGAGAGAGAGGAGAGAGAAAGAGGGATCATCAATGGGACAGGGTTTGACATCATGAACAGATTAGTCTCTGCTGCCTGCCACAAAGGTCTAGGATATCACAACTTGAAAGCAAAGGTGCTCTATAGATGTGAGGTATCTCTGGGAGCAGTGCTTTGGTGTTTGGCCCGACCCTGTTTGTGCATGTCAACGCCACCATGACAGAGGGGGGTGGGAGGGGGGTTGGGAGCAGAGCAGAGGTGCCCCTGGGCGGGGTGGGGGACAAGGAGACACTCAGGATGAGGGCCCTCACATCAAAGCCTGGATCAAAGGGTTGAGTTTCCCCCTCGCTGCCTGGGACTGCCACACATTGCAGCTCACACACACACACACACACACACACACACACACACACACACACACACACACACACACACACACACACACACACACACACACACACACACACAAGGGGGGGGTGACACACTGCAAAATGCTGTAGGGAGACTGGAGTGTGTGTGTGTGTGTGTGTGTGTGTGTGTGTGTGTGTGTGTGTGTGTGTGTGTGTGGTGTGTGTGTGTGTGTGTGCGTGCGCGTGTATGTGTCCTTGAGTGTGTGAGAGGGTGTTTGCGTGCATGTGTGTGTATGTATGCATGTGTATGTGTGTGAGTATGCGATATCCAAGCCTAATCCCTGTGGGAAGAGATCTGCAGGGATTTTTGTCTACTGCAGAGAAGCACATCAGAGATCTAAGGTGGGGGCCCCTGTCGAGCTAGCCCAGAACCCACCCAGCCATATCCATGACCACGTCAGTGGAGGCTGGTGGAGGTAGAAATTGGAGGACGGGTTCATTGTAATGCATGGAATCGAATGAGGAATGGTATGACTCCATTCCTTATTCCATTCCATGCATTACAGTGAGCCCGTCCTCTGATTTCTACCTCCACCAGACCACATATACCTCACATTTTACTCAACCCTGGAGACCATTGATAGATAGTCGGACAGGACAATGCGCTAATGAGACACAGTGTTTCCTTGAACCCATTACTCCATGTTCCTCTGAGCTGCAGGGAAAGTTAGCGGGTCATCGCAAGTCAGTCATTGTGTCTGATGCTATGCTATAGTAGGCAGCGAACGGCTCGACTATTTTCACTATGTAGAGCAATACTGCCACCTGCTGGCAATAGTACATAATTACATCAGAAGATGACACCCCCCTCTGCAAAAATATTAGGGAAAAGATGATTAGGTTGGAGAAAAACAAAGTTGAAAATGACTACAGTATATAGGTGTATAATATAATAATAATAATATATTATAAATCTTATTATAAATCTTACAAAAATTATAAAATGAATATAACCTGCTAAATATATCTAATGGTAGATAGATTCTAATAAAATAAAACACAATTATTTATATGTAAAAAAAGACAAAGAGGAAGGAGCCAGCAGGCCCAGGGAGTGTGTGTGTGTGTGTGGCTGACTAACTTTTGGCACATGTGGGTTGAACTCCACGGCTCTGTGTATGGCCTCTACGGCATTCATCTCTGCAGTGCTAAGGCCCCGCCGGGATGCTGCCTCCGGGGAGAACCTGACACACACACACACACACACACACACACACACACACACACACACACACACACACACACACACACACACACACACACACACACACACACACACACACACACACACACACACACACACACACACACACACACAGAGAGAGAGAGAGAGAGAGAGAGAGAGAGAGAGATTAGGAGCAAATAAAAACGTTATACTACATTTTGAGCAATTCTGTGATTGACTGATTGACGCAAAACATGTGTTATACTATACTGCAGCCAACTGCTGAGTCGTATCCTGTAGGTGTATGTGGGTTACATTTAGTTAGAATCTGATGATGAGAACGACTGATCAACATCTCTGATATCAATCAGTCAGTGTTGCGGGCAATTTATTTTTTTATTAAGTCCAAAAAATTCAAATTTTACATGCACCCGGATACTCAGATGTTTCAATGAATGAAATGAATGCCCTTTTGAAAAATGTAATTGAAATTCCTGAATTGACAGAACTCAAAAGGAATTGACCCCCCCCCCCCCCACCCTGATCAAAGCCGTGGCTACTATAGTGGTTGTTACAGCCCTTCCATGTCTATTAGAAACCTAGAAACCAGAGGACAGTTCTTCCAGGGCGAAACATACTTATCTGATACAGCCCGTGCTTTCAGCAAGGCAGATGTGTAGCATATCGTAGCTGACTTTGGCAAGCTGATATCTACAATGACAACCGAAAACAACAGATTCTTAACCCGATGCAGTGAAGTAAACTAGAACATGATGACGAGCTGCATTACAAAACATAACTGGTTCGATGTTATTTTATTTTGATTTAAATGTACTAGCTTTGAGGACAAAGAGGGATGATTTATCTTACCGTCATATTTGGCCAGGACTGCTTGCACGTCTGCGTAGGCCTGCAGCTCTAGGAGTGCTTCCAACAGGTTTTCATGTATATTTAACATTCCCAGCAGTGGGAATTCTTTCATTAACTGAAAGAGATAAAGACACAGGAGAGAGAGAGAGAGAGAGAGAGAGAGAGAGAGAGAGAGAGAGAGAGAGAGAGAGGGGGGGGGGGAGAGAGAGAGAGAATCACTGTCACAACACTTCACTTTCTTACCTGAAGTACACCCCCCCCTCAACATAGGATTGTTGTGAAAGTGCATTGGGTTCACACCACACCAAAGGGTGGAGAGTTGGGACACAGAGGGTAGAAGCTAAGTGGGATTTTTGGGACGGCCCTACCGTAAACCCTAACCTTAACATTACGCTAACCTTAACCCTTACCTAACCTAATCTCAACTTCAATGGGGTGATGCCAGAGTCGGGCCGTCCCAAGGATCCCACTAAGCATTTACCATACACAGAGTGGTAGGACTGCCCAGCATTGTCAGGTACAGGGTGAGGTGAGGGTTTCGGAGGCATGAAGGTACACTCACATCTCTCATCATTTTTACTGCCTCTTTAATCCGTCCCAGCTTTCGTGCACACATGGCTAGTCTGCGTTTAATATACACCAGCAAGTTGATGTCTTTGCCAGCTACGGAAGAGAGAAAATGCATTGGAGGAAATTACAGAAGGGTCAAAACCAAATTAACAAATACAGATCCATTGAAACCCAAACCCTAACACTATTAATTGCGCAGTTAACAAGTAAAAAGTAGATGGTAAAAGTTAGCCTCAAAATTAGACTTCGATCCTACAGTAGGCCTGTGGCGAATCAGCCTGTCCTCTGTAAGAGTAGGGTCTTACCACTCCTCAGGGCTTGTTTGAACAGCCGCTCAGCTTCTGTGATGGTGGTGGCTTCCTCCTCTGCTAAGAGCACATAGGCAGCAGCACATCTGCAAACCAGAGTAGATGAAAGGACACTTGTTTAATACTGGTCCAATGACCATAGAGCACAGAATAGGGGCCCCAATTTGCTTGTGGAAAAATTGATAACTTTAATGGTAAAGTCTTTGGGGCAAAATCTTTACCATTATTTCTAATAGACGCAATGAGATATAATCCAATGGGAGTTTTGAATAGTGCTTCTAGTGTTTCCATGATATGCAATGCACTTTCAGACTGTTTACAAACAACTGATTAAATCATAATTACTTTTCTCAAATCCATTGTTAAAATCATGCTACAATAAAACTCTGTAGAGTATTCTGAGTTGGAAGTTATGTTTTGCTCTGCTCAGCACTATTTGCTGAAACAAATTGGGACCTCAAAGCGACTAGAGAAAGTTGCTTTGAGGTGGTCTGTACCGAGGGAATTCCTAGGCTCATGCAAATCTGAATCTTATGTCTTTCAACCAAAACACAGTGAATGCACCTAGGGTCTGATATACAAACATCCAGATGAAGGAGATATAAGAAGCTTGCAGTTGTTGTCCATAGAAAAAAGAACCAAATGCACAACGAAGATTACAAATTATACAAGAATTTAGTCTTAATGGAGAGTTTCATGCTTTAATTGTGTTTGTTTAAAAACAACAGATACATAGGCTAAATCAGGCCCTTATTTATTTATTTTAAATTTTTTACAATTCCGTTACCAATGCAGACTGTCGTTCCATTTCTGAGCTGAAACATGGCAGGTGGACTTTGTGGTAAATCAGAACTCACTCAAGGTTTAGCTCAATGGCCTGGTAAGCTGCTCTGATCCGGGCCTGGGGATTCCTCTCTCTCCAGGCCTTCTGCATCACTGCAACAAGACAGCAAACATCAACAGCGTTACAACAACATACACTCACCAAGCACTTCATTAGGAACACTATACTCATACTGGGTAGGGCCTCCCTTTGCTCTCAAAACAGCCTCGATTCTTCGTGGCATTAATTCCACAAGATGTTGGAAACATTCCTTTGAGATTCAGGTCCATGATGACATGATTGCATCATGCAGATTTTTTTGGTGCACTTTCAAGCTGTGAATTTCCCGTTCTACCACATCCCAGATCTGTGAGTGTATACCATGGAGCAAGGGCAATAAGAGAAGACCAATTCCTCAAACGGAATAAGAGACTGTATTCCTTACCAGACATGTACAGTACTGTACACTATGGCTCTATCCCTCTCTTTCATGATGAACAATTGAGGAGTTTTGGTAATAAACTCACCAGTATCCTCTGGCTTGAGTTGCTGAGTGTCACCAGTGAAGAAGGTTTGGTGATCTTGAGCTGAGAGATTCATATCGTAGTACGTCAAAGGCTCTTTTCCAGTCACCCAGGTGTACCTTTATAAAATACAGACAATGTTATGGTGATATGCTTATCAATTATTAACTAAGGGGTGTAAAGTCCTAGACTCTGTCTGAGTGGCACATACCTGCTGTATTCTGCTCCTCTGAATAAGTTCAAAGGATTCCTCCAAACCTTACACTCTGCAAAAGACAAATTACATTGTATCAGGCGAGGCTGGTGGAGGTAGAAATGCATGCAATGGAATGATACCATTCCTTATTCCATTTCATGCATTACAACGAGCCCGTCCTCCTATTTCTACCTCCACCAGCCTCCACTGCATTGTATCATTAGTCAGTCTGGTTTGAGCAGTGATACTGACCTATGAGAGCCAAAGTGTAAGTGAGCTTCAGGCCTTTCACATCTACAAAACTATAATCCAACTGATGAACTGATCTTTAAAACCTTAATTAGGGAAAAAAGGTGAGTCCCAGCGGAGCTGGGCTGACAAAAGTCTTCAGAATTGTGTCTCCCTAGGACAGGGATGAGGAACACTGGGTCAGAGAAACATAGGGCTTAACACACTGTAGGGCCGACACAAAAGATACTGTGCTGGCTCGGATATTTTCCTTTCACATTGTCCTTTCCAGCCCTGTTTCAGCAACTATAGTGGATGCATAACCAGGCCAGCCCAGTACAGATCAGCTCGGTTAGGCTCTGTACTGTGAATTAGGGTTTGATGTTCAGACATACCAGAGACACTGGGTCTGGGCTCTGCCTCTCCGTTGACTGAGGAGAACAGGCCTGTCGTTGTGCTGTTCTCCACCCCGCCCAGGAGAGGGCGCAGGTGGCTGACAGACACCTGCTCGATGAATGAGGTCCCATACTTACGGAAGTACCACCACTCAAATATCTGTTGGGAGGAGATTGAGGGGGTCATACAGAGTGCAATGTGATGTGGTTACATGGTAAAATCTCACTAAAACTTAGGCATAACTAATTGTAGCCGGTCTGGCCGGGTGTCTCCGAAGAGACACAGATATCAGATATACAAAAGCCTGTAGCCGTCGATTTCGGCTACTGACATTGTAGCCAACACATCACCAATCCCATGCAGAGAGAGAACGTGATCAAAACTCACCAAAATCAGCCCAGAGATGAGAGAGGAGGTTCCAGTAAGTGCCACATAGAATTTAGGAGTCAGTGTATTCAAGAACACAGTTGCTGAAATGACAGGTAAAACCTATGTCAGATCAAATGTATCTGCCCTAGCTAAATGAACTGCATCTTCATTGAATAACAGTAATTCTGTATAATGGGGGGGGGGGGGGGGGGGGGGGGGGGCGGGGGGGTTGTTTACATTCTGTTGATGTAAAATTAAGGAAGCCAACAGGCCAACCTATCAACTAGGATAACGATGCATAAAATGTAGAATTCAAAGGGCCCATCCTATATGACATCTTGAGTGTTTTAATTTTCTTTTAGAGGAATACAATCCCGAATGGCAACATTCGACAGCTATTTGACAGCTAGTGTGTACTGTTGTGTTGACTGTAAACTGTATTGTTGACAGCTAATGCTAGCTAGATATCTGGTGACAGTGGACTAGGTAAACAGCTATAACAACCACCTGATAAGGTAGATGTCAAATAGCTGTCAGTTAGCTGCTGCAGTTGTCAGACCAATGAATAAAGAGCTGTCAAACTTTCTGCTCCCCAACACAGCCTTTCGAACATTCGTTAGCTCGCTCGCTAGCTACATTTGACAGCTAGCTAGCTATTATATGCTGTTTATGCCTGCACAATTTACCTGAGGTAAGAGTATCCTGCAGTTTCAAGGGGCTCCGTAGAACATAGATCATAGTCAAAACCATGGCAAACCAAACAGCACAGATGTATGTCCATGACCAAGAAAGCCATGATTTTAATTTCTCTGTAAATCCAAGAGATTGAGGATTACTGCTAGTGGCGTCCTCCATGTTTTTACCGGATGGCTGTAAACAGAGGAATCATGTGGCTACGTGGAGATCCGCTGATCGGCTTCTTCGCTGGTGCTGTGTCAGATCAGCAGCTTGTCTGAAGAGCCAAGATGGCCGATTTCGAGGAACAGCTCAGTGAGGAAGAGAAGGTAATGTTCCAATGTTCATAGTCATAGGCCCTGCTCTTTGTTTGTTAGACCTTTTTCCTTACGTGTGTATACTGCAGTGTAATGTACCAGGGAGCGATAAACACGAGAGACAGTTTGCTCGCTAACTTCAGCTGCTAAAGTAATTTGCTAAGCTAGCTAGCGTAGTTCGCTAAATTTGACAGCTGAGTTGGGCTTTTGACAGATAGCTAACGTTATAACATCACGTAATTGTGTACATCTGCTGGCGGGGCGCTGATAACTTTTATTCTACTCAGTCAGGAAGGTGAATAACTAGCTAAATATGTGTCGCAATTGACACATAAATGCAACATAATTTAGGTGTGTTGTATCGGTCCATCTACTTCCTGCTTTGACTGCACAACAGCCTCCACACCCTATTAGGCAGCATAACTTCAAAGTAAGGGATCATTCATTCGTGGCTTATCAGACACCTAACCCGTTTGTCTTGGCCTATGTTTTATTATCACCCTGAAACCCCCCCCCCCCCCTAGTGTTGTGTATTTAGCCCCCATATTAAGGCTTTGCTTTGACAGGTCTTGCAATGTACATGCAGATACATGTCTGAGACGATCTACTAACATTCCTCCCCCTTCTCCAATGGCAGGCCATCATAATGATGTGGTCGGGTGCATGTATAGACCAGCAGAGTAATGTGCAGATAGATAGGCGGTTTGCAAATACCTGTAGCCTACAGTGCATTGCTTGGGCTACAGCATAGATCTAAGAAGTGATTGCAGAAGCTCATGATAGATGTGTTATTGTGCTCACAATCTAGGGGATTGGGATCTAATGTTATACACTGCTAAAACTGGGGGTACATTTCAATAAACTATCTAGAGACGTGGGTTATATGCAATATCCAAGGGTGTTTTCCAAGTGCTGGATTGAGTGAACAATTCAAAGAAAATACAAATGGATCCACACTGTAAGATAATTCCATAGCCTAGGGCTCATCTAATGTGATTTATGCTTAAAGTGGCCTGGCTATAGGATGATGGGCAACCCGATACTGGATCTAAACAACATTGTCTCATAAAAGAGCACTCAAAATAATGCAATAATGGGAGCATCAACATGATGCAGGCTAGTCCTCTGCCTCGCTACCTTTGTAGTATGAAAACGCTGATTTGTATGATAAACATGGACAAAATGCAGAGGCTTGCTCTTTCAGGCCTAGCTAACATGACACCTCAAATGTCTTTTGGATCTGAGCCTGGATGTAGGCCTACAGTCAACTATTCATATTTCTACAACAACTGACAACTGATTGGAGGAGAGCCCTGCAGACATCCAGAGAGGCCCTTATGAAGAGCAGTGTGTCTGACCTGCATCAGTCTTAGTGTCTCTGACACAACATGCTTACACACGCAGTAGAGCAGCTAAGAAAAGCCTGGTGCACCAGCTCCTGCCATCTAGGGAGCGGCCTCTGGCCCGGGCAGAGATACTCAGGGAGCAAGTGATTGCTCTCTGCTCCTCTCTAGTGGTCATGGATGACCAGTGTGAAAGTCCAGTTTCTCTGTCCCTGTCTCTGGGGGTAGAATTAAACAGGACAGAAAGGTTGCACGTTAGCTTTTATTCTCGATGACCATTTATCCATAGGTTTCCCATATTGTTACCGCAAGCAAACTCTTGATAAGTTGTTTATGTCAATCAGTTGGTGAAAGCCATTGATTGGATGACGGTTTCTACTGTCTAAATGACAATATTGCATCTGCTTTCCCCTCAGGTCCGCATTGCTGCCAACTTTGTCATCCACGCTCCTCCCGGAGAGTTCAATGAAGTCTTCAACGGTAAGTCTCCTTGGCAGGAATGTCATTACATTTACGTTTTAGTCATTTAGTCACTACACATCAGCCATCGTCGATAACACCTTGGATAAGAACAAGTGCCGCTGCCAGTCACAGTGCTAGAGAAAGGAAGAAAACAAGTTGAAAAGGTTTTAAGAAACATTTTATGCAAAATTTCAGGTACGGTACAATTGGGTATTTTTGGGAAGGAGGTGTATTTCATTATTCCTCTGCACCTACACGAGCTAAACAGTATTCACTTTGCACTGTCATCTATTATCTTTGCTTGCTGTTCAGGTTTTTTTGTAATGCAATTTTGTGGTTTCAGATGTCCGGCTACTGCTCAACAATGACAATCTTCTCAGGGAGGGTGCGGCACAGTAAGTTGTATTTGATGTTGCCCTTCATAGTGACAGGGTAATCGAGGCACACTCCAAAGGACTGTAATTAGCATGGCAGCTCCACTTGTGTCAAGTTCAACTCACTCATTTCCCTGAATTTGTGTGTATTTGTTGTTGCTAACCTACTAAATGTGTTTTCTCCATTGCAAAGTGCCTTTGCCCAGTACAACATGGATCAGTTCACTCTTGCCAAACTCGAGGGATATGAAGATCAGGTAAATTTGTCTTGGATTGTTTTCACAGTGCGACGAATGATAACGTTTCCCCTGTGTTACTGTGTTGGCATGAGGGATTGTGACACATGAGTGTTACAAGCTACCATCACTTTTAGACTCCTATCTCATCCATTGAATCTTATTGGGCTCGCTGTGTGATTGATTGTCCATTAAACTGTTAGTGCATGCAGTAACTGAGGACCTCTCTCTCTCTCTCTCTCTCTCTTTCTCTCTCTCTCTCTCTCTCTCCCTCCCCCCTTCCCCGTGTCCCATACAGGTCCTTATAACAGAGCATGGAGACCTAGGCAACGGCCGGTTCTTTGACCCCCGCAACAAGCTGTCGTTCAAGTTCGACCACCTGAGGAAGGAGGCCAGCGACCCCCAGCCCCACGAGGGAGAGGCGGCCCTCAGACCCTGGAGGGATGCCTGTGACAGCGCTCTGAGTGCCTACGTCAAGGAGCACTACCCCAGCGGCGTCTGCACTGTACGTCTTCTGTGACTCAGTTGGGCGAGCATGTCGCTAGCAATACTTAGGTTCAGGGTTCGATTCCCACTGGGACCATATATACTGAAAATGTATGCACTCACTGTACTGTACATTAAGTCGCTTTGGATAAAAGCATCTTCTATATATATATTTTCTTATATATATAACTCCAATCCCTCACCTGTAGAATAGGACTCTTACTGGCTTACTGCAGTCTGTGTCATCAGATTAGTTCAGTTCTGAACTCATTAGTGACTGAGAATGTCATTGTTACACTGCTAAAGTAAATCTCTTATTTGCTCAATGACATTTTTTCACTCAAATAACAAAACAACTGAAGATGAACCCTGCTTAGACAGTCTGACTGAACAATGCCTTATGTATTACAGGTTTATGGGAAAACGATTGATGGCCAGCAAACCATAATTGCTTGCATTGAGGGTCATCAGTTTCAACCCAAAAACTTCTGGTAAGTGGACAGTGGCATTTGATTCCATTGTTAACCTAGCGAGAGCAGACGATGCAGTTCTACGTGTGTTTGTAGAGTCTCCGTCAGAGACACCGGAGTGAATGCGTTAAAGACCGATTGTAATGTGTGTATCAGCGCTAAGGACATAAAAACTGTGACTGTGCGAGTGGACTGATATACAATTTCTGCTCTCAGGAACGGTCGTTGCCGGTCTGAATGGAAGTTCAGTATCTCCCAATCTACAGCTCAGGTGGTGGGAGTCCTGAAAGTACAGGTAGGCTGGTCTTCCAGTGCTGTTGTCAGCCACTTTATTCGGATTGTTCTTAGAGAACCTGTTGAACATAGAAGTCACCTAAAGTCAAATTGCTAATTGCTAAAAGTCAAATGGTGAGACTGAGAATGTATTATTCTGTCTGTTATTGTATTCTGTCTGACACCACATCTCGTGTGACTCCAGGTGCATTACTATGAGGATGGAAATGTCCAGCTGGTCAGCCACAAAGATGCCCAGGAATCCCTGACAGTGGCAGTGAGTTCTCTTTGTTACTTTTTCTTTTTAAAGGAGCGTGGCAGTCTCACTCCTTTTGTTTTCATTGAGACAGTAGGAAGTTATAGAGAGGGGAGAACAGAATAAGCCATGTGTGCCTTGAACCCACGATCTTTGGGTCAACATGTGCGTTACAGCTAAGCTACAACTTCCCCATCTTTTGAATATAACGTTTGTGCAATTGAAAGCTTTCTCAGATATGTGATTATTAACTGTGTTTTCCTCTTTTGACAGAGTGAGACTCAGACTGCAAAGGAGTTTGTGAAAATCATTGAAGATGCTGAGAATGAATACCAGGTTTGCGACGCTTGCTTCTCCACAGTAAACTCAAAGTTGATGAGATGATTCTGAGTGCTCACCAGTGACTCTGTGAACTCATGTCAATTAATGAGCATTGAGCCTTCAAATACTTGTAAAATAACTAGCAGTATATGAGTAGATGCCTCATGTAGAGAGTTTAACCATGTCTGTGCCTCAATTTCAGACGGCTATCAGTGAGAACTACCAGACCATGTCTGACACCACGTTTAAAGCCTTACGCCGGCA
This sequence comes from Argentina silus, assembly GCF_951799395.1. Taxonomy (NCBI): domain Eukaryota; kingdom Metazoa; phylum Chordata; class Actinopteri; order Argentiniformes; family Argentinidae; genus Argentina; species Argentina silus. The sequence continues at coordinate 7,140,716 of NC_139658.1, read as the reverse complement.
GCTCCCAGTCACCCGCACCAAGATCGACTGGAACAAGATCCTCAGCTATAAGATCGGCAAGGAGATGCAGAATGCTTAGAAGATTGTCAGGCTGTTAGTGTTACTGTGTGCAAAAACAAACTGAGAGGGGGCGCGGGGGGGGGGGGGGGGGGGGGGGGGGGGGGACAGAAATGGAGGCTTAAACAAGCGGAATGGGCTCATAAAATGGGTGATATAGTAAAGTGTCTATTTTCATGTCTGAAGCCATGGTTTGTTTGTTTTTTTCGGGGGGTGATGATGCTGTTTGAGCAGTTAGGGGACATGCCTTCATTTGAATGGGTTTACTGTAGCTATGGCTCATTAGCACATGTTTCATTTGATCAAAATGCCTTTAATGACACTGAACGTTTGGGTCACCCCGTCATACTGTACACACACACACACTCACGTACTATACACACACTGTACACACACTCTCTCTCTCTCACACACACACACAACTTATTTGACCCGTGAAACTGTAGCCGTGCCCTGACACCCCACAAGTAGCAGTCAGTTTAAATTCTCTCAGTGACAAGATTGCCCACATACAGTACTGTAGCTTTTAAGTTCACTATTCTTTTGTGTACTCCAGTCATTTTTGGAAAATCTCTGACCCAAAGTCTCTTCTAAAGGAGGGGCTCATGTCTTGATGTGAGTAGATACAGGGTCGCCCCAACCACCACCACCACCATCACCACCATACAATACCTGCAATCTTTCCTATGGAAAAGATATGTACTTTTACCTGTTTATGGAAATCATTGCTTCTTGTCATACTACATGAATCTTCATCTCACACATCAGGCCTGCATTCTCTAGACACAACGGTATAATCAGGCCAAAACAAGCATGGCGTATATAGGTGCCATTATGATGTTAACCCTGTTTGAGGAGAGTGCGTCCATCATTGGCCTCCACACACAAGATTAGTCTCTTTGCCTCCCCCTGGTGTAAAATGCCGGTATTACAGTAATCACGCCCAGTCAATATCCCTGTACTCCCACACTGTCCTTCGTTTAGCATTTGCTATATTTTTTTATACAATATGTAAGAACAGACATTTATAATTGAAAAGGAATAAAGATGTTGCACCAAATATCATGCTATAACTATTGTGATCATTAAATGGTGTTTCACACAGTATGTATTGATAAGAGGGTTTAAATCTTGAGAGCCTTGTTTTGGAAATTAATTCAAATTAGATGGTGCCAAATGTGTATTTTGTCTAAATGCTGCATACCCCAATTACTTTGCTGAGAAAGACTTTGCTTGTCAGTTAAAAACGAGAGAGATGTCTGCTTTCTCCCATGCAGACAAATTAAAGGGATTCCATTGAAATAAATAAATAAGTGTATATCACTTTATAATGAAGCACACACAGAAACGCACCTCTTTTATCCCTTTGCATCTGTATAATATCCATCTGTATTGCCTGTGTACATTTGTGTCCAATGTGTACTGTTACTGTTGATGGATAATAAACAATCATTCTGCCACTGGCTTGTTCTTGCAGTTATTGTGTTTCAACTGTTGAATACAAAGCATTAACGATGGACACTTACATTATGAGATTATACTGTACTATAATGTCTCCCATCTGGGAGGTTTTCATTCTGCTTTAGCCTTCTTCTGTATTATTGAATTTAATATAAACGCATTAAAATGAATGAAATGCAATTCAGTTCATTCAATTCATTATTGAATTCAGTAGTATTTTATTCAATCTGAGATTTTACAGAATAATTGTTGGTTACATCCTTACAGTGCATGTTCTATTTTAAGATTTGCAGATTCGCGCAAATGTTTGTTTAATTGTAGTTGCTACAGTCTTAGTTGTAGTTGCTTTGCACAGTTGGAGCATGGGCTTCACACTACAGCATATGAATAGTTTGACACAATGGTTTGACAGCTCAGTTATTATGTAACGGAATTCCTCCAGGGATCATCATTAAATGATTATTCCAGTACAGACTCCCATTTCCTTACGGGGGCAAACTCTTGTTCTCATATATCATTTTAAGAAAAATCTAATGTATGTGTAACTAATTAAGACTAATAACCTAAAAATGTATGTGTTACCAAATCTAAATAATAACCATCTATTGACTCATAAATAGTTTGTTTCTGTCTCAAACTATCTTTCGTTTTCCTTCGCAAACACATCTTGCAAACGTGCCCCAGAGACCCAGACTGAATGCGCCCACACATACGACATCGACGGCAGTTTACATTGAAGTGTTTGCACTTCAATTCAGTAATTACAACCGATTATCGTCAACATTGTACGATACATCACATCGCAACATGCCATCGCTAATGGACTCTCTTGAATCGGGATTGGACTTTATAGAATTTCTGGGAGAGAGAAAATCGAAAACTGATAGAAAAGAACTTCGTGACATTTACAACTTGGAATTTAAAAGCAGGTATTTTACAATGCTAGTTACACCTGTCAAAGCCTGTACATGCCTACTATTAATATTTACTTATGTGTCAAGAGCAATTGCTTCTTTATAGACAATCATTTGCATTAATTGATCAAACTTTAGACGTATAACTTTGGGTTTACTATTACATTTTTCAGAGAAGGAATAAAAGACCCCAACTTTTCAAACGTTTTCTATGCCCTACTGAAATTCAACAAAGCCCACATAAGACAGGGGAAGGTATACTTAAATGTGAAACCCCAGGTAAGTCCTCTGAACTTTGCACCAAGTTACAGTATGCTGTACCGTATGTTGCTCAGCAACTGTTCACATAATCAATTCTCATGTTCCACTGCTGTCCTGTCAAATGTGTGGACCCAGACTTGAAGGACCAGAGTGAGATACACTTTTACTCCAGCACTTACCCTTACACAATGTAGGCTGCTGTATGAGCAAGATACAGAGTGACATGAAACATATCCAAACAACTCTCACCAGAATGTAGCCTAGAAGGAAGAATCTGCCAGTAATGGGCAAAGGTACTTACTGTAGATGGTGGTGTTCTATCACCCCAAACAACATTACAGATGCACCCAATGATGTTATACCATTGGATATACAGTATTTTAACAACATTTGCAGAATATTATAGAGCACTGTTCATGTGATATATTTTATTTATCCCCCATTTTCTCACTGTTTTGTCTGAAAGGTACGAGTGTACTACTGTGACCAATGGAGGAGGCCCCGTGTCCCTCCCCAGGACAGTGCCATGCCTCAGGAGAGTGGAGGAACAACTGCAGCACCTCCCTTTCAGACTCCACACTCTCCATCCTCAGCCTCCAACCCTGTCAGCTCTGTATTGACACCCAAGAAAAGACTTGCTAAAGAAATCCTTAATAGACTAAAGGTGAACAGGTGAGTTTGGTTGATTAGATATTGTCAAGGCCTGTGTGAATGTGTGTGTGTGTCAGTGGAGGTAGAAATCGGAGGATGTGTAAGGAGCCCGTCCTACAATGAGCCCATCCTCCGATTTCTACCTCCACCACCCTCCACTGGTGTGTGTGTGTGTGTGTGTGTGTGTGTGTGTGTGTGTGTGTGTGTGTGTCTGTGTGTGTGTGTGTGTGTTATGTTATGTTATGTTATGTTTTCATCCATGTCCTATCTACAGATGGTATTATTCCAGTAATAACCTGCAACTTAGTAGAGTCTCAATCTCGATGACGGTTTGACGGGTGTGCCTTCCTCCCTCTCACAGGGATGAGTTGACTTCTGACAAGGAGGGCATTGAGATCACCTCAGACCCTGAGATGACCAATGGGAAGGTACAGTTCAGTGTAGAATGCCTGAGGGAGATGTTTGTGGTGAAGTTCTGCATCGTCAACAAGGGACCCAACTGCGTCCACTTCACCTACTACACAGCGCTGCACAGGATACGCTGTTTCACCTTGATGGATGAGAGGAGAGTCACCAGAGCTTGTCCTCTCTTCCTCTGTCCAGGTGAGGGAGGGAAGGAATGGATAGGCTGTGCTAAAAGTACAACCCTGGTTTTAGGAATGAAAAATTAGAGTTCAGACAATGCTATAAGTTGCCTTCAGACGGTGGTGCTATCTGGAGACAGCTTATTAGCATTGTAAGAAGATGAGGTCGCAATTAAGTAAAATAAGCATCGCCTTCATGCTGTACACTATCAAAATGGTCTTCAAACTTGCCGTGTTGCCTTCCTAACCAACCCTGGATATGTCATCCACAGGTGAAAGATATCAGGTTGAGGTCCAGTATAGACTGCATCACTATGGCCACTTCCCTGCGACCATGTATTTTGAGTTCTGCCCGGACCCCCCAGGCTCATCCCGGCCCTTCTGTATCGTGAGGGAGATGGAGGCTTCCGCCAGGACTCTCTTGGCTGTGGAGCTGGGGCCTGTGGCTCCCTACAGGCCATATCAGGTGGCAGCATACAAGCCTGTGGACACAGTGATAGAGGAGGGGGAGCCTCCTGAAAGGTACAATAGAGAGAATGAGATCAGCACAGTAGGTTGTATTGACAACACATTAAGGGGGTCAATGTAATACAATGTGTGGAGGAAAAACCCTCCAAACTTGAGTTCTTCTTGGTTAGTCACAATCTAGCATACTACATATTCTGTAATCAAGAAACCAAAGGTAATTTTGAGCTAATTTATTATGCCAAGTTGACAGGAACTTTTCAATATACCGAAATCATATGCACAGAGAGAGAGATACTCTGTAGGCAGCCTTTTTATATACAAATCATCTCTTTGTTTCCACTTTTCCCTCTCAATCTTTAAAGCAGATGTTGCCTTTCACCTCTCCGTATATAAATCATAGGTGTTGAGTTGTCATCGCTACATATGGAAATCATTGTTCCAACTTTTTACCCCTACTTATGCACAGGGCTGTGTTATTGCAACAGTAAATCACACCTTCTCAAAGGTTCACTATACGTTATGTGTGTATACAGGTAAAATGATCAGTATCCAATCTATCTTATTATTAATTGAAAGTATGAATATAGCGTTAATAATCAGATGCTCAATTATCACAATCTTAGGGTGTGCAGGCTTATGTTAGTAACTAGCACTAAAAAGGTTTGGTTGTTACTGATGTACATCTCATTCACCTACGCTTTTAATGTTCTCAACAACATTGTTCAAACACGATTTTAGATACATTTATACATTTATATTAACTTTCCTTTCATTGTTCTCCAACACAGTTCTGTTGTCCAACCTCTAAAGATGGTATTGAAACTACGAGACTACAAATATCCTGTTTACCTTAAAGACCTGGCTAAACAAAGACTGGAGGATTCAGAGTACCTCTCACCTTCAGCCAGACTGAAGCTCCCGTCAGTGAGGTAACGAGCACCCCCTGCTGTTACCAATAATGGATTTAAAGAGTACGCCAGGAGATGACCTAGGCTTACCTGCTGGCCTTAGCGATGGTGACCAATGACCATGTAGAAAGTCATGTTGATGACATTAATTTAGATCTCTAAATGAAGTTATGTTACATCATTTGACTGAAAAAGTCATTAGCCCATTATTTTGTGTCTGTCTGTCTGTCTGTCTGTCTTTCTGTCTCTCTGCCTGCCTGCCTGCCTGCCTGCCTGTCTGTCTGTCTGTCTGTTGCTGGCCTTCCCAGAGGCCTCCTCAACTGTCCTGTGAGAATGAGAAACTACGCCCAGCGCTTCCACCTCCTGCTGCACCTGGAGGAGATCCAGATGGAGGTGGACATCAAGAAGTATGACCTCCATGACCAGACGATGGCTCAGGACAGAGGCAACAGGAAACTCCTGGTTCTCAAAGTAAGGAAAGGCCTCAGAGAGCTAGAGAGAGCAATGACAATGCTAAGTAAAATAATGTTGTCCCTATATTGATTAATTTTTACCTGTCTGTCTCTTTTCTATTTATCTGAACGAGATTTCTCCAACAACATATTCCAATGTATGTATTGTTAATACTGTACCAAAAATGGAACCTTTAACCTTTAACCTTGTAGGGTAAGTTACTAAGTTCATTTGGTTCCCAGGTTACTTGCAAGAGAGGCAAAAATGTAACTCTTTTGTGGACATACAGTATAGTATTGGATGTTGATGTTATTAAAAAGCCTTCATTGTTGTTTGGTTATGCCTCCTATGAGTGTTGTCTTCACCAGGTCCCTGGGGTAGCTGAGAACAGGCCCTCTGTCCTGAGAGGGGACTGCCTGAAGGTGGCCAAGTCTAAAGACAAGGTCCAGCCCATCACGGTGTACACCGGCTACGTTCACAGAGTGGAGCTAGACAGTGTCAAGCTGGGCTTCTCCAAGAAGTAAGACAGACCTCATTAATGTTAATGTACTGTAACAGCACAATGATATCTCTCTTATAACATTGTCTGAAGGGTGATTTTCAGGCTCTGGCTTGAAACTTGTAGCCTCCTCCGTCAAGTTATTCTCATCCATGTAGCTTATTAATAGGTCTCCCTCTCTTCTCTGTGTATTTCAGGCTGGTGCAGAGCTTCATCAGTAACATGAAGTTTGATGTAGAGTTTACCATCAACCGCTTCCCCCTGAAGCTGCAGCATCGGGCAGTGGACCTGGCAGCTCAACACGGACTGGGGGAGGTGCTCTTCCCCTCGGGGTCAGGGGTCAGGAACGTCCCCCTGCCCAAACTCAGGTCTGGATCGTCCTTGCTACTGATTGCCCTCCCTTTATAGACAAATTCATATAATGTGTGTGTGTGTGTGTGTTTGTGTGTGTGTGTGTGATGAGTCAGAGATATGTACTTCTCTTGTGGTCGTCCCCAGCATGTTCAACCGTCAGCTGGAGAACAACCCGGAACAGTATGCTGTTATCCAGCGGATCGTGTCTGGGGTGTCTAAGCCTGCTCCTTACCTCGTATTTGGGCCCCCAGGAACTGGCAAAACCATCACTCTAGTTGAAGCCATGAGTCAGGTATTCATATGAATGGTCTTAAATTCATTAATGTGTGTTGATAATATCCCTTATCCTCTTTGCTTTCTTCTATTGGGTTGATCTCATACTTTTCTTAGCAGTACAGTAAGTAGTAATCATAAGGTTCTCTTTTCACACTTTTCACTGCTTTCGAATGAATGAATGAATCAATGAGTGACTGACTGACTTATTACTATTTGACAAATTTGAAACACACAGAGTTTCCTCAGCCATATGAGTATAAACAATCCACACAATAAAAATGATCCAATATTAAAAACACAACAATGTCTACTATAGTGATCCACGTTTCACACATTTCACTGTCCCTGTTGTGTCTTTGTTGTTAGCTGAAGAGGGCTGAGCCATCTGGCCACATCCTGGCCTGTGCTCCGTCTAACAGTGCCTCAGACCTGCTGTGTGAGAGACTGCTGGGACACATAGATGGCCACAGTGTGTACCGTCTGTATGCCAGCAGCAGAGACCCCAGGACTGTCCCTCAAACCCTGCTGGTGAGAACACTAGAGTCCCATCAGGGGGGAGGCTGGTGGAGGTCGAAATCAGAGGCTCATTGTAATGCATGAAATGGAATGAGGAATGCTAATCAAACATAGCCCGTCCTCTGATTTCTACCTTCGCCAGCGTCCACTGATCTACAGTATGTATAACCGAGTTGGCGTGGTAAACTCACTCCTCCCCCTTCCGAGCCATCGAATGGCTAGCTTTTCTCGCCTGTTTAATATGCTGTATGCATAGTATGCAGTGGAGAGCTGAATTATAATGGTCTACACTGTCATTTCACTGACGCAACCAAAAGTGTCTCATTTGTCATTTAATAAGCCTTTGCTGAAGAATGTTGCTGATCGTTTCAAGGCTTAAGTTTGACCAGGTGTTTTTTTTATCTCTGAAATAGCTGTAGACAGCACAAGCTATATCACTCTCACCATTTCTCCCACATTCTTTATCTTTTCAGAGGCAGTGTAACTGGGATGAAAGCCAGAACAGCTTTGTGTTTCCCACCAAGGAGGTTCTGATGGGCTACAAGGTCATTGTCACTACACTGGTGACAGCTGGACGGTATGGCTGGTTTTAACTTAAGATCCTTGTTTCATCCTGTAGGAAGGTCTTTCAGGCTTGTATCATATGCCATTTAGCAGACACTTCTATCCAAAGCGACTTACAGTACAATGAGTGCATCCATTATTTTGCTCCCAGTCGGTAACCAACCCATAACCTTAGCGTTGCTAGCACCATGCTCTGCCAACTGAGCTCATCACTGTTTCTCTTGTCGTCCCCCTCGTAGGCTTGTGTCCGGGGGCATCCAGACTGGCCACTTCACCCATGTGTTTGTGGATGAGGCGGGGCAAGCAGTGGAGCCAGAGTGCATCATAGCTATCGCAGGTGAGAGATGGAGAATCCAGGTATTTCTCTCCGTGTGTGATCCAACATAAGGCATTTTCAGACTAGCTGTTGTGTATCAAGAACGATAGAAGGTGTAAAGAAAAACTTCCAACATTGTTTGACTACACCCGGAAGAAGGTCTCTTGACTGAAACGTCAGTGAGTAAACACTGATTTTTGCAAGTAGGAGTTTTTTACAGTTTTGTATGTTTTTGTACTCCGTTTTTTACTCAGGTGGGCAGATACTTTCATTATTCAGGAATGTTAGAAGGGCCATTTTTTCCCACAGGACTGCTGCATTGTGAGAAGGGCCAGCTGGTGTTAGCAGGAGACCCTAAACAGCTCGGACCCATCCTACGATCCCCCCTGGCTTTGCAGTATGGACTGGGTGAGAACCAATACACTCATCATCAACATTATCATCATTATCATCACCATCACAATCACCAACACCACCATTATCATCATCATCATGAGCATGTTTTATCTCTGTTTAATATGATGACGTGACTGACATTAAACAATATAGAAATACAATGTAATATGCTATTGAAATATTGCAGTGTTATGCGTACCCATGTCCCCCAGGGATCTCTCTGTTGGAGAGGCTGATGAGAGACAACCCTCTGTACCAGAAGGAAGGAGAATGTGGCCACTTCGACAATCGTTTTGTTACCAAGCTCCTTCGGAACTACAGGTAGACACACACACACACACACACACACACACACCTCGGTTCCAATGTCTTCCCATGTTTTGTCCCAGGTATATTGAGCTCATCTACAATACCTCCTTGTTTCCCCAGGTCTCATCCTGCCATCTTGAAAACCCCTAACGAGCTCTTCTACGATAAGGAGCTGCAGGTGTTTGCAGACCAGTGGGACCGGGAGACCTACAGCAACTGGGAGTACCTGCCTCAAAAGGTATGTCAGCTTGGAATATAGTGCGGTATATCCCTGTATCAGTTCATCGTGACTGTGTGTCTACAGGAACATCTATTGTATTCAGTCTTATGTGTTACAGTCAGGGGAGGCTGGTTGGAGGTGAATTTTGATACCATTCCTCATTCTGTTCCATGCATTGCAATGAACCCGTCCTTCTACCTCCACCAGCTTCGACTGGTAACAGTACTGTAGATGTGGAGACAAATACGGAACATTATCACAGCTTGAACACTCCCCTCCTCCTCCCTTTTCTCTATATTTGATCTGTTCTGTTTCACCCTCCGTCGTCTGTCGCACTCTGTGTGAGGTGTGTGAGCTGGTGTCACTCCTCTCCTGGGACTCCTCCGTTCTGTAATTATCTCTGTGTGTCTAGGTCATGGCAGCCCTTTCATCTCCCCTGTTCACTGAGCTATTCCTGAGACATGATTAACACTAACAGCAGCATATTTAACACCACATCTCTCTAACACCACCTCTCTCTCTCTCTCTCTCTCTCTCTCTCTCTCATAAAGCTAGAGGTCTGTGTGGAGAATAGTAGTTCTCCTGAATTTGGTAATAAATATTGCAAACACACATGTTTCATGAAGATCTAAGCTTCTAAGATCAGAGAGAGTGCAGCCTGTTCCCACATGACCTAGTAGCTACTGTATTGGTGTATTAAGTAGGGTGCCATTGCTCTTACTATCACTGTGTCATTGACTTGCTAATCTCTTGGTTCCTAATCCAGGATGTTGAGTTAGCAAGCAGTCTGTGACTCACTAGGTCACGTCTGTGCAGGGATTCCCAGTGATATTCCATGGAGTGATGGGGAAGGACGAGAGAGAGGCCAACAGTCCATCCTTCTTCAATGTGACAGAGATTGAGGTCCTGGTTGACTACCTCACCAAGCTGAAGCAGACCCAGGGCAAGAGAGGCCTGCCCAAACTCTCCCCCAAAGACATTGGCATCATCGCTCCCTACCGGAAACAAGTTAGATGGCACTTACTACTACTGCACACCAACCATATGACATAGGGGAGACCAGGGGAAAATGTAACATGATTTGCGTTGAACACTATTACTCAAAGACCCCTCTACGTAGACCAGTCATTTTTTGTTGTTACATTTGCCCCCGTGAGTGAAAAATCCTGTTGATTAGACCATTACTGTTAATTCACAACTAATAATAACTTATAATCAATCAGTCAATTCACCTATATATATCTCAATATCATTAGCTTACCTCTTCGGGAGCTAACCCATAATATAGTTCTGCAGCATGCTCTAAATATCCTAACCTGAACCCCCTAGTACACCTGATTTAGCTAATCAAGGTCTTGATGAGTAGAATCAGGTGTGTTAGGTAAGGCTTGGAGTAAAACCCTACCAGGATGGTAGCTCTGCAGGAGGAAGGTTGAGCACACACTATGAACACACTTAGATTTTCAATGAAGTGTCTGCTCCTAACACCCCATCCAAGCTGCCCGCTGCGGCCGCAAGCGTCAAGGTGAAAAACAGATCCCTCCCACTATAATCAGTTTGTGTGTCCTCATCGGCCGCGACCATCAAAAGGCTCTGTGTGAGTCAAGGCTGTCAAGCGTGTTAGTGGACTCTCTGTCTCTATTTCAGGCGGGCGCTGCGTAGTTCCACCCACTGTGATGTTGTCTTGCTGTGCCACCTGACGGATCATATCAGGACAGCCTCTGTAGCTCACAGCACGTATACTCCTCTTAAGTATATTAGGATGCGGTGTACGAGAGAGAGAGTGATGTTAGAGAGTGGCTGCTTGCTTAGGGGCAACTGTGACACTGTGTTACAATTGCCCCCGGGTTTTTGTAACACTGTGTTACCCCCCAACCCTTGCAGCCATGACAAACCTCATGTGCCAGCTAGCTGTCAACAATTCTGAAATGTGTCAGTCATGTAAATTTGTAGCCAACAGAACAGTAATCATAATGATAGAAGTTAGGATCCATAGACATTAAACCTTAAGAAAAAGAAGAAAAATACTGTAGATCAAAAATGTTACTTTCATACCCCTGAAACTATGTTTGTGGGTACATCTTGCAGAGGGTGAGAGATTTGCCAGATGTTTGTTAGACAGGGAGAGAACATAACTGACCTTGTGCAGAATAAGTCATCACTCTAGTTTGTTTTTGATGGGAGAAAAGTAGAGTGTTACAATTGACCCCTGTTATATTTGTCCCCAGTATCCCCTACTAATATGCTAACATGGATACATTTCACATTTGCTGTTTTAATAGGTTGAGAAGATCCAGAAAGCTCTGAAGTCAGTCCAAGAGTTGAGTCAATGGGCGGACATTAAAGAGCTCAAGGTCGGTCCAATGTGTTACACTGTACCACGGTTTAGGAACCCTATATCCTCTATATTAGAGGGGCTCTAATTCCGACGTGTTCAGTGATGAGGCACTTCATCCTCCTATGCCCATGGAAATGTAAAGATGAGACACCAGAGAATATCTTTATGAATAGACACTTAACTATTTTTGTAGCGTCTTAAAGTCTTCGCAGGCATTGAAGGGTGAAGTGCATTGTAGACAGATTTGGTGGCGCCAGCTATGCAATTTAAATGTGTTTAAATGTGGCTGAGAGAAAGGCAGTTATCGTCTGATCTTCCATTGTGAATGCTGATCAATGCCCCCCTCTCTCAGTCCGGAACACCTACAGTATTTACAATTCAATGAGCATGCCTGGTGGACATCCGGAAGAAATTGCACGTCGATGTAGTTAATTCCTTTGCTATTGTAATGTATATAGTATAGGCCAACTGGCCTCTCCCACCTATGTTCTATTGTTTGGAGAATATTTAGGGAAGATAGAGGCCATTCATTATTTGAGTTCCTCGGGGTAGCACACAGTCAGAATTACAGCCCCTGTAGAACATAGGTGCTAAACCATTCTACCCTTTTTAATTGATCAAATAAATAACCTGCAAGTTCCTCCTAATGATTCAGGCCCTTGGGTGTTGTGTGTTGATTACCCATGTTGTTTATTGAACCTTTATTTAACAAGGAAGTCCCCTGAGATAAATTATCTCTTTTTCGAGGGAGACCTGGCTAAGAAAGCAGCTCACATTCAGTTCCAGTTCCAGATACTAAAATCAGACAACACAACAATATACCAATATACAATCAGCAATTACAAAATCACATCACACTTTATATTTACATGTATATGCACATGTGCATTATTGCAGGTTGGTTCAGTGGAGGAGTTCCAGGGGCAGGAGAGAAAGGTGATCATGGTTTCAACAGTCCGCAGCAGCATCAACTATGTCAAGATGGACCGAGACTTCAACATCGGCTTCCTTACTAATGAAAAGGTGTGTGTGTGTGTGTGTGTGTGTGTGCGCATGCGCGCGTGCGTGCATTGTGTTTTTTTACAGATAGTTATAGTAATAGATAAGTAATCACTGATTTAGAGCAAAGCAGTGTTGTCGTTTTGGCAGTAAATCTGCACCCAGTGTGAAGTCACTTAACATACCTCACCCTGTCTTCTTCTCTGCAGAGGTTCAATGTGGCGATGACCAGAGCCAAGGCCCTGTTAATCGTGGTGGGAAACCCTGTTATCCTCAACAAAGACCCCACTTGGCAAAGGTAAGAGCCAGCAGCAGTTTAGAAGTCGGCTGACACCTGTTTTGTCCTACATACAGAACACCTGTTGGTGCTCTCTTCTCCTCTTCTCTCCTCTTTCATAGCAAAGCTGACAGAGAGAGGCCCTCACCCTGACTGTTGTGAATCAATGTATTGTTCCCTCAACGGCTCTCTGTTGTCAGGTTTATCAGCTATTGTGTGGAGGAGAGGGGGTACACTGGGTTCGACTACACTGATGCCGAGGGGGAGGACGATGTAGTGACGCGATTGGCATCCCTTAAAATCCATGTTGAGTCTGAGTGTAAGTACGCACACTTCTATCTGAAGGACTGTGCAATAGACCGTATGTGACGTCTGTTGGCCTAGAGCCTTTCATGGATATGATTTAATCTCAGTGTTGTTAGTTTAGTTAGTTACAACTGGGTTGTAGTGATAATATGGTACTATGGGGTGTTGTCTAATGTTAGTGTTTGTTTAGTACCTTTAGTATGGGGAACACTAACAGTATAACACACTATTTGTAGCTTATAAGTGTTTAAGAAGTTGCTAATTGGGCAATTTGGTATTACTAGTCATTTATTATGTTTTTATTCAGTGTTTTCTTCTTGTCATGTTTTATGTCATGTAGTAGCTGGCCAGTTAGATGTGATTTCAGCAACCCTCCAATCACTGGCTCACATCCGGGGATTGAACCAGCGGCTTTGGGGTTCCTGGCTAGCCTCCCTAAGGCCAATCTTGCCCCCATAGTTGTTGTATGGGTGTGTGTGTGGGGGTGTCTTGAAGGGCTAGGTAGAAAGCAAACACTTATATTAAAGACAAATGAGTGCGTAATATGTGTTCACTGAAATAAAGTGTTAGCTGTTTTACGTTGTCTTCCTGTGTCCCTTCCTCCCAGGTCAGGCAGAGGAGAGTGTCCTCCAGCAGTATGTGTATCCAGAGTGGAGGAATGAACAGTAACCATGGTGATCAGCAACACTGGACAGGAGGAGTTGCTAGGAGGATCATACAGTATACTGTACAGTAGATGCTAAGTGGGATCCTTGGGACGACCCTACCGTAAACCCTGACCTTAACTCTTACCCTAAACATAACCATAACCACAACGCTTAGCTAATGTCAACCAACTTCGATGAGATGACGTCAGAGTTGGGCCGTCCCAAGCATCCCACTTAGCATTGAGCGATATTGTAGCTACTACTGATACTATCAATGTATCAATTGTGGATCTCCATTAGATTTTTGTTAAGTTGATGCCATGTGAAGAATATAATTTTATTTGAGGCTGTTTTGCTTGATGAGCCTAGACCGAGGACTATTTTATTTTTTCAACTTTGCTAAATAGAATCTAGATGAACTCCTCAGTCGGACCAATCAGTTCACTGATACGTGTTCTGAAATGTGCCACTAGCAAATGACCTGTGCAAAGAAACATGTACATTTGCAAATTGGAAGAGACTTGTAAAGTATTCTATATTTGAAATACACTTAATACTGTTTTTGTGTGATGTCTTTTTAGAAATGTCTACTGTATTTTCAATATGCTGACAACTGAGCCAATTTATCAGTGCTCATATTCTCTTGTCTCATCTAAAGCACTGTCTTTTTCTTTGTACTGTTACCTGCATGCACAGGACCATGAGTGTAGAACTGTCATCTTATGAGTATCTTTTCCAGTCATTATACTAATCAATTGAGTACCTGCAAGCATGGAGCAAGGAAGCAGGTTAATCTTGTCTCAAAAATAGTTTATTAACATTGTTTGATTAAAGTGAACACAAACATTCACTACAACACTTTTCCGTTTACAAAGCGTTATTACAATGAGCTTTCATATAAATCTGGATTGTTATAATTTTAAATACTTCCAGAAAGAGAAGAAGAGTTACAGACAGACAGACACTGAGCAGAGAGAAGCTGTTCCCAAAGAAGAGCTGTGTGCAGTAGAGCCCATCATGGTTTACTCATGCAGACACTGGCATCATAAAGATTTAGTTAACGGTCTTTTGCAAACACAAAACAGCAGTTTACAGTCCATGCTCCTTTTGGTGGTACAGTATGCAGTTTAAGGGACTGGCTGGCTTTAACATGATGTTGTGCTTTCAAGCTGTGTAGGCTACTTCTACAGTATTTCAGATGCCCACCGCTACTGTAGGTTACCCTTGGCATTAAAGTTGGCATCATGCCAAGTGTAATAGTGGATCGTCAGGTTGCCAACGTCACGGTGTTTATAGTTGCTGTCCTTGGTGCGCTTTTAACGTGTTAGTGACATTGATATACTGTTTAACATAGTGTAGCATCCATACAAAGATCATTTGACGTTACAAAAATGCCATCCATAGGCTATCCGCGTAGACACACATACTGTAACCCCAAAATACCACAATCACCTGTTCCATCTAAGCATCAATTTTCTTACTGCAACATGTTCTGTTCATGTGTAACTGTTTTGCCAGTAGAGGGCACTCACCTGCCCAACATGAGAGCAATTATATTGAAAAAATTTAATCAAAATGCCAACCCAACCAGCTGGTATTCCGTTGTTGGCATTGTGGAATACAAGCACTGTCAGCTGTAATCACGAGCATCACTGAACAGGTCGCATGCAACACTTAAAACACATCATGTGACATCTTTGATAAACATCTTGAAAGTTAAGCTTTGCTTGGACTGACCATGACTGACTGATGGACACAGGCAGAAGAACAACAGATGACAAGTCAATGTGTCATAGAAACGGCTTAAAACAGAATCTACCTGTGAGTCTCTGGCATGTCAAAGCTCCAGTAGTGTTACATCTATGCAAATACAAACAGTCACAAAACTACAGCCCAAATTGACAAGAGACCTCCGAGCTCTATGCATTGTTTTCACCAGTGAAATATAACAGCAGAAGACAATAAATCATGTTTTAAAGAGTCACCCCCAACCAGTAAACACCATCCTCACTTTAAAACACACTGCAGATCACAGCACTGTGGCTTTAAGACTAAGATACAGAATGCCGAAGGGGAATGTCTCACAGCTTCACAAATATGTATAAATGGGATCAGACTCATCAGTTCTTGAAAATCATGCAAAGCATGGCATGGTGGAATTACAATCAAACAAACAACCTCCACCATTAACTGTGTATGTATACTCTATATGATTATGAATGTGTTCCTGTGCTTTCAACCCTGCATGTTCTCAGGGACTGGTGGGACAACATGTCTTAACTGGGGTTGTGGAGGATTGTACCTTGGGGAAAATTCACCAAAAGTCTTGTTTTGCCCAGCCCCATTAGACCTGTCACTTAGATGATATGTCATGGCTGAGAGTGTTATGAGAGCTGAGAGCTATGTGAAACACGACAGATGTCAAACTTGACTGTCATCATCCGATTGGCATTGAGCAACCGGTATCTCTTCGTTCTCGGGGGGGACGGGGACGCCAAAGGCACACAGGTCGCCAGTGTAGAGAGAAGGCACTGAAAAATGCTCATGTGGCTCCTTGTCCTTGCTCACGAATGCGGCTAGAATGCAGTCAGACTGGATATCCATACATTCTACAGACTAGTCTAACCGGCTGTGATCTCTAAAACTGGGCTGACCAGTCTCACACTCCCAGAGCTACAGGCCTGTGATGAATACATAGACTTTCTCAAATATAACAGGAGGAGGAAGTAGACTAAATCCAAACAACAAAAACAAGGGAGGTTCTGCTAGCTAGGTCATGATGCCCTCGACATCATGTGACAACTACTGTTTGAACTGTTGTCACCTCCCTGTGAGTCTGTACTGCCATTGTGCACAGTTGAGTCATATTGGCTTAGCTATGCTTATGTGGGCCAGTCTTTATGCCCCTGTTTAGATGCTCAGCAGGGGGTTCAGGCCAGTTATGACTCATAACTTGAGGAACGGTTGTACAATCATCAGACTGTATTGGAAGTGGGGCAGACTTCTCCTCTGCAAGCACATAAGAGGGGTCATGTTACAGCTCCTTGGAGGTGCTCTTCTAACACTCTGCCATGTGGGGGTGGACTTAAGTTTTGAGACCATGTGCTGTTCTGATCTCAAACAAAATGAAACAAGACGTGTTTTGTTTTTCACTAGATCTCGACAGCATTAAAAGCCAAAACCTTAGTTAAGGACACAAAACCCTGTTGGGACAGAGACAGTGGTATGATGGTGAGGCCCCTCAGCTCCCCTCACAGCAAACTGACCAATCAGAGCTTTCAATGGTGTGCAAGGAGTTAAAATAACAGCAAAAAGGCACTGGCTCAAAAGACCAAAACTATCCCCTGGAAATGTGACCCTCTTACCATAACAATCATGCTATTCATAAAGGAAGGACAGGTTACAAAGGAACAACAGTTGCTCTGTCTACCGTATGTTGATATCACAAGCTAAGGAGAGAAGAATGTTGCTTCTACAGGCCCATTTTCATACAAATACATGTACATTTATTAGCTTCTCCTCAAATGACAAAGGTGAAAGAAATAAGAGTGAAAAATTACATGAAAAGACAAGACTGTGTGCCATTTAAGGAAAAGGAAAGAGAAACAAAATCAACGAGAGCTTGGTTAAAATATCTATCCTGTGTTACATATCCCAGTCCTTTTCCTGTTTTACGCATGTTTCAGCACTTCTATTCACCCGTCCACTTCTTAGCGTGAAATGTGAGATACAGTACAAAGATGCCATTTGGTAAAAGGTCAGTCCTTCTTGCGTATATCTTGTTTTGACAGTTGATATCGTCGTGGTAACGGGCTCCTCACAACAACAGGCAGCCGCTCCTCTTCTTGCGCTTGCGCACCTGCAGCGCCGCCCTGGTGGCCATCTCAAACACCTCCCGCACGCCGTCTTTGGTCTTGGCTGAACACTCCAGGTAGCCAAAGGCACTGATGCGGTTGGCCATGTCCCGGCCCTCCTCTGGTTTCACTGGCTCCTACACACAGTAACACACACACACATTATCAATGGTGAAACTGTAATGAATCTGCTAGGAGAACCCTGGTGAGTAAATTAAACTAAAGTTTATAAATTAAACAAGTTCACTCCCGGAACCTAATTCCTGTGGGTTCCCCCCTATTTTTCACCACTGCATATTACACCATCTCCAACCCCTGTAAGCTCTATAAACTTACTAGAGCCTTTAAATGGGACAATGTAGCTATAAAACATGGTATATAACTGTCATATTACCTATAGACTGATGATGATATATTACTATAATCAATATGCATGATATGAAACTAAAAAAGTTAATAAAAAATCTGAATGAGCGTCAAGAGCATAATGTGGTAACTCAGGGGAGGTATCAAATCTCCCATCTAGATAAAAGTTTGTACCTTGATACCTTGAAAATGACATAACGACTACACTGCGTGGGTGGAATACAGCCAGCCATGTTTGTTTCAACATGTCAAAAATCCCCAACACTTAAACTGATGACTTGGGAGATTCTTTGTTCCACAGTTCCTGTTCTCTGAGAGAAAGAAAGAAACGGCTGACAGTGTCAGAGGGCTTTGTCAGTCAACCTCCATTATGATCATGGTCAACTGGAGGCCTAGACCTGGAGACTCCACACTGACAGAGCATGGTGTGAACAATGCTGTGTTCTGCCATGCTGAGCCATACAGAGTTGGGCAACCTATCCTCCATCTTGGCACCAAACATTCCATGACAATAACATTCTAAAATTCTGATTGGAATTCAATGGGCATACAACTTTCGGTGCCGACATGGCACCCATGAACATTCTAAATGTCAAACAGAGATTGCCAAACTGTATACAGTATGTACAGCATGGCTCTGCAGCTGTGCTATGACATGACAGAGACAGCCAGACCAGTTCTACTGCAGCCATTTCTGAGCTCTCTCACTGCACGTTCCCTCAAGGAAGCCAACCAAATGATGCAAGAGACGCTGCCAAAATAAACACCACTTTCCTGAAAACGATTCCACAGTCTTGCCACTGATAACACTTGTCTCTGAAGCCATTATCTTATTTTGGCTGATTGCGAAGTCTCACATATCCTGGAGTGATGATTTAAACTCGCAAGGGGACAGCAATATCAAAAGAATAATCAATTAAAAACAAAAAATATTTTTTACAATAACATTTCTAAAGTATGAATATGTTTTGTCAGAAATATTTGTGATGCGTCTATGTAGGCCTTAAATAGGGTCGATGAAGCCTAAAGTCATACTTTAATTAAAGTGGGACTGATGTCTTTACATTAGACCTCTTCTGAGCCTATGGTTCTGTATGGACCTTTCCTGAGCTTATGGTAGCAGGTAGTCCTGTGTGGTTCTGGAACGTACCTGCTTCATCTTGGCCAGCTCCCTCCGTGTGTGCTCATCATTCCTCAGGTCCTTCTTGTTGCCCACCAGAATGATGGGGACGTTGGGGCAGAAGTGCTTCACCTCCGGGGTCCATTTCTCAGGGATGTTTTCTACCAGGACACAAACAACAACATGTACTTCAATACTCCAGATATGCATTTAATTTATGATAAGATACAAAATAATATTATTGCCACACGACAATGACTGTGAATGAACTGAATTAGTTCAGTACAGCATGGTAGGGAGGTCTACATCTACTGGCATACATAGCAATGAGTGCCAGACAAACAAGGCAATACAATACAGCGGTACATCTATCCTTCATTATACGGTATTTATACTTTATCTAACCAGGTGAGTCCGACTGAGATATGGATCTAATGGGACTCAAGAGGCAGGGTGAAAGTAACACAACATACTCATGATGCATTACACATCAAAAAGCCCGAGGCAACGCTGTGTTAGTGTATGAGTTCAAATAAAGTCCACTGGGCTGCGAGGCCAGAGAAAGTGTCTGGTATAACAGAACAGATTAATCAGTGGCTGGTGCTCAATGTGCTCCGAGTGTCAGGATGGAAGAGCGTTGTGGTCATGACTTACCTAAACTGTCAGGGCTGTCTATGGAGAAGCACATGAGGATGACGTCTGTGTCTGGGTAGGAGAGAGGCCTAAGCCTGTCGTAGTCCTCCTGGCCTGCAGTATCCCACAACGCCAACTCCACCTGTGACACACCAGAGAAGAAGAAGAAAAGAAGAAGAGAAAGTGACTTCAGTCCTTTGAGAGACAAAGATAGACAGACTGCTTTCATCTAAAAGATGCATGCACATTCCTTCTGAAGCAAATCCTCAGAACCTGAAAGTTCTTCTATAGGCATTCAGCAATAGGCGGTGGAGAGATATAGCAAAGTAGATGACAAAAACAATGAAGAGGTACCTAACATAATGAACACTTTATTAGGAACACCTGTACACCTTCTCATGGTGGAGGTGGTGTAATGGTGTAGGGAATGTTTTCTTGGCACACTTTGGGCCCGTTAATACCAATCAATCATTGCTTGAATGCCACAGCCTATTTGAGTATCGTTGCTGACCATGTGCCACAATTCATGGCTTCATGGCCACAATTTACCCATCTTCTAATGGCTACTTCCAGCATGATAATGCACCATGTCACAAAGCAAAAGTCATCTCAAACTGGTTTCATGAACATGACAATGAGTTCAGTGTTCTTCAGTGGCCTTCCCAGTCACTGGATCTGAATCCAATAGAACACCTTTGGGATGAACGGGAGATTCACAGCTTGAAAGTGCACCTGAAAAATCATGTCATCATGGACCAGAATCTCAAAGGAATATTTCCAACATCTTGTGGAATCAATGCCATGAAGAATTGAGGCTGTTTTGAGAGCAAAGGGAGGCCCTACCCAGTATTAGTATATTGTTCCTAATAAAGTGTTCGGTGAGTGTATATTATATGAACTGTCCACAGGTCACTACATAATGCTGATACAGAATCAATTCACATAGGTGATGAGTGCCTAGGAGATGAGAGCAAAGACTGGGACTCATTATAATCATCACGACCAAAAGGCCTTGGGGCAAATACAGTATAAGCCATTGGCTGGCAGAAGCACATACTTTATTGAGGAAATCATTCCAGGGTTGCTGTGGTTATGTTTTCTCCATATTTTCCCATTGGACAATATAATAAAACACTGGAGTGGAACAAGGAAGCAAAAATAAAGCATTACACATTCCAAATGGACATAGTCATGCCTTCAAACACCTAATTGGGAACATGTGAGTCAGCCTGTGTTTCAGTGAGTCTCCTTCCAGTTAGTTCTACCTCTCAACATCTGATGTGATACAGGAATTTCATCTCTCTCTCTCTCTCTCTCTCTCTCCCTCTCTCTCCCTCTCTCTCAGTGTCAAGTTTGACAGCTGCCATGGAAGTAGCTTGTGACAGCCATGACAATTGTTATCATAAGTCACTTTGCCATGGCTCTGGTCCTGAGAGAACTGCTGTGCAGACTTTGCATGTCTCCCTATTGCCCCAGGTCTCCAGAGGCTTGGATGAGGCACGGCTTTATCCAATCACACCACTGTTTAATTCAATTAGGGAAATTAGGTGATTAGGCAGAATAGAAGCTACCAGATACCTTCTGTTCCCTGAGGGAGCACACCAGTGTCACACTCAAGTAGATTCTAGAACAACACACTCCATGTTCAGAATACATCAAGGGCTGGTTTCCCTGAGAATCTCCATTTGAAAGTGTGATTCATTCAGTTCCGTGACTAGACTAAATCTGTGTGCTAAAAAACCACCCCTTAAATCTTTGGATAGTAACTTCACTTTATATGAATGATTATAAAATAAATGTATGGCTCCAGTACACAGGCAGAATTATTCCACAATCCGAGAATAGCAGCTTGTAGAGGAGGTTGGTGGAGTTGGTGGGAGGCTAGAGTACTGTACATACTCCTGGCATGAGCAACGAGAGTGGGCGTACACATCCCCTCAGAACAGATTGCATACGCTTTTGGGAAGAAAAGGACAGCTAGGGAAAAACACAAGGGCTATATTTAGACCTGGCCCAGCCCACTGAAGGTGAGAAGAAGAGAATACCTCTTCCCTTGAGGAAAAGAAGATTTCAATTTGGAGGCTGTTTGCCGAGAACATTGATCATATCCAACAGACCCCCCCCCTAACCCTAAGAGGGCTGAGTGGGGGCCTGGGGGAAAACAAAAGTGGGGCACACATACCCGATGCCATCATCCAAAACGGCCAAACTTGGATCTCTAACTTTGCATTTCCTGTACAGAAGACAACAGTATGTTGTTAACCCTTCCCTGGTCCCCCAGAGCAGGAAATGAAGCCCGTTTATCTGGCAGAGGGGAAGGGGGAGGGCAGTAGACATCCCTGTTCCCAGTCCCAACAGGAAGCCAGGGAGTACAGTCATTTCCTGTTTTGCCAGGCGGTGATCCTGTGGTGGTGGTCAGTACAGTACAGGAGAACAAAGCCCATTGACACAACATCCCATCTGGTGTACAAGGAGGCTGCGGAGCAGAGCATAGCTACTCCCTGTGACTAACAGGCCCACGTCACTCACTCCGAAAAACCCTGTCTAAATGTAAGACTTGGGAATCACCAAAAACACTGCAACACTGAGTTACTGTATTCTACCACTGAAAGAATGGGTATATATTTAGTTCACAATGCGGTTCGCTGTGAAGGCTATCTATTTCATCACACTTAGTTATTTTGCAACAATCACGTCATAGTTCCTGCATTCCTTTTTTTTCTGGGGTGGTACAAACCTGTTTCCCATCAACCTCGATGTCAGCGATGTAGTTCTCAAACACTGTAGGGACGTAGACCTCGGGGAACTGGTCTTTACTGAAGACGATGAGGAGACAGGTCTTCCCGCACGCTCCATCCCCCACGATCACCAGCTTCTTACGAATGGCTGCCATCACTGTAGGGAGAGCAGGGGGGGAAACTTGACATAATCTACTGAGCATGAGTGACCATAGACTGACAAGAGCATTTTATAGAACTCTGTGTGAGTGACAAGTAATGTTGAAGAAGAAAATGTGATAGACTCTAGGATGAGGATCTAGCAGTATTGTCTGTTTGATCTATTTCTGAGGATCTATTTCTATACCCAGAATCAAAGGTACCAGTATTTAGTGCAAACATTTGGGAAAAGGGTAAAGGAGAGGAGAGGAGACAAGTCTGGACATGGAGAAATGTACTATCAGGCCATTCTCTCTCTCTCAACTCCACCCTGCCTGTTTCCTACAACAGCAGGAAAGGCGTCCGGGAAATTAGAACAGCAGTAGAAGAGCTTAGTGGTTTCCCTAAATCACAGCAAAACAATATTGTTCCCTCTCTCTCTCTCCCCCCCCCCCCTCTTACAATAAGAGAGCTTCTCTTATTGTAATTAACAAAAGTATAAGGATGTCCTCTTTTCTTGCTAAACCAATGCTTTGCTCACAGCCTTTGCTATTTGCATCTATTTTCAGAAAATAACAGAAATGGGTACTTAAACTATGGAGTGCAATCTCAGGAGACAAATGAAATTGTACATCCTGAACAATTATTATCCATTAATTTCTATTAAAAACTAGGCCTTCTAAAAAAACATGACTCTGCTGTTATAATGCAGGCTAGGCTTTCTGAATCTGAACCACCAGGCAGTTTCAGAATAACTCAAATCATCCCCTGCCTGAGCCCACGGTGCCTGTGTGGGTAGAGATGAGTCTGCAGAGCGCTGCTGATGAATGGGCCCTCCTGCCTGAGAGCAGCTGTGCATATAGCCTAGGCCCATTTGGCTCCCACCTCATCTCCCTCTACCCAGACACATCCAACAGTAATATCCCCTTCACCATGGCACCCACTTATCAATGAGAATTCATCATGTTGAGCTGCCTGCTTCAGGCAAAAACTTTCTGGTCCTGTCTGGTGTGTTTTTCACTGCTTGGTTGCCTACCACTATACCACATTCACCCATTTTCTTGGAAACACAGCAGATTCACATACAGTACCTTTCAATGTTATGAAATGGTTGGGCTGGCAGTGTGAGGGCATGCACATTTCCAGATTCTAACAGCATTGGGTACACACCAAGAATATGGGCCTGTGTGGTTTAGTTCGTAGAGCATGGTGCAAGCAATGTTAAACTTGTGGATTCGAGTCCCGCTGCTGGGACCATATATAAACTGTACTGTCATTTGCTTTGCATAAAAGCGTCTGCTAAATGTCATGAAGGATCTGCCATGGACGATGCATCTCTACAGTACTTTCAGGGGGTACAGGAGTACTAAATGTACCTGAACTGATATGATAGTAAAGTGCACATGAGACAGGACACTAAGCTGGCTCTGAGGCCAATCAAGTAGGAGTGGAGAAGAGCACCCAGTCCCAGAGGCTCATCCTGTAAAACAAAACAACCCACTTCCTGTTGTGTGCTGTACTGGGGAGGAGCCCTTGGCTGCCGATCTGTTTGTACAAGCCTCAGTGGAGCCAGGCCGAGGAGAGGATCTGCCAAAGGCCACACACACACACACACACACACACACACACACACACACACACACACACACACACACACACACACACACACACACACACACACACACACACACACACACACACACACACACACACACACACACACACACACACACACACACACACACACACACCTCATCTCACCACAATGCTCTTCTCTTGGCACAGCGACAATGATAAGATACTTGCCATTAGTGGCAAGCAATATCTAGGGTTCAAGGGAACATCCTGTATGGCTGAAGGGAAATAAGCCTACAAGATGTTGCTGTTTTTTTTTAGTCACCACCATTATTATAGAGCCTGCCAAGAAGCCTTCACTATAGCATCCTCAAGGAAACTGACTCTGAAAACAAGACGAAGTTGGTTTGTATCCACATTATCCTGCAAACACACAGGTGGCTCCAAGAGGATACTGAGTGTACAGTACCTACAATTACAATACATTTTTACACTTTTATCCAAAGCGAAGTACATTGGTCTAAAGTCAGTGAATCATCTATACATCAGTCATCATAAGCAAAAATCTATGCTAGGACCAGGTGCTATTGGCAGTCACAATGCTAGAAAAAGGAAGGATTTAATTATTATTAAAAAAATAATTTAAAAAAATGGTGAATCAATGACACAAAAACACGTCACTAGCCATCCAGATAAATGAAGGAAGGCATGTTTTAATCCACCTGACATGTACCATTGAGATATACCCAGCTGTGCACAGAGATATGGTGGTATTCACTCAACACCTCCATTCAACTCTGTTGACTGAAGAGCAGCCAAAATAGTGGGGGCTGTGTATTGTTCATAGGTGAGAAGAAAACAATGCCGGGAAGACAAACCTTTCAGGGTATTCCGTTTTCTATTCTCTCCACAAATACTCCAGAGAGAGGAGAGGCATATTCTTTTTTAGATGTCTAGCCTCTAGCTAAACGAAGAATACCTGCATGCAAATAAGATACCTGAAGCCTGAAGCTCAGACAGTGCTATTGTAACGGGCAATTTAGACTGCATCACATGGAGGAATGACGCCATGTGTGAAAACATGTGAATGAATACACAACTATTCTGAGGCCTAGGCGTAGGCAACCAACCAAAGCAGAGAGAGAGAGAGAGAGACCCTGGGTCTAGGCCTGGGGTGGGTGGGGCAGCTTTCCTCTCTCTTCATTGTATTAACAACAAACCACTACTGGTGGACAAGTGTAAACTTCTTAATAGAATAGACAGCCTATCCCCCTTTCGTTATGTGATGAACAAACAGGGAACTAAAGTCGGGCTAACACACAAATATACTAGGACATAATAACCCAAATATTATTGTCCTCTTTTCCCAGCTGGCTGCAGTGTGAGAGGCTCTTGTTTTCTTCCCTGTCTTACAGCACAGTTACAACCGCCTCAGCCTGAAGCCTAAGGTTGTTAGTCAACTGATAACAATGCTTAGTTCACACAGGCCATTTCCTTATTTGTGAATAGCTGACTGCGGCAAGTATGGAGGATCTGACGCTCATATGAATCAAACCCTTTTGCGCACAGTTTCTGAGGAGAGATTGTCATTTACTAATACTCACTTAGAGATGACACCTTATCAGAGAGACAAGAGAGTGTACTGTGGCCATTTGACAGATTTCATGGGCCGATGGCTAAATAGATACGCAAAATACCACTTTAAAAGGGATAAGCATACATTTACTCCAGACAACACCAAAACTGCTATCCAGAAGAACAGTATCCCAGTAATCCATTTAGACAATAAAAAAACCACATGGGGTCAACTGCATGGTTTGTTTGTGTGGGACAAGAACCAAGCTTTAAAAGTGGGGAATGAAGGCTAAAGAATTAATTTCACTTCTGTGAGCGTGTCTGAGAAATGGGCCAAAGTTCACTGCCGGGTAGCTGAGGGTGCTGAGAGAGGGAGGTGGAGAACACGGTGACTCAGGTTGGATCGACCACAGCCTAGCCAACTTGTTTATACACTCAGATCACAATAGATAGTTCTCTCTTTCAGGACACAACAGATACTGTACCTTGGTGATCGAATATCGATAGACTGCAATAGGTCAGGCTTATGATACTGTCACTTGGGTAAATTGCAACAATGTTATCAGTGATTTTAAAAGGCAGACTCTGGGATTTGACGTCATATAAAAAAAAAAAAACGGAGATCCAACAGACTAGAGAATAGAGCGAAAAAGAATTCAGAACTCTTCAGTCGACCATTGTGGCCAAAAGTCAACACTTGGATGTGGGTCTACCAAAGACATTTCAGAGAAGGGAGGAAAAGATTACACTGTAGAGTTAAAATGCAAAACAGAGATCAAACTGCTGTGAGTGAAATTAACATGCAAATGTGGAAAAGCAGTAAGGAACACACTTTCTGTGTAATGGGTCATAAAGCACAACTGTCAGATCCACAAAAAAGATCACCTATAGTGTGTCTACTATAAGCTATTATTTGGGGCTACATTGCCCATGCATGCACACACATGCATACACGTGTGTTTGATACCATTCCTCATTCCATGCATCACAATGAGCCCATCCTCCGATTTCTACCTCCACTGATGCATTTTCTCTATATCCTCTCAATTTACTTTTTGGATTCAGTCCACTGAAATACAATTAATTCTGAAACAGATGTGCTTCTTATAGGAGGAGTGCTGCCTGCCTCTGTAATGCCTTGTCCAGACGAGAAAACAACAAACAAGGTATTAGACCAAACCCTAATTCACACTACAAAGCCAAGCCAAGCCAAGCTGAGCTGTACTGGGCTGGCATGGTGATGGCATTCACCATAATTGCTGAAACAGTGCTGGAAAGGACAATGGGAAAGGAAAATATCTGAGCCAGCACAGTATGGTTTGGGTCTGCCCTGTAGTTTGATAAGCCCCCCCAAGTGGCCACTTTATTCAAAACCACAAAGTTTATGAAGTAACCTAATGCAGTAGAAGCCAATAGCAGCAGAAGACAAACACTTGTGGATGCTTAACTGTTAGGCCCAAGCCAAGACGAGTGAGGCCAGATAGACTGACCCTGAAAGGTATGCTACTGACCAGGCCATCCCTCCCACCAGACAGGGACCTCATGACTCACAGTCACTTTACCCTAATTCACACCACAGGCGAGCTGAGCCAAGCTGAGCTGTACTGGGCTGACCTGGTTACACATCCACCATAGTAAAACAGTGCTGGAAGGACGGTGTGAAAGGACAATATCCAAGGCAGCACAGTATGGTTTGGGTTTGCCCTCGAGTGTGTAAAGCCCCTTTGACTCACTCAACAGTTCAAGCCGAGCAGACCAACAGGCTGGCTGACTGGCTGGCTGACAGGTCCGCAAGATTTCTACTGTTGCTCTTCAGGAAAAAGGGCACACAGCCTAGACTACATTCCTTTCCCAATCACAGAACAGAACAGCCCCCCAAGCCATGACTGAGCAATTTATCAAGTCAAGTTATTAATATTTCTCAAAACAAATTGGGTTGTGTAAGGGCAGGCAATGTTCAGATGTAAGAAATGATTGGTTCTATGAAGGTGGACATTTATAAGTCGCTTCAGCCTGTCTGTTCTTTCAGACTGAGTGAGATAATGCCAGCTCTATTCAAACAACGCCCTCTCGTTTCAGAAACGGCAAACAACTCTCCGCCCTATTACATTATTTCAACCATTAGTTACAGCCAAAAACAACTCGTCATGGTTCTTAGTCATAAGTTTAACCAGTCTTATACAGTTATTGGAAAGCTATACACAATCAATAAATCATTTCATTATCTGAGTTGTCAGTAGAGTCTAAAAAATGACGACTGTAGTAGTTATCATTAGAGACTGGGGAGTTTGACTACATCGGCTACATTATCTTTACCAGCCGGGAGTATACTATTGACTTTAGTCAGCAGCAGTGTATCAACAGTTGCATCGAAATAATTACGCTCCAGCGCAGTAACTAAACTCCGCAAAGGCAGAAATAGATTAAACATAAATCTGAAGAAAAAAGAAAAGAAATATAAACTTGCCCAAGGACTAACTAGTCACGAGCCACCACCTACTTTATCCACTGAAGCAAAGTAGCCTACTTATTCCCAAAAGGATTTCCGATTCACCCCGTAAACTGTAGGCTACCACTTGAAGACCAAATTCCCCCCAAAAATAAATTACCTCTATTCAGCACGCACAGTTCAGATATTTAGTCCCGATTTGCTTTTCCACTCGATCGTGACACCCTTGCTGCAGTATTCGGTAAATTACACGGCTAGCGAGAGGGTGCTAAGAAACGGAGCAGACAAACACAGGATCCTCCCACCGTTCTGGAGAGCGCTGGTGGTGGCGCTTAATCTCTATTGGTTAGGGACGAGGTGCAGCCGTTGGAATCACTGAGGTCCCCTCCCTTCCACAGTCAGAAATAATGACATCATTTCGTACTAGGCTACAAGGACGGCAGCAGCAGGGTGTGTGGATCAATGGTACACACTGCCCTTACCTACAAACAAGCTGCAGGTGAAAATATGTTATAGTCATATAATGGCCTTTTCTTTCTTATTCATAGGCGTGTTAAGAAAACAATAAAGGAAACCAGAATATGTTTTAAAAGGTTGGTTTGTCATTTGATGTGACCCACTGCCTGATGAAGACAATCCCATCAAAAATAACCAACAACTATAACATTTTACACGATCTTGGTTGTAGTGGCTCCTAAAATGGTCATATGTTGCTTTTATTTTGCAAGTATTTCACCTACATGTATCCTGAGGAAATGCCATTTCCAGGTTTATAGAGAGAGATTTCTCTAATTGTATGGGATTTCACAAGTCCTGAGAGATTACTGAGCCTATTATGGGACTATTATGGCAGTACCTAACTGCATTAAGCCTAATTCCATAATTTACCCAAACACATTGAGTTCAGCACTACCACTTCCCCATAGTGGTTCGAAGCGACCCTGAATACTTGGATATACTCAACTGATATATAATTATTGAGGAATTGCATGTATAATGATCGATAACAGATATAGAAGTTTTGTTACCATGACAATGATAATAAATTCAAAGGATGTGGAAAAACAAGCTGTTAGATTTATTTCTTATTTGGTACATATTATTCCTCATACATCCCCCTATAGTACCCCTCAGTTTGGTAGCTAATTTTCTAAAACATACACATTAGCAACAGATAATCAATGAAAGAGGACTTTTATAAATAAAGCAATATGTATGATACAGCTTTATACCTAAGCATTTAAAAAGCCATGGATAACCTACATATCTAGACATGACATACTAACATGTACTGTACAACAACAAAAACAAAGAGAGGTATACATCTGAGGACATACATTTTTCTTGGTCACTTCCGACATGATTGAAATTGAGTGCTTTTGAGTAAACAAACAAGCCCCCATCATCCCCTCAAGTGTAGTAAGGCAGTCGAGTGAAATTGATCACATACTGACAAACAACAGGTACCCATAGCTCTACCACTAGTTGTACATCCAGAATCAACAGAAGACAAGCAATACATATTATTTCTATCTTTGAGGTTTATAGGAGAATAGCCTTCTGTAAATATGTGGTCTGACATCAAAAACATTTCAAATCTTTTCAAATACCAAAAAGTGTTGCTCAATCCAACCAATGGCTACATTCAAAAACTTGGTTTAATTGAAAACAACATTGTGTTGATATGTGGTTCATATTCTGTAGTTTTCGGTTCCTTATTTGCACCTACATATGGCAAAAGCTCCTTAATTGGACAGAGTTTGGGTTCCATACTGTTGGCTTTCAGATAATGACATTACCTAAAAAGGAAGGGACAAGGCTTATTCACATTATTTACTTTTGTGTCAGATATGAATATCTACTTTCATGGTGACAATATTCACAGTAAATGAAACAAAAATAAATCTCCCAACACATTCAAGAAAAGTTATCAAAACTTGCCACTGAATTAATACCACAAAACAGATTTGACTGTCTTAAAGTGCTTCAGAGTATTCATCATTGAATGATGTCGACGTTGCTTTGACATTGGAGCTACAACACAACAACAATGGATCAGTTCTGGTTCTGTTTCCTCTTCAATCAACAGCTCCTTCAGAATAATCTCCATCTTAGTAGGTCCTGGGACTCTTAGTCCTCCACTTCCACCAAAAAGATTATTCCTTACATTCACAAGCCATCAATGACATTTGGCCATCAAAGTCACTTTCAAAAACACTTTATCTTATGGTACTGCTACTGTAGGCTAACTGGTACCAGGGTGCCTGGTGTGGCCTTTGACAGAATCAAAGCAAAAAACAAGTCATTAGGTTATTACTGTACCACTTTACCATGTAATAAAATGCAACCTGACATTTTCTCTGTGACTTTGCATTCAATAAATCACATATAGATCATTCAATAGGAGCCTGTTTT
Organism: Argentina silus; assembly: GCF_951799395.1. Taxonomy (NCBI): domain Eukaryota; kingdom Metazoa; phylum Chordata; class Actinopteri; order Argentiniformes; family Argentinidae; genus Argentina; species Argentina silus. Next base: position 7,110,079 of record NC_139658.1, on the reverse strand, counting down.
CAGAATGACGTCTCTCAAGTACTCCACTGGATGACCAACCCAATCCTTCATGAGCCGCTCAGTTAGGGAGATTAAAAACAAAGTAAGTACAGGAACTTATTTCTCATAACAAGCAACATACAAAGCAGGTCTGAGAAATGGAGAAGTACCGGGCAGGCGGATCATGAATCACTTAAACTGTTACATAAGCAACAAAACAAAAACAATGTATTGTAGAGCCTGGGTTAGGAGCCTAGAGCCTGGGTTAGGTTGTAGAGTAGAAGCCAGGATGTGCCGGCGGCAAGGTGGTACTGTAGCGCTCACACCAGGGGAGGCTGGTGGAGGTAGAAATCGGAGGACAAGCTCATTGTAATGCATGGAATGGAATAGGAATGGTATCAAACACGGGTGTTTAATACCATTGCTCATTCCATTCCATGCATTACAATGACTCCGTTCTCTGATTTCTGCCTCCAATAGCCTCAACTGGTAGCACTCACACCTGGGGCTTCCCAGTGAGGGAGGTGTTCTCTTCTCCCCCCTACTCCGAGGTGGCGGCAGGGAGGTGGGGTGTGTGTGTGGGGGGGGGGGGTCTGGGACCCTGGTTGGTCCTAGGGAGTTAGTCCTCTCTGGGTGATCTGGGACATGCCCCGTCATGTCTCTGCCTCATGTCCCGCCAGTGGGATCACAAACACAGTGATATCATCGCCCGAGCCCAGTCTCTCATTGGGTAACCTCCAGCCCCTCTCCTTCAGAACCCCTCGTGACCTCATCAGCAGGTCCTGAGCTGCCATTGTGTATCTGTTAACATAAACAAGATGGCCAATTGGGTACAATGGTTTGAATGTGACTCAATAATACACAGTAGAGAGATACAAAGCATCCTACATTATGCTTTTCAATCGTGAATAAATCCCTTATTTGGACTAGGTATGAATTACAAGTGCAGTCTTGCCCTGGAGTTGATAAATACATGTGCCATTTGATTGTAGAATTCCATAGTTGGCCTCATAGTTTGCAAAGGCTATGCTGACATCTAGTGGAGATATCAATTGAATCTTCACTCATATTTTAACCAGTGATGACCTCATTTTAATTTGGATTTTTATTGTTACATACAGAGTGTACTGTACTGGCTTACAATGTGGCTTAACATAATAGCAATTCTGATATCTTTTCTAAGCTGCAGATGTGAACATTCTATAATAGATGTAGAACATTGTAGATTAAAGATAATCATGATTCCATACCTCATGGGATCAGTGGGGTCACAGCATGCCAGGAAGCCTGTGACTGCGTCTGCAGCGTCCCTGTCCGTGGTCACATCCCACAAGCCATCTGTGCCCATGATCAGGACGTCATCAGGGCCATGCTTGTTCTCAGCCAGCTCGTACACCTTCACCTGAAAGGATGGACAGAATCGGATTAGTCATACAAATTAGTCATTAGAATGTATGGATGTTGTGAATACAATAATACTCTTACTTTGATGTAATACCACATTAAAACAAGGCGTTTAAACAATGTCTATAAGGAAATGTTAATCGCTTAACATTCCTCCACCTCTTGCTTTCCAGGATATTAAAGAGTAAAGAGTTGGCACCCACACACACGCACACGCACACGCACACACACACACACACACACACACACACACACACACACACACCATTAAAGATCACCTCACACACTCACCTCTGGACAACAGGAGAGAAAGGGCTTGATGTAGATGTTGGAGTTGTAAACCTTCAGCTCATGATCCCCTAGGCCACGAGTGACTCCAATGGTGGCCATGACACGGGCCTAGTAAACACACACACACACACACACACACACACACACACACACACACACACACACACACACACACACACACACACACACACACAGATATGTGGGTTACTGCCTGAGGGTGTGCTTCTAAGAAAATCCACTTATGAGGGATTACTGACTCAGGAGGAGCATAATAAATGTTACCAGCGTGTCTCTTAACTGCACAGCTTGAGTTAGCAACAACCATGCACTTGCATGAGAACCACTCTTACGTATCCAATGCAATGACTAAGAGGGTCCACAGGGTCTTGCTGTTAACCATTGAAGTTTAAGGGCACTGTCCTGCAGGTGAGCAACATATAAGGGTACACCAGGAGAGGCTAGTGGAGGTAGGAATCAGAGGACAGGCTCATTGTAATGCATGGAATGGAATGAGGAATGGTATCCCATTCCTCATTCCATTCCATGCATTACAATGAGCCTGTACTCCAATTTCTACCTCCAGCAGCCTCCCCTGGTGTACACTTCTCCCGATGGAAATATACCAGTATACCAAAGATGTCTAGGAAGATAACAGCACCATCTACAGGTGAATGGAGAAGTCACACATATGTTCAACAATAACAGACTTTTGTTTCCAGCATCGTGTATTATTCTGTGATGTCAATCACCCCCAAAAACGCATAAACATGACCAACTGTATCACCTTTTTGCCTTCTCCGTATATCAGAGGGAACTTCAGATCATCTTCTATTATGGTCTTGTAAGACCTGCAACAAAGCAATCAACAGATCAGGGATTAAAGTTAAAAAACATTAAACTATATAAAATAACAGCACATCCCATTCATTATTTCACCTTTTTGCTCTGGTACACTATTATTATTGCTATAACTAGCTTTCACAGAACTCAATAGCTTCACATTTGGTTGGTGGAACAGATTTTACAATCAAATGTTTGACAAGAGCTGTTCAAGTTTACCAGCCGGTCATAGTGTGGTCCCTGAAGAGCATCTTCTTGCCCAGCTCCTTGTGCTGGATCCTACGAGGGAACTCCATGTGTGTAAACTCGTTACCCAGAAGCTCTGGCCGCAGGAAGCCCTGGAGGGACACACAGAGCAGAGGATGAATGGATCAAACTACATGTCACTCTTCCTTTTGACAGATGCGATGAAATGGCTCTTTAAATAAAAATATAACATTTGAAAGTATGCGAATGAAGTACAATAGCAAGTCTACTGGCATTGCAGTAGGAAGACAGGGTAGAACATCACTTAATAGGGTCACAAAACATATTAATCTCTCTCTCTGAGAGGCTCCACTGCCTCGCACACATCCACTCCTTGGCTGAAATAAAACGACAGTAGCAGACAGTCACTGTATAATCTAGTCTGATGAATGTGTCTTTCCTCACTCTTCCCCTGCATCTTAACTCAGCCCTCACCAAGTACTGTAGGCGCTGTCTCTCTGACTCTGGCGTGAACTCGTTGGACATTGGGATGACCTCATTGTTGCGGACGATGATGGCTCTAGAGAAAGAAAGGGAGAACCAGAGAGAGAGAGAGAGGGAGAGAGAGAGAGAGAGAGAGAGAGAGAGAGAGAGAGAGAGTGAGAGAGGAAGGACACCATCAGACAGCTCAGGGTTAGGAGGTTGCACAGCAAGCAGTCTGGGGGCGATGACAAAGTACAGCACTAATGGTGCTGCAGTACACAGAGTGGACACTAGGGGGCATAATAACTGCTGTCTGAGAAGAGTTTACAGAGATATTGCTCCCCTGTGTGTGGTCATAAGACGGTCAAGGATTATAAACAAAAGAGGCTGAATTAAAGGCTATTAGACAGCAAGTTGTGCATAAAATGAATGAATAAAACACATGTGTTTCACATCCATTAGAGAACACTGAATGTGTACAGTAGGTAAGCTATTGAGTCCTGCTAGTTGTAGTGTGTTATCTACTTACCTACTGTCTCCTGCATTGGCCACATAGAGCTTCCCCATCATGTGGACCGCAGCCAAGGCACAACATCCACCAGAAATGGCAAAAGATTGCTTCTCTTTCTCAATCAGTTCATCCTTTCATAACCAAACAACAATAACAAGGTCATACACTCACTGGCCTGTAGAATACACTCATTGCTTTAAAGAGCTGATACTTTGCGTATATATGACATAACGTTCAAACATCACTGGCATACAGCATAGATTGAGGGATAAAAAAAACATGTTTTGAAGAATACATTATCAGTGAATTTGATACCTAAATGAGTTACCCTCGGGTTACAGTGTATGCAATAAGATCCATTTGCACCTTTTATTAATGCAAGCTATTCACAGCTATTCACTTCTTAAACAGATGATCTCTGTTTTTTTGTTGTAAAGTAAAAGATGGGTACTGTATTTCTGCTTGGAGTTTGTTTCAGCTATAGTAAGGTGCAAACTTTAGTAAAGGTATAGAGTAATGGTGCATTCATGTGCTCCTGGGAAACTTCCCACGTATTTAGTGTAGGATTTGCGTAGGGCAGAGTGGCAAACTCAGAATTCTCAGAGGTACATGAGTTGCCAAGCCGGAAATGTAGGAGTTTCCTAGTTCTGAGGCGCAAATGAATGCAGCATAAGCTGCCAGTATGCCTGAGGCTCACCATCTGTTTGAAGGCGTTCTCTATGACGCCCATCACCAGACTCTCCAGACTGACCACCTTCTCCATGTGGAAGCGGACTGAAGGATCGCTGATGGCGTCAGGGTCCTCTAGGTCCTGACTCTGGGCCCCTTTTTTCACCTCCACCTGGTAGGGGCTGCCGTTCTTGGCCAGGCAGATAGGGGGCACTGTGTTGGGGTTCTCCAGCAGATGGGCAATGTCTCCTAGCCGGTCTCGGATGAGACGGTGGAGGAGTTTGGAGGCCATGATGGCACAACCGGAGCCTGCGTGTCCGTCGTACACCCCCCAGAAGTTCAGAGGGATCCCTGTGCCGTCCTAGAACAGGTTTACCAGTGGTTAAAGGGGCAATCTGGGATTGGTCCAGTACATTCATTTGTTTACTTTTAAATTAATGATATATAGCAATTGATTGATTGATTGAATGTAACTGCCTCATAGTTCAACTGCCTTACCCCATCGTTACCGAAATGATTAGCTTGTGTTACATTCCATTCTTAGTTAACAATGTAATTGTAAACAAACACTGTATAGTTTCAAAACATTAGGCATTAGGAAGAGCCCTAACAGGCAATATAATATAGATAACATATCAATATCATATATCACAGTATATCCATATCTATCTATAGCTCTGGCCAAAGGGTGGGAGAAACAGTTGAATATCACACATATTCTAGGCAGAGATTCAGGTTTCCAAGCTCAGTGAAAGCCTAAACGAGTCACTCTAGACACATTTATGTCAGACGATATGATCCTTGTAACATAATTAGAATGTATCCTCCATGTTAGCACTTTATGCACCACAGAGGGACACATTAAACCTGGTGTAAAATACCGTGAATATAATTGTATTGATTTATTCATTTCAATGTTCCAGTAACTCCCGCTAACAAGATTTCCACATGAAGATGAATGAATCTGTCTTTTTCTGTAATTGTAAGGTGTTACATTACACCTAACATCTATACCAAGAGATACAGTATAACATGCCCCTCTAGTATGACGTGTTTCTGTTTTAGGTGCCCGGCTGGTGACAAACTGGCAGCGTGAATGGCCATATGGGACATCTGTCTACTATGGACCTGTATACAGTATACACCCACACACACCCACACACACCCACACCCACGCCCACACCCACGCCCACACCCACGCCCACGCCCACGCCCACACCCACACCCACACCCACACACACACACACCCACACACACCCACACACACCCACACCCACACAGACACACACCCACGCCCACACCCACGCCCACGCCCACGCCCACACCCACACACACACACACACACACCCACACACACCCACACCCACACACACCCACACCCACGCCCACACCCACGCCCACGCCCACGCCCACGCCCACGCCCACACCCACACCCACACACACACACCCACCCACACACACCCACACCCACACAGACACACACACACACACACCCACGCCCACGCCCACACCCACACCCACACAGACACACCCACAGACATACCGACACACACACACACACACACACACACACACACACACACACACACACACCCACCCACACACACCCACACAGACACACACACACACCCACACAGACACACACACACACACACCCACACCCACACAGACACAGACACACGCACACCCACACACACCCCCACGCACACACCCACGCACACGCCCACACCCACACCCACACTCACACCCACACCCACACAGACACACACCCACGCCCACACCCACGCCCACGCCCACGCCCACACCCACACCCACACACACACACACACACACACACACCCACACACACCCACACCCACACACACCCACACCCACGCCCACACCCACGCCCACGCCCACGCCCACGCCCACGCCCACACCCACACACACACACCCACCCACACACACCCACACCCACACAGACACACACACACACACACCCACGCCCACGCCCACACCCACACCCACACAGACACACCCACAGACATACCGACACACACACACACACACACACACACACACACACACACACACACACACACACCCACCCACACACACCCACACAGACACACACACACACCCACACAGACACACACACACACACACCCACACCCACACAGACACAGACACACGCACACCCACACACACCCCCACGCACACACCCACGCACACGCCCACACCCACACCCACACTCACACCCACACCCACACCCACACCCACACCGACACACCGACACAGACACACCGACACAGACACACACACACACACACACACACACACACACACACACACACACACACACACACACACACACACACACACACACACACACACTGGACAAGAGTGGGGGAGGGGCACACAGGGAGATGATATAATTAATTTAGGACAGACTGGGTGAAAATAGAGTATGGAGAAGGGGGGCTATGAGCTTGTTAAGCTAGCCCACTAATGAGGGGTTAGTGGGAGGGGTTGACTGCCTCTTGTATTGCATGCTATTGACTCTTCTCTGCTGTGTAAATACATTTGAGGAGATTATGGGTCCATCTCCCAGTCCAGTGAGTGTGTTTTTGGCATGGTGAACTGGACTAGACCAGAGACAGTCAGTCATCTGCCCTAACAGACCCACAAAGAGCTGTTTTTAAATAGAGAGAGCCAACGGTCACGGTCTTAATGAAATTGTTCTTTGCTTTGAAGGGGAAAAATCCTAATCCCTGGTCCGATGACATCTGGGGCTGTGGGAGTGTGTGTGTGTGTGTGTGTATGTGTGTGTGTGTGTGTGTGTGTGTGTGTGTGTGTGTGTGTGTGTTCCTGTATGTGTGTGAAGACAGGGAGACATTCATTACAGACATGGTTTAACTACACTACAGGGATTGGGGAAAACCCTACTGCCGTGGGGTGGACCACCATATGACCTTGACTATGAGAGTGGTCCATAAGCCTAAATCCTATTACACACTATGGGGCGACCAGCACTGTGCTCACCCAGCATGGTATGGCACAGCACTGATCGGCCCCATAGTGTGTAATAGGATATAAAGTATAGGAACAATAATAGGTCTAGAACATCCTGCTTTCATTTCACAGTTCCCTTTACAGCCCTGTTAGTGAATCATTACACATAAGTAAACAGGTGTGGTTGGAAGACACCACGATTGCCCAGCCGCAACATGGGTACAAGCAGGTTGGCACCAGGTTGGCATATGTTGTGGGGCTGCTGGGCACGCTTTTAACGACATCTTAAAAACATCTGTGTCAGCACAGTACGGCTAAGTACGGCCCGAAAGTCTGAAAACAGATTAAGAGAGGTATCATGTGGTAAGGGGGAAAACCGGGTCTGTGTATTGAAAAGAAAAAGGATGGTTTTAGGGTTTCGCAATGTTTCAATGACATGTTGGACATTCTAGACTGTTTAGTGCTGATCACTGATAAATGCAGGACGTCCTGTCAAGGGAGGCTGGTGGAGGCAGGAATCAGAGGAGGACTGTCCGATTTCTGCCTCCACCAGCCTCCCCTGCTTCCTATCCTAGTATACGTAGTGATACTGTCAGTGAGGAATACAGAGAGGATTGCGCTGTACGTTAGATAGGAACAAGGGAGAAGAAGACATGGATCAGATTGCTACAACGCATTCCCTCAGTGTCCTCCAACTCTCACTGGACGATGTCTCCATCAACTATCACATCAATGACAGGATTACTGCACCGGAACATGACTACTGCACTTTCTGAGCATCATTCAATGAGTAGCACTGTGATGCTGCACTCATTTAACTCTCATTTACACTACAGAGCCAAACTGAGCTGAGCTGAGCTGAGCCGAGCTGAGCCGAGCTGTACTGGGCTGGCCTGGTTACGCAATACATTCACTATAATTGCTGAAACAGTTCTCTCACCTGACTAAGACCACGTCGGTCCAAATGTTGTTTTGTATCAGTACTAAAGCTGAAGTAGAACAAAATCATATTTCTTAAGTTACAACTGATTGCTCTACTCCTGTGCCAAGTTTGAATGTTTGGATTTAAGCAGAGCAGACATAATCTCATGTCCTCAGTGACTATTTCTTGTCTAGCTCCTGTGCCAAGTTTGGATGTGTACTCTAAAATACATATTAATAAACATGTGTTTCCTCAGTGCCCCTGTCTCACCCCATTGTCCTCCAGCAGAGTGGAGTTGCGCTGTTTCCCGCTCGGCTTCTTCACAAACAGCTTTTCACAGCAGGCCTGGTCCTCGTTGAGCATGCTCTTCCCCGCATTGATCACCCTGAGGGGAGAGGGAGAGGGAGAGGAGGGAGGGTGAGGGAGAGGGTGAGTTTGAGGAGGAGGGGGGTGAGGGAGCTGTAGCATGTTACATAGTTATAGCACTTGTACCAGGGGAGGCTGGTGGAGGTAGAAATTGGAAGACGGGCTTATTGTAATGCATGGAATGGAATGAGGAACGGTATCAAAAACACCTGTTTGATACCATTAATCATTCCATTCCATGCATTCAAATGAGCCCTTCTACCTCCACCAGTCTCTCCTGAGATAGATAGATAGATAGATAGATAGATAGATAGATAGATAGATAGATAGACAGACAGACAGACAGACAGACAGACAGACAGACAGACAGACAGACAGATACATACATACATACTTTCTTATATACATGTGTCCTATATGGAAACATAAAAACAGAGAACACCCACAGAGCATGGTGCATACCCCTCCCAGAGGGAACTTGCTGGGGGGGACTAAGTGTTTTCATTACCGGCTGATGCCAAAAGGATAATGGCTTTACTGTAATGCATGACTTCATACTATCTCAATGGACTGTGGCTGCTTCCTTCAGTGGAGGCACGACTGCACTGCAGTGATGCTGAGAGGTAAGGTGGGAGAGATAGAAACTGAAGAGTTTTTCTCTATAGTCAAAATATTGAAGAGGTTTTTCAGGAAATTGCTACAACATGTCATAAAATGAATATTGCAAGCATCAGCAGTAGCCATTCTATGATAATTTCTCTGTAGGGAACAGTTTCCCAACTCTCCCACATCACGTCCAAACACTGCAGTGTTTACTCCCACGTTTAACTTTAATCACCCAAGATACGACATGGTATAAAACCAAGCATAACAGTAAAGCCACTATCTGTAGGACAATAGGCATTAGCTGCATGATATAGAAAGTATATTAAAAATCGATTGTGCAATTGTAAACGTTATCCTCAAAGAGTCCAGGAAACACTACTGCAGTGAGGATTAGTCATGTCATATCATAGTAGGGGCGGTGTAGAGAGAGAGAGAGAGAGAGAGAGAGAGAGAAGAGAGAGAGAGAGAGATGTCTTTTAAAGCCTTGCCCTGACCCCACCTCAGTCATAGAAAGGAAAATGATCCCCCTGAATGACCTCCTCACCTCTCCACTAACAGCTTTCATGGCTCATACCAGCTGCTGTTGCATCACCCAGGTAACATAGGTGCTACACATCGGTAGTGATGAGAGTTCTCCCCATACAGTGTCAGTGTTTTGGGTGTCTAGAAAAGAGCTATATTAATGCAATCAATTATTATTATTCGTATTATGAAAGGATGGATAATAAAACTATTCAAAGCATCTAACCAACCAAGTCCTTGATTTACAATCTGAACATGATACAAGAGCCACCAGTTTTAGATAAAAGGATTTCAGAGAGCAGTGTCAAAGGTAGATAAGAGCTATGCGATATTGCCCTTTACTTTTTCATAATGGTATAATCTACAACCAGCGCAATAGAAAACATGAAGAGAAATCAATTTAGGAGGAAATGATCCTTGTGCAGTTCCAGGCTCTGATATCAGTGTGTTCTAGTAAGCTGAAAAAAGCAATTGTTGGCCAAATCAGGATTATAAAAAGCCATCCACTTTCTAATCAGTCGAGAGCAGTAAGCTGGTGGTATAGAATAGTGCAGCACGTATTGAGGTGCATTAGGACTAAACAGAATTAAAAAGTCGCCTGCTCTGTCATATCAACTTTCAGACCAGGGTCAACCATTTGTGAACGTTTTAATATTTTCACAACACATTTGAAGTCTTATCTCCAAATCATGTTTTGGTTTGACAAGGCCAGCTCCTTTCAGTCTGTCTCTGCTTTAGCCAACTGCTTTGTCAATGTCATATTTGGCAAATACTTAGCTAAAGTAGAAACACACCGATTGGCACACAGGCTATAGAATGCTTGTTTAGAACTACAAAGATTTTTCAACTGTAACAAGTTCAACAAGGCAAAACGATCTCATTATATTATATCAAGTATGCATACAGTATTTGATTCACTGTCTCATCAAAAGTAACTGAGATTTGGCATGGGCTCTTTGCTTTTCCACTTCGAGACTAATATCTAACATGTGAGTCAAACAACATTCTCGCTAAAAGAAGAATGCAGCTGTGTTTGATCCATAGTAACTCACGCAGGGGAAGGTTCTAAAGAGGAAGCCTCCAGTTCCTCATTCGCAGCCTCAGGCCTTTTACATTGTTGAACTTTATAAGTAATAATCGCTCTTTACATTTTTAAATTGAGATTAAATTCCCCCACAAATGGTATATCCAAAACATGAGTAATGATTGTAATTCACTGAATCTGTGAGTCATCTGTCTACTCCTCCCATTCTTCCAGTAATGGAAAGAAAAAAGAACTCATTTTCTTTGACAGTGATCTTCGGTGTCAGACATAAACCAGTTTTAACGTTGGTTTAAATGTTCAAGCTGATCACAAGAACTGAAATAAATGATCCTTTCCTTTTTGAGGTGTCTGTGGTTTCCTGTCACAAGCTCTGGGGCTAAACTGGAGAACAATGCTATTAACAGCCAATCGCTACAACAACAGTAACCCATGATTGCGCGACATTCAACTTGACAGTGGCTACCAACGCTTTTTCCAACCATCTGCTCACCAACAAACTGTGGAAGTTATTTAAAGTTCATACATAATGTCAGATACAGTATGAGAAAGCTTGAAAGAGTGATGTTGCTGCAGTGATGGTATGATCTTTCTGTGAGGAAGCTGGTAAAGTGGCATGTACAGTGGTGGTGGTATCAGGTTGCAGCTGATTGATGCAATGGGGCTCCTACAGTAGGCTACTGTGGATGTAATTCCTGTGGGCAAAGAAAAACCTTATGATCTGCAGCATGCTGAGGATGAAGAAAGCTAGAGCCATCCTTTGAATTTCTCAACAGGAAGACCTATTGTAACTCTATGTGGACATACGATATATAACAGCTCATAAACAACAACAACAACAACAACAACAACAACAACAACATCCTATATTTCTCCCAGAGTGGAGGTTACCTTTACATTTATGGCATTTAGCAGACGCCTTTATCCAAAGCGACTTACAACAAATACATTTTTATAAGTAAGTGAATCATCTATCCATCAGTCATCATAATAAAAAGTAATCTATGGCAGGACCAGAGGCCATTGGCAGTCACAGTGCAAGAAGAAGGAAGAATTACTTTTTTTGAATTTATTAATTCTTTTTGAATTAATTTATTTACAGTAGAGAGACTGGGATGTAAAGGGACAAAGTGGTCTTTAGGAGGGACAGTTAAGATGTAGCCTGAATAGATGGGTCTTCAATCTACGGTGGAAGATACGTAGTGACTCTGCAGTCATAACAGCAGTGGGAAGCTCGTTACCGAGTAGCGTGACTGCTGCATCCACGTAGAGGCGGCAGTGCCAGGCGGTGGTGCCAGGCACCCAGCCGAGGTGGAAGAGCGGAGTGATCGGGCAGGGGTTTGGGGGCTGACCATTGCTTGCAAGTAGGGAGGGGCTGTTGCCTTTGCCACGCGGTAGGCGAGCACCAGGGTCTTGAACCTGATGCGAGCTGCTACCGGGAGCCAGTGAAGGGTCTGAAGGAGGGGGAGAATTTGGGGAGATTGAACAACAGACGGGCGGCAGCATTCTGGATGAGCTGCAGAGGCCTGATGGCGGAGGCGGGGAGTCAGGCCAAGAGCGCGTTGCAGTAGTCAAGGGGAGAGATCACAAGTGTCTGAACCAAGAGTTGTGCTGCTTCTCTGAAAGGTGTGCTGCAGGAGCCATAACTGAACCGCTGTATCGACTATAGGCTCCTGCAAAGAAGAGGTGGGCACAGTCTTACTGCAGTAGTTCATATTTTATAGACAGCATCTCAAGCCTCGATCTGTGGGGCGTCTGAATATAAAACGATGCCACTGGGAGATTACATTTACATTACATTAGATTTCAGTCATTTGGCAAAGGCTCTTATCCAGAGTGAGAGACTTACAATAAGTGCATTCAATAGGAGAAGAGGAAGCTGAAAGAGGAGGAGGTTGAAACAACTGCATCATAATGAATGGGAGCCTCTTCAGAAGTATAGGGAACTGGAACTCATAGAATGGTAGAATGGTAGAGAGTAAAGAGAACAGTTCAAAACAACTAAATGAAATACAGGTCTATCCTTAATGACAGCGGTAGTGGTGCATAACATGCAAAGTGCAATGCCAACGGCAAATGATGTATGAAAGGAGGAGGAGGAGGAGGAGGAGGAGGAAGAATGGGGGGGGGGGGGGGGACTAAGTGCTATGAGGGCAGTGGAGGAAGCATAGGAGCCAGTGTGCAGTGAAGTGAGGAGTGAAGAGTTGGGGTGATGGGGGATGGACACTCTGCTGCTCTGTTGGCCATTTGAAAGGTCAGTCTACCACTGTGAATCCAGGACAGGACAGAGAGTATCTGATGCCATTTTGCCCTACAAAGCCAAAGTACAGTAACTTGCAGCCATGTTTTAGACTGAGAATAATGAAGAAAAAAAGTATTTTGAAATGTTTCTATTATCCAACCAAATAAATAGTTTGCAGATAATTGGAGATGTGGTTGTATACTCTCTAACTGTGTGGTTACAATCCTTATCCAATCTTAGTTTCATCATTTTGCGGCTCTTTGGCTTTGTAGAGCAGCTTAGTAGAAAGGTCATTCTACCACTGTGGGTCCAGGAGAGGATAGAGAGAAGCTGTAACCAGGAGGAATGACTGCTGGCTGGCTCCAGGAGATACAGTCTGGACTTTCTAGACCAAGTGCAGATCAGACCCCTTTCTAACTGGACACGGCTCATCTCCACTGTGTTATCATTGCTCTCACTCATTATTGCAGCAGGCAACTGAACTGCACTTGAAAAACCGCTTCAGGCCGTTGTGGGGGTTTTACCAATAAATATTCATGTTATATCCAGTTCCATTGTCTATTAAGAGTTGCTAAATTTTTTCTTCACTCCAACTGAACTGCACTTGACAGAAAACAGGCTAATTATTTTCTAATGTAAAATACAATATGTACTGCTGTTGTATTCATTCTTAAAAATAGGTTACATTTAGCCTATATAATACTAAATCATTGCATGTTATAAGTCATTTTCACTCAAGTCCATTCAAATTTTTCTGAGGGAGCATGTTGGATGGATGTAGCAGGGGAGGCTGGTGGAGGTTGAAATCGGAGGATGGGATGTAATGAGGAATGGTTTCAAACATGTTTGAGAGTGTTTGAGATAAGCACTTCTGATTCTTTCATAGTGACTTAGCATCATTCCATTGCACTCTTAGTCACTCCTCTTAGAGGTAGTTGCGGCTTGGCGATGACGCCATCCCACCTTCCTTGCCTGCAACTGTAAAAAGCCCTGCTTCCTCACTGCAAACCTGTGGTGCCTGTCCCCTTGAGCCACTGTAGATGACTCAGCATTTTCTCAGCTTTTACTAGGGGTCTAGGGAGGCTGATGGGGGTGAACTGCATGAAATGGTACAATCCACATAGGAGTTGAGCTACTCAGCATCCTCTGACACCCCTCCCAGAGAAATGGTAGGTTGGACTGTGTTCCCCCCCCCCTGAATCAACCAGGCAGCACATCCTGCACAATAGAGTGAATGAAATGACTTTGGAAGTTATACATAATATACAGGACAGAACAGGTAGAGGACTTTGCATCACATTATGTCATCCTCAGAATATGTTTAGGATCATCTTTATGTTGCAGAGTTTTACTGGACACTTCAGCACCTCAAATGTGTTGAAACTATTGCATGGGCAGTGCATATCCCGACAGGTACTAAAGATGATTTTTCAAGTTTTAAAATCCTTTTGCAATCGTTGCAGTCGTTGTCTGTCTGTCTTTCTCTCTCTCTCTAGCTCTCTCTCTCTGTTTGACTAATCCTCACACACACACACACACACACACACACACACACACACGCACGATGGGACCCAACATACTTTGATGTTTCAAAGTGAGATCATATTAGTATTATTAGGCTGTTGCACATTTACACAGAAAACATTATAGATTTAAACACAGAGGTTCATCAAAGTTCAACCAGGAAAGTATCAGTTTGCTAAGTTTGATACACAGTTATAATGTAGCCTGCTGTACTATATCATAGAAATACAATTTGTGTCAGACATTAGTAGCATCACATGACTAGGCTACAACAAATTTGTGTTCATTAAGGAATAGGCTATAACAATGTATTAACTAATAATCTTACAAATTATGACAAATTACAGACACATTATGAAAACATGATTGTTAAGATCAATTGAATGTCATACTTTCACTTGTTTGCCAAGAGTCAATGCTATATTACGCTCGTCCCTCATATGAAACACAGTAATACTTTATGAATAGGCCGACAACGGATTACCATGTATTACATGGTGACAATATAATAACAGTAGGCTGCATTGGCTGTGATTGTAAGACGTCTCGTTGATATAATGTAAGAGGATGTAAGCAGCATCTCTTGCAGTAGGCTATTATAGGTTTATTGTACAGCCGGTTCAGGGAATACATCAATGAGAAACAGCAAAGATGTTTATCTCGGTGGAAACAGTGAATGTGAAGCAACAGAGGGGCGCCATAGCTTGCTGCGCAATCCACAATTGCAAAACGAATGGAACAATCGCTGGATTGACATAGGCCTACAATATGTTATTCGATCGTTCCATATTAAATGTAAATCTCTAGATGTTTATTTTAATCGGTAATGTCATGACATTTCGAATAACCACTCACTCTGCATATCCCGTTCTCCAGGCAAGCCTGCTATCCCGCTTTAGCGTCAGCACCGGTCGCGATGCATGGTCTGTCGAGTATTGGAGAAGCTCCGGAGTAAGGTCCAAAAACTCGGGTCGACCGTACGGGAACCGTGGAGGTAGACCGTCAGGACCACAGTTCTGGACGTTGCCCGAGCCGTGCTGGTGGTGTCCGTGAGGAATCATCCCTCCCACCAGCGTGGACATAGCATTTTTAACTTTGCTTATCATTGCGGTAGAAATTATAAACCGAGACAGAAAGGGACGAATAGCGCATACCCTATTACCAAGGGCAAGTACAAAATAATCCAACGACGAAGATCATTTCAGGAAGCGATCGTTCCCTGCCCCATGTGACGTTTGACAGACAGTGTTTTCCTCATTCAGAAAATACCCCTTCACCACTCAGTGCCTATAATAACCCAAGAGGCTTCCACAAGGCAGTCAGGGGTTTAGTCAGCTCTGGCTTACTATGGAGATGCTGCACTGCAAATTGCGCGCCAGTCGGTTGGTCAGTTCACATAGGATGGCATCCTCTCTCTGTCAAAATGAATGTGAAGATCACAACCATGGACCATTTCAACAGCATATCGTGTCCATAGTCCATATCAAACATGATTCTTAGTCTTTGGGAGTTAGGTGAAAAGTAGCCCCATCTATGACATTATATTTATATTTACATTCCGATATTGTGTATAAAGTATACACAACATCCAAATGATAACAAATATATGTGACTAGGATAAATATAAATATAAGCCTAGTCACAGATGGGGCTAGGTGAGAAGGAGAGCCTGACCTATTAGCCTGGTGTACCCTATCCAAGTTATTTTGCTAATCTAATATTGTTACTGCAGTGGTTGTTCAGGGGGAACAGCTGGAGCAAAACCTGAAGCAACAACCCTAGGCAAGTGTGTTACATCACCACAATAAACTGGGCATCTTGGCATTAGCACTACGTGCATTCACATAGCCTAAACTATACTAGGCCACTGTAGTACGAGGAGGGACTGCAAATTCCACCAAACTTTGCACATTATTCCAGGTGGAATATGATTCCTAGATGTCTATATGTCTTCATTCTTTCACTTCTATCTCAGAATCCAAGAATCAATTGTGGTGCCCAGTGTACAGTGGTATCACTGAGAGGTGTATAATATGTCTTAACCAGTTGTCTGGGATTGTTATTGATTATGATGATATTGTGTACATGTATGGGCCTGTGGCATCATTACATTTGCTGGACACTGTGTACCATGGGGCGCTGAGGTTTGTTACTAACTCCAATGTCCTCACTCATCATTGTACCCTCAATATGAGAGTGGGCTGGTCTTCCGTAGCTCGTTTTTATTTACAAGGCCATACTGAGACAGCTCCCATTTTACTTGTGTAACTACTCAAGCAGTCAAATGACAACTCTTGCCTGTGCTCACATGACTGTGCTCTGTTGACTGTGCCTAAGGCCTGTACAGAGCTAGGGAAAAAAGCTTTAAAGTTATCTGCCCCCTCTGCTTGGAATGAGTGTCAAAATGTCCTAAAATTACAGGAGCTTGTCTCTTTAAATTAGTTTAAAGCTAGGGTAAACAGAATGATGGAAAATGAAGTGGGAGGGTGTAAATGTTTTGACCCCTAGTTGAACCTCTTTTTCCTAAACCTTCTTGCTGCTCAGTGTGTAAATTGATGTTTTAAACTGTAGTGTTTTATGTTCTAAATGTTTCTGGAACTTTGTGTGCTACTATTTTGGCCAGGTCTCTCTTGTAATACAGATTGTTAATCTCAGTGAGACTAACCTAGTAAAATAAAACTTAACTAAAAAAAGTTTGATTCAAAGACACAAATCAAGGGTATGGGGGTTCATACTCCCAATCAACCACATTGCTCATTTTCCTCCTGCATTCCTGCATGGATGGAATGAGGAATGGTATCAAACACACACATTACAATGAGCCCGTCCTCCGATTTCTACCTCCTGCAGCCTCCCCTGGTAAAAGTATGGGTGTTGTGGTAGGCTATTTGATTCCAAAGTGCATAAAATGTACTGAAAATGGACGAGCCAGTCATGGAGGAGTCTGCATATTTTACCCAGTAGAGGGAGCCAGAGTATAGGAGATGAGAAGCATCCGAAACAGAGAGATGCTATTATAGGGCACGCAACACACGCTAGAGGGCCAACACAAACCATACTTTGCTGCCTTGGATATTTTCATTTCACATTGACGATTCCATCCATTAATTTCAGAAACTATGGCGGATGTGAAGCAAGGCCGGCCCACAGTAGAGCTGAGCTCCGTTCCGCTGTGTAGCGTGATAAGGCGGGTAAACGATGCCCAGGAGATGCTGTTCAAAAGCCTGTGTGAATAGATTAGGTCAGATAAATACTTAAGTATAAAAAAGATAATTTCATTTTTTTTTTTTTACTTTCTCATGACGCTACATAATGACTGCTATTGAAAATAATGTGCATGTACATCAACATTTTTGTACATTTTCATTATCCTGATACTGAAGTGTTGTTGTGTTCATTGTTGGTGATGGGAACAGCAGAATTGATGGTGGCAACAGAGGCAGGAAACCAAGAAAATCCAAGAAAATGAAATGAGTTTCTTTGCCTCAAAGGAGGGCATTTGTTTTCACTTTTATCTCTTCTATAAGATGAAGTACCCCCAACTAACAGCAGCAGTGGTTGGCACTGAAGATTTAATCTCAAAACCTGATAAATGGATCTCAACTGGGCTGTCAGAGGGACTGATGCTCTGTGCTCAACTGTGTAACCCAAGACCAGCTTGGTAACATATTGGAAACGTGGAGAATGACAGCTGAATTTGTTTCTTTGATCTCTTTCTCTGTGTGTGGGTGTGTTCCCTGGGAGACACGGCCAAGACTGTCAGGTGAAGGCAAGTTTAGAGGTTCTCCAGAGATACAGACAGGACCATTGGGTGGCAGTGCAGAGGGAGGACAGAAAACAACATGAAAGGAAATTAAAAAGGAAAAGTCTCTGTGGTTCATATTGGATAGCTTTACAGCACACTTTGAGTCTTATATGACTGCCTCTCCAATGTTGGCATTGTAATACACTTTTCATCTTTGTTTTTTATTTATTTTTATTTAATTGTAGGTATCCTAAATATAAAATTGAATGGAGAAAGTTGCAGAAACATCTGATAATATTCTATATTCTTACTGTTGTTTTTTTGTATGTTCTTTTGAGAGTAGTAAAACTAGTGGAAAACTCCATTAAAACGCCCCTTGTTGAAACCCATTACTGGCCGTGCTATCTCAATCGAGGCCTTGGAGAGACCTTGGCAAAACTACTACAGCACAGACCCATAAAGCTTGATGCATCTCCCTCTCCCCCTGGCCTCTCTGTGGTCAAAATGACGCAAGAGGAGAAATAAGTGTCTCCGGGTCTGTGGACCTGTTGAATTAAGGGGCATTAACTGCGGTGTCTTCTACTGAATTATAGATGGACAGCTACATCCCTGAGGCCATTATGCCTCCTATTTTTCCTCTTGCACTTTCCTCGTAGATGTTACGCCATCTTCCTCACATCCATGGTGAAGACAAGGAGGGGTTCAAACAGAGGACTGGTGAGGGCCAAGCTCTAGCTGTTATTTTAAGACAGGCCACCACAATCAGTGCCCTTTAGGAGTTTTTCAGTGTTCTTTTCCCCTTGAACGAAGTGAGAGGAAGCTCAGGAGGACTCTCTTTGTGAGGTCATACAGAAGACTCATCAGCCACACTGCGGACATTCACTTATCACTCGTACAGCTAAAGGTCATTCACTGCGATGCCAAATCATATATGGAATTCCATGGAATTCCTTTCTCCCCATTTGTAGCCATGAAAGATACCCACCATATGACCTCCAGCATCCAGCATGAACAGCGTTCTAGAATGACTAGGGGGATTCTAGATGCTCTCCAACCATGAGGATCCATGTCCAACACACCATGCGTGGCTACTGGCTTATGAAGACTAATGCTGTGGCCAGCCTTGCGTGGAGGTATGCCTCGGGGGCTGAGATTGAATGGATCTTCTCTCTCCCAGATTGTGCCCCCCTTACCTCAAATATGGTGTAATGAGATCACTGTGTCCCACAAATGTGTCAGCGGTAGGAACTGCTATGAATACTCAAAATACTCTAGAGATTAATTAAGACATCTCGTCTGTGTTTGTGAATATGTGTGTGTGTGTGTGTGTGTGTGTGTGTGTGTGTGTGTGTGTGTGTGTGTGTGTGTGTGTGTGACACCAATAAAGATACATATGGCCTACTGCCTTTACTATTCTTATTCCATTTCTGTGTCGGGAGGACCAAGCAGAGGGTGTATGAAATACGATTATAAAAGATCCCTTGTATATAATGGAAGGGCATGGAGGTTTTCAATTACACGTTCTGTAAGGAGTATGCTATGCTATGTCTGTAGTCATGAATTCAGTTTGTTCTATAAGTGCTCAGAATATTATAGAATACCATGATATATGATAACAATCAATCTGATAAGATGTTTGTGATCTGCTCCTTTGTGGATGTGTGTGTGTGTGTGTGTGTGTGTGTGTGTGTGTGTGTGTGTGTGTGTCAGTGAAAGCTGGTGGAGGTAGAAATCGGAGGACAGGCTTATGTAATACATGGAATGAAATGAAGAATGTCCATTCATGTGTGTTTCATACCATTCCTAATTCCATTCCATATATTACAATGAGCCCATCCTCTGATTTCTACCTCCACCAGCTTCCTCTGGTGTGTGTGTGTGTGTGTGTGTGTGTGTGTGTGTGTGTGTGTGTGTGTGTGTGTGTGTGTGTGTGTGTGTGTGTGTGTGTGTATTTGCTGTCTGAGCTAGATGGCTTGGGTTTATGATGATAAAACTCTGAGGGTGTCCAAAAGCAATCAAAGCCAAATCCAAATGTTTGCCTCCCTTCTCCACAGGCTATTTCAAAGCATTATATTGATTATTCCGCCCATTCCTGTCTTTTGGGGCAGACACGAAAGACAGTGCTTGAGAAATGGAGAAATGATAATGCAATTACTGGAGAGAAACCTTTTTAGACTGAGCGGTAATGCTTTGGGAGGGTAGAGAGGGTAAGTCTCTGAGGAAAAAATTGAGTATATTCTCAACCTCAGTGTGTCAGAAATATAATGCATACAATAATGCATCAGGTAATCTTAGCAGATGTTTTCAAGCAGGGTAAACTCAGAGAGCTGTCTAAAAAAATCCCAAACAAATAGCTTTTTGACCTTTTTGTGTTACACCTGGTACAAAGTGCCCCTGCTTCAATATCTACACGAGAGACATGGAGTTCCAACTCATAATGCATTTTTCCTACCTTGCCTTGATTTATTGTACACCTTTTTCAATATAGAATAATCCACAGAGCCACTCAGTTTAAAAATGAATTAACTATTTACTATACCCTGTATGCCTGAATGTGAAGTCATAAGGTTTTCAGGCACACTTGCAGTTGTAGTCATGTCTATGGCACCGTAAAATCCTCAAATCCTTGAACTCGTCACAATTTAGTAGGCAGCCTAAACCTCAGAAGAAAAAACACGTTTTGGAAGGGGCCACAGTATACCTGCCACTGAGTGGCGCCAAATCATTGTAATCCGTGTGTTCTCCAGCGTACTGGCAACGTTGGTGAAAATACGCGCCTTTCAGGTGCACACTCTGACTCCCGTTCCGAACGCAGACTCCGGACGCCACATATGAAATGCTTCGCTCCGAACGGTGAGGAAACATCCTCCCCAAAAACAAATAACCTAAGCAATATTGGATGCACCATAATAATAATAAATTACCACAATGATTGAGGCGTCGTTGTCAAGCCATCGCGACTTTGCGAATGGGAAGTTCTGAGAGAGCTGAAGGATCCAGAACTTTGGCAGACTTTGTGTTGCTTCGCACACGACCGACCAAACCGGGAGCGAAGACGATCTTGGAAGTCTATGCAATACATTTTAGACTTCGTGACTCAGGGATTGCGCTTTCGGAGAGATTTTGACTTCAACACACTTTTCTTAGGTTATGTTTTGGCGTGGGCACCTTCAAACGCCAAGGAAATGGTATTTCTTTAAGATTCCAGTGTTTTTATGTTTGACTATGGAGAGCAAATGAGAGGGGCATTTCCCGGGAATAATTGACAGCACAACGACAGGTAGGTTATGCATATTATCAATGTACATAATTGTATTGGTGTATATGCTCAGTTATGTTATTGGGTGTTTATGACATTGAACGCAATTGCTTATTCTGAAAAAAAGGTGATTGGAAAATTAGTTTGACCGTTTTATGAAACAGCCTACTAATTCATCAGTGTGTTTCTGACATTTGTTCAGACTTCGTGACAGACGGAAGGCTTACTGTAATCATTGAATCCTAAACCAATTAACTCTCATGTAACTTTAATGTAAAATGCCTTAGTGTTATCTATCTATTGTTTTTATTCATGAAAACTATAATTTTAAGTTTCTTGACAGCAGTAGGCTACTATAGTAATGCCTATATTTCATGGGCAAATCTGATGATTTAAACCAAATAATATAATTATTGATAACTACAATTTCGAATGGGTATAAAAATCTAACCTGACAAGGTGTCAGGAAAGCTTCCGTTTCAGGTGGGTGCTACAGCGCGTCTTGTATTAGCTCAGCATTTCACTACAGTATGCACAGAGGTCCTTATGCTGCTCAATTCAAATGCTCAGCATCTGTGTAGGGGCTGTAACTTCATCCAAAATGCTGTTAATCTTGAAAGGGTACTTTTGAATTAATCACATCAATAGTCATTATTAAAGCATGAAATAGCACGTTGTCTTTAGAAAAAGGTGCACATAAATTTGAGTTAAATTATGTCTTCATTGCACATACGCAATATTTATTGCTGCAGAAATCATTCTATTGCTGGGGGCCTTTAATAAAAGCATAATCAATTGTAATCTCCTGCTGCATTTAATCATTCCTTCATGGTCCTATCTGTATGTGATGTGTCATGTTTCTGGTGCATTACGGAGACCACATAACATAAGGATTATTAGTGCTTTATGTTATTAAACAGTGTAGGCCTATGTAAACAACATACCGGTCATGATTCTTGAGAAATAATGTTTTTAAACATCCATTTATATTTATAGTGTATGTGGTTTTCAAAGGTTATCTACCCTGTATTATACCTCAATGTAATTGACCACAGAATACATCGGCCTACCCAAAGGGCAGGCAGTAGTGGGCAAGAGGAATCTGAGGAAGACCACAAGGAAAATATAAGTTCCCTAGTCCTAATGCTGACACACAGACACACCCACACACACACACACACACACACACACACACACACACACACACACACACACACACACACACACACACACCAGTCACTCTGGACAAGGCAGTGGATTTGAATTCACAGTATGAGCTCTGTCTGTCAATGTGATTCTCCCCTCAACTCAGCCTCAGAGTGCTCCAGCCGAGCAGCTCTCATGATGAAAGACATATTTGAAGAAGTGTAAATCATATGGAAGCTCTGTACTGGGTTTTCTGAGACACAAACAATGTCCTCAGAGGAAATCAGCCTTTGTTTTTCTTGTCAGCCACAGTAGATATTTATGATTATGCTTACACACCACTGTGCATATTCTCCATGTGTTCTCTTTTCTCCTCTCCTCTCCTCTCCCCCCTCCTCTCCATTCCTCTCATCTCCCATATCATTCCTGTATCTCCGTCTATCTCCTTCACTTGTTCTCTCTATTCTTTCATCTGCCCTTCATTCTCCTGACATGTGTTGTGCGGTCAGCTGTTTTTTTTTTTTCAATTAGTGCTATCATCGCATTTCATCCTGCAGAATACGGATGCTAATAACCTTACGGCTCCTATTGCGTGGCGATACAATTCTGCTGTGATTAATTGAAGTCCCTCCAGAGAGTCAGAGCAGGGGAGGCGTAGATCTTCCCTTTCACACCCGCTGACAGGCAACCCATTACGGTGTTTTATAGATCGCCGTCAGACAGTAGCCCTTGAAGCTGCCTGTGGGCCTGGTGTTGTTCTGAGGGGTTTTATTGTGCTGTGTTACTGGTGGGTATTGCTGACAGGCTGGAGCAAAGGCCACCCTGGGATTATTTGAGCTGGGCTGCTGTGACAGGTCAACTCAACTGCACTGTCTGTACTGTACTCATGGTCATAAGTCATGAGAATTTGTTATGGGGGCGTGTTACACTTTGTCGTTGCTCTAATACCTGTGTAGTAAGAATGTTATTACACAAGTACTAACCTCATTGTTCGGAAAGCCAGGGGAAATCCTTTGCAGAAAGTAGCTACAAAGGGGTGGAGACCCGTTTGAAATGAGTGACGCCTCGCCACACGTTAAACCAATCAGATACCTTGCTTGGGTGGAGCTCCAAAAAAACAGAATTCAGTTTTTCTTCCAGGTTTTCTTCCATGTTGCAAGCTAGCATAGGCAACAATGGTCTCTGCAAAATAGTCCTACCCGGTCGGAAAAGACAACGTACATAACAACAAGAAACCATCTACGGGAATGTGGAGGAAGGTTCTCCGATCACTCCATCCAAGCCAGAACAGCTAATCAAAAATTCTCCTGGCCTCCAAAAGAGGTGTGAGAACAATGTGATTTGGAGGTATGGCTACGCAAGACTACACAAGTACCAACAATGTATTAACACTCCACTGAAGTGACCTGGAAGGCCTGGTAGATAGCAGGCTATTCATTCATCACTAATGAGAGACACCCATTGGTCATCAAGGATTGCTCAGGTTTGGCCCAGGTTAGCTTGTACTTTGTATGTCCTGATGCAGAAAGACGGTGTGGAGAGAGATATACTGTAGTAGGGTACCTTTCTTTTGAGTTTTGGTTCTCTAAAAAGCCTTCACACTAGTAACAAACACAGGATTAAAATGGCAGACAGACTGGAGCTGAGAGTCATTGATATGCATGAGATGGCAGGTGATTTTTAGAAGAAGAAGAAGAAGAAGAAGAAGAAGAAGAAGAAGAGAACATGAGGAATAAGAGGTTTGTCTCTGGTTATTGGAGTGACCCCAGGCAGTATGTGTGTTCTCTGCTCTGCCAGCTCTGCACAGGCAAATACATAGACAGAATATATATTGTACAGTATATAAAAAGACACTGGGTTATTCGCATGCATGAGGCAAGCACAAATATACTGTATATTCTGCACTTTATGCTCAATGCACATGTATGTATTTGAAGTCCAATGGAAGTTACACAGTAACCATATTCAGGCATACTGTACTCGGGACACCATCATGAAAAATCTTAGACCTTATGACTCGTCTTAAAAGACAGAAATCCCTCTTAGGACATGTTGTGTCACAGTCTTCAAACAACCCTACATTTCCTAGATTCATAATGCTCTTTCCTTAGCTGTCCTTGCTACTCTTGGCTCTGTCATAATAAAAATTAGTACTCTATTTCATCATAACCAAGGCGCTTTAGGCGTTTTACTCTGCCAATATGCCAATTCATTGCCATGGCACTTCAAAGGGTTTGAGCAGACAATGTCTGTTGTAGAGAAGATAGCAATGTGATGCTGTGCAGAGAACCAAACACAGACCATGGGTATTGTCTTCCTGGAGTGGAGCTCAAGGTTTGGCATCATCAACCATATACTTTTGGCTATTGGCCTAGAGTCAAAAGCAGCCATCCACATGATTGCACCATTTAGAAATTCAAAGCACTTCATTTCAGTTGCTATACAATGCTGTTCGTATGGCTGATATGGTTAGAAGGTAATGTTACATAACAGTATATAACCTGCCTTCACCCCCCCCCCCCCCCCCACCCCCGCAAACTAGGGTGAATCTGTGAGTGTTTGAGGTGGATATCTAAGCCCCATCATTGGGTGCGAAAGCGAGAGTGATAGTGGCAACAGTGACGCTATGTGCTCTGTCATGGGGGAAGAGGAGGAGGAGGAGGAGGAGGTGGGGGAGCATATCCCATGTTTTATAGATGCCATTTAAAGGAGCATGCCCAAGCTGGGCTGGCTGCAATGAACTGTAACCGCGACAAAACACCAAGACAATAAACAAACAAATTGGTTGCCTGGGAGCCAGCAGTGTCCCGCTCACTCGCCTGGGCTGATGTGTCGCTACAGCAGGCTGCTGGCTGCTGCTCTGAGATTAGGCTGTGAAACACAACTCTATCTCTTATTTATTTATGCTGATTTGGTGTGTGTGTGTGTGTGTGTGTGTGTGTGTGTGTGTGTGTGTGTGTGTGTGTGTGTGTATGTGTGTGTGTGAGGGAATTTTTGGGGTGTTTTAGATGGTGGGACTGGTTATGTTATAGGTTTGTAAAACTGAGCAGACCCCATCTGCATCTGTTGTCCAGAGTACCTGATCTGGCTGCAGATTTCAGTCCTTCAGGGCCCTATCACGCTAACTTCATATGGCATTGTTGTGAAATGCGTGGTAAACAGCTTGCGCATTGCTTGAGGCCAGGATGCCACAGTGTATCCAACAGATTTTAATTTGAACTACTTTGAACTTCACTTTAGGATTGCAGCTACTGTATATCATCAAACCCTACAGTACTGTATGTGGATTTATTTGTCAGCAAAATGCATCAAAGAACTCACATATAACATAATGCGCTTGGTCGAAATGCATCCTGTTGAAGAAACAGAAATTGAGACTGCAGAATATGTCTTTCTATTTCCATGTGAAGTTAATCAGTGAAGGAATTACAGGAGACTCACTGTGGAGGAGAATTCTCCAGCTAGCCTTCTAGAAGTTGATAGGCCCCAGCAGGAACCTGAGGCTTGAGCATCAGCAGCACACAGCACACTGCACACAGCTTCAGCAAGGCTAAGGATCCCCCTTCCCTTCCCTCTCCCTCCTCTGCTCTTCCCATCCCATCCCTTTCTCTCTACTTCTCTCCACTTTGCCCTCAAACTTATTTTCTTTTTTCTCCTGCTGTTGTCAAGCTCCACCTCATGCCTGTAATCATTAGGCTGCAATTTGGGCAGAACATTGCAATTACTGGGTTTGAGAAATGAGCCTGTTCTTTTCTACACTTGCTATTTCTCTATTGAAAAGGCAAGGAAAAGCCACCTTTCTCTCTGATTATAATTAAGGGAATAAGATGCAATAAAGCCGGCAATTATGTGCAAAGTTTCTTTCATTTAGTTCAAGGGGAGGGTCGGCGTCTTAGCCCAAGTTCAAATGAGCTGTTGTGACTCAGACGACCATAATCCTCCTTCAGTACGGCCTTGGTGATGATGGAATGACTCTGTGGTAGCACTTTACATTACAGCTCAGAATAAGTGGGTAATAACATGGTAATAACCCTAACCCTATTATTTCAATAGTAACTACCTTCTCTATTTATTGGTTATAAATCAAATTAAATGTCTGCTCATCAGTTTCAATGATTCAAGAACAATATGGAAACGGTGTAACAATAGTGTCTTTCATGCCAAATAATTAAGTGGAAACTGTAATCTGCTTTACCTTGTAACAACAAGGTAATGTCTTTCTTGTGACTGGTAACTATCAGCAATTACTGGTAATTACCGTGGTTATAACTATGTTATTATCCACTTATTCCTGAGCTGTAATGTAAAGTGCTACCGACTCTTGCAAAAAGAATGATAGGGGTGTCGATGTGATGACCTAACACAAAGACTTCAAGTTTCTCATCATCAGATCCCCTTACGAAAGAACTGAGCTTCAAAGCCGGCCTATCATCAAAAGAATGTACCCGTGTCATTAGATATATTGTACAGCAGAGCGGTGTGTCTTAGCCTTGATCTGGAGTACAAGATGGGAATGAGAAACAGAAAACACGATAGTTCTTCTTCTGTTGTTATCTTCTTCCTCCTGATAGAATTAGCTGAAGGGCAACTTCAGTTCAGTCTGCGCTTTGATCAAACTCAAACCCTGGCTGTGTTTTCACTGGTGATGAAAAAGGTACTTGTGCTAATCTACATGTGGTGTGAACCCGTTGTATATTGTTTATTTGACTTAATTGTCAATTTGCATTGATTGAAACACATTATTGCGAGGCAATGTGACGAAGTGAGTTGGAGGAACCATTGTTTTGACATTCTCATGTCTAGTATTGATATGATATGGCTGTGGAAGGAATGGTGTGAGAAGGCATATGAGAGGTTTGATCGATGTGCACAACATTTCTTTCATTTCGACCAAAAAACACTCAGAACCTTCAAACCGATTGATCAGTTGTCTTCATAAGGCATGCAAATATTGAATTACCATGAATTAGCATGATGCAAATATCATCATATCATCATCATTTTTGTTGTGACTTAGAAATGTCTTAATCTATGATCATTACTGAACCAGGGCCTGAAGGGCTTCTTTATCTTCCCCACATTCTAGTCTATCTTGCTTGCCGTTGCCACGCTACACTACCCATTCTCTCTACTCTAGCTGATATTCTTGGTTGCTCAGATAAATGTCTTTTTTTCAGGCCATGAGGGACTTTTTTGATAGGGCATCAATTTTCAGATCCAGGGCAAAATGATAAGCCTTCCCAGGAAAAACTATTTTGTTCTCTCTCTCTCTCTCTCTCTCTCTCTCTCTCTATCTCTCTCTCTCTCTCTCTCTCTCTCTCTCTCTCTCTCTCTCTGTCTCTCAGCAGCACTCGGTGTGCAGTGCCGAGTGACTAATTTCTCTTGGGCTTTGGACTTGTGGAGCCAGGGTGTAAGGGAGAAAATTAAGGGGAGAAGAGGCGAGGAGAGGCAGTGCTGGCAGCTTAGAGGAGTGCCACCCATATGGCACGGGCCTGATACCTCCTCTCATCATTCTCTCGTCTTCTCCATTGCTCCCTCCCTCTGTTCTCGTCCCAGCTCTGTGTGAGCTCAGCATGTGTAGCACTGCTGCACTGAGACTGTGTCACTTTGATCAGTGTTTACTCCTGGGTTCATTGCTGACAAATCATAGTGTACTCTTCTACTGAAGGAAAGAGAAGCCGGATATGCTGTTTTTGTGTACGATTACAGTCTTTTTGTGTATGGATGCCAGTGGATTGGAAAGCAGCTAATGGGGCCTGATGGGGCCCGTCATGTCAGCTATGATTAACAAAACATGTATGTATTTTTCACATGAAGCCATTGTACCATATAGATGTCTAGAATTAAGTGGTCCTTGGTTTACATAATTTTGTGTTCAGTTACGTTATTTTGGGTTATTTTGTGGAACAGGCAGAGGAACAGGCAAACCCCCCCATATATCATATATGATGGAGATAAAGTATATTTGAGGCCACTACATTTCCCCTTTGCGTGTCTCTTAACACCCTCCGTCCTCCCCTGATCCTGACCATTTAATCTTTTAAAGCACAGCTCTCAATTATTCATGCCCCCCCTCCCAACCTCCCACACCAGTGGGGCCGGTCCTGAGGCCTTCCATGGCACCCAGAGGGAGGAGAGTGTGTCTGGATGGACATGGACACGCTGCCAGACCTCTCATTAATTGATGCTCCAGTCTATGCCAGAGGTCTAATGCACTCTCGCTTGTTTTCCTCTCTCTCTAGAGAGACCATGACCTGTGTCTCTGTCTCAGACACAGAGGAGGATGGTGTTCAGTGGAGGTGTAATGTCATAATGTCGTTTTGAAGGGATCGTACAGTAAGTGTGTGTGTGACTGTGTGTGTGTGTGTGTGTGTGTGTGTGTGTGTGTGTGTGTGTGTGTGTGTGTGTGTGTGTGTGTGAGTGAGTGTGTCAGAGAGCAGGGCCTGTTGTAAGACGAGGGGTGAGATTGGAAAAGAGAAATTCTAGTCGTGGTCACAGGAGTGTGAGTGGATACTAGAAAAGGTTTTTTTCTTTTCTTTTCTTCCTCTTGTGCTCCTCTTTCATTTCTCCTGAGCCAGGTCCTATATTCTTCCTCTGTCAGCAAGGCATGTTCTTTTTGCTGCTTAATTAAAAGATGTCTGGGCCAGAAGGGAGGCTAGGGGCTAGATTTACTAAGCACTTTCCAAAGGGAACAGAAAAGAAAAATGTAGAGTGAAAGGTGAAGGCATTAAGAGAATGGTATGGTACATCATTTTTGTCCTTTATTCCTTTCTGAAAGGAACAGGTGCAGACTTTGCTTAGGTGCAAATGCTTAGCAAATTGTCCCAACGTGTTTTTGTTTACTTTTGCGATTCACTGTACCTTGTTCAAATGCAGTTGCTTAGTAACAGTTTAGTTTATTGTTGACACATACAATTAATAGTGTTTATTTAAAAAAAAAAATTAACTACAAGTGGATGTGTCACCATGGATCACACGACAAAATCATCATTCACGACTGATAAGCCAATATTTTCCAGTATTTCCAGTATCGTCTTTGACAGGTTTCGGTTCTGCATTGGCAAAGTTGACTCAATAACGAGGGTGAGATAAGAGAGGGCTCTTGACCTGGACTAAGTACGCAGCTCTTAAATACAAAGCCTGCAGTACAGAACCTGTCATGAATGCCTCAGTGCAGGCCTGAACACTGTATTAGAACTGTGCAAGAAATCAATTCAGGAAATATAGAGGCAATTATTTTGTCTCCCACACACACTGGAAAAATAACAGCCAACTAAGCCAATACAGAATTAAAGAGAAGAAAATAAGTCTATTTGCTGCTGTGGGGGGTGTGTACGAGTGGGTGATGGAGAATCCTAAACACTCCTGCAAAGGTGCTGTAATTAATGAAGTGTGAACTTATTGACTCATTACAACTGTTACATTAGCGCTGTTACTGTATTATTCAGGAACATAACAGGCCTTTTGAATCAGGAACTTTATAACAACAGACAATTTAGTGATAGATTTAGGTGATTTGGCGGTAGATTTACTAACAACATGATAATAGTTGTCATTTGTTGTGGACTGGAGTTCACATGGCTGTTGGGTTATTCAGAGTGTGTGTGTTGTGTGTAAACAGCTGATTCAGATTGGGAGAGTTATCTGAAAAGCAGCAGGACATTCTATAGACAAACAACTCTGTGTGTTAATAGTAGTATACATGTTACAATGCTTATTTTCCAAACAACCTGCAAATGACCATAACAGCATAGCCTCAGAATAAATATTCTGTTCATCTTTGCGTGTGAATCCTTGCATTTATTTCACTTAATCTGTGCTCAAAGCTTATACACAAATTAGTCCTACGTATGAGCTTCAAGCTCTTATCTCGTTATTAAATGAGGTGTGCGGAGCTAAGCTAAGCTAGGCACTAATCCATTTGAAGAGAGGTGAAATGGAAGTGTAATGTAGTCCTTATGCAAAGATGCACAGTCTCCTTATATTAGTAGTTGGGACTGGCCCAAGACCATAATCCACAGATTAATTAAAGGGCCACTGACTCTTCTATTTTGTGCCAATGGAGAGGTCTATAGAGCAGTGATTCTCTACCCCCCTGTTTGCAGACCAGTACCGGTCCCTCAACCCTGGGTCCACGGACCAGTAATGGTCCCTCAACCCCGGGTCCGCAGACCAGTAACACAGGGTTGAAGGACCGCATGGAACACATGGAACGGAATGAGGAATGGTGTCAAACACACATTTTTTGATACCATTCCTCATTCCATTCCATGTATTACAATAAGCTTGTCCTTTTTACCTCCACCAGCCTCCCTTGAGACCTACCACAGAGAAGGCCACTTAGTTCTTATAATTGACAGTGTGTATGGATGAAGGTTATGTTGGAGAAGGAGACTTGGGTTGATGGACAGTAAGTGTACATGAGGCGATGCTGTGATGCTGCCCGTAGGCCCCTCTGGGAGTACAGTTTTGGATTGGAGACAGACTTGGACGTGTGTTTCATAGAGCTGGTTATAAAGGCATGTCCCTAAGCACTGCAGCTGGGCACAGTACTGGGCTTAGTGTGTCCTTTTCAAAGAGCATGTTCTGTGACTTAACATGAAGGACCTGACAGATAAGGCACAGTGCTCCAACCACTGAGAAAGAAGAATAAATCTCTGAAAATGCAGAGAAAAAATGCATAGTGTTCACTGCTAATGAACAGTGTTATTTATGGAGCTGGCCGCTGCCTTTCTCTTCATCTGACAAAACTACTCAAGTGATATGTGGATGTCTCTTATGCCCTTGTAGTCCACTTCTCTCATGGCTCTTAGATTCTGTGCACTTGTCAACTTTTTACCATCCACTACTCTAAGCTACAGCGTTGTTTAACATGTAGCCTAGCCGAAGGAATTAGGGTTAGGGTTAGTGTTAGGGTTAGGGTTAGGGTTAGGGTTAGGGTTAGGGTTAGTGTTAGAGTGCTGCACGTAACCTCTTCCACCTAAGAAAAAAAAAGATGACTAGCGCTAATGACTTGGTCCCTAAAAAAAATACCGCTGCTGCTCTATGGCAGCATTTTGGGTTCTGACCCGACGATAAGCGAGAGCCTGCACATTTGGACGAGGTTATTTGCAAGATTTGCATGAAAAAGATGACGCCCAGAGCTAATCTGTACTCGCACCTCAAATCTGAAACACCCATTAATAGCTGTAGGGATGGTATATCTGGCTGTATCAAGTGCTGCTGTCGTGTTCCTAACCCTAACTGCTATTCGTAACATGCTCCTCTTGTATACCGCCCAACCCTAGTGTTTGGCAGGTTTTATATGCAGTGTGTGTGCGTGTGTGTGTGTGTGTGTGTGTGTGTGTGTGTGTGAGAAGGAGTGGTGTAAGCCTCAGTAGAGGTGGCAGACACAGAGCCCAGACACACCCTTGTATCACAGATGCTGAGAGTTCATTAAAATAGCCTTTGTTCAGCAGGCTCCTTAGAGGCATGTCCGGCCCTCCTACCTAAACAGGCAGGCTGAACTAAAGCAGCTTCAGCCCTACAACACTCAGCCCTGATCCCCAAGTCTCACATCAGACTTCCAGCGTGGCGCTCTAATGGACAGGGATGAGACCACTGATTCCCCTACTGACCAAAACACAGCATGAAAATCTCCCCCATAGGACTGGCTGGACAGTGGACACACAGAGGGGGGAGAAGGAGGGGGGAAGGTGGCAGACTGGAGCAGCTGGACCTGGTGTCCAGTCAGTCAATGGGCCAATAGCAGGCAGGTGGCCAGATTCTGTGTGAGATTAGTCTGGTCTGTTCTGTGGGTAGTCATCGGCTGGTTTGGTCGGTGGGGCATTGCCTTAGTAATCTTCTGAGGTTTCCCTTCCCCAGGTCCCTGCTGGCTGTCCAATAGCAGAGCCAGACACATCATGGATGGCACTCCAAAAGCTTTTTACAGTGATGTGAAAATGAGGTTGGATGTGAAGTGGTGTCTGTGTGTGTGTGTGTGTGTGTGTGTGTGAGTTGTTTCTGCTGTGTGTGTTTATTCTACTGTGCTTTAGTGTCTGGATGGTGGAGCGGAGCAGATGTGGCATTTAAATGGCCTGCTTTTTGGGAAGCAGGTGGCTGGGTGTGATAGATCATAGATGTCATCTCCAGCTCTGCTTTGTTCTCTAGCAGTAATCCCAGGATGGGTCCGTCTTCTACATGACACTGCTTTAGAGGCACAGTCAGGGAGACGAGACACACACACACACACACACACACACACGCACATGCACACGCACACACATACACACACGCGCAGACACATACACGCACACACATACACGCACACACACACAGATATGATGAAGGAGCATGTCCAACCCCTAACATCCAGTGGTCCCTCAGTGGCAGATCTTTACCCTCAGGCCTTTCGTGACCTGTAAAGGTCCAGCAGACACCAACACCAGCAGAGAGAACCTGTTGTAATATGATTTGCAGAATAGGCCCCAACCACACTAGTCCGTTGTATCTGTTCATTATTGTTGTATCTGTTCATTAGTGTTGTATCTGTTCACATGGTCTATGGTAGTCATCTGTTGACAGACAACGGAGAATCACAAGGGTCTGTACGTGTCCAATTTTTATGGACAGAAATGTTCGGAGGAGTCGAAATTTTGACAGTTGTTTGACTGTTTAGCCAATTAAAAGACAGGAAGCGGCCGTACCCCTGTTTGTTCCATGGATCAAATTGGACAGTGACTTCATATGTATACCTTTTTGGTCCGTTTTCTGACTGACTAGTGTGGCTGGAGCCATGGCTTTATTTATGACACTCAAAACTCCTATATTACCTACAGTATATCATTCTCTGACTATGCGTGGTACAGTACCATGATGTTGCCAGTGCTGCCACACTGTAAAATGAAGTGAAGTGATTCTAATTGTGTTGCATCTGATTTTATAATGATGCGTGTGCTCTCCTCTGGGCTCGTTCCATTTCTCCTCTCAAGCTGCTCCATATTCCTAGGGAGGAGAAGAGAGGAGGAGAGGAGAGGAGAGGGGAGGAGAGGAGAGGAGAGGAGAGGAGAGGAGAGGAGAGGAGAGGAGAGGAGAGGAGAGGAGAGGAGAGGAGAGCAGAGGAGAGGAGAGGAGAGGAGAGGAGAGGAGAGGAGAGGAGAGGAGAGGAGAGCGGAAGGCGTTCCAACGGTCCCACAGCAAACAGGACTAAAAATAATGACACTGTGGCAGTGTTTGAGCTATGCTGCTCTTTGCCTTCCCCTCAGGGGTAGCTCTCTAAATACACACTGCTCAAATCCAGCTCTTCGTGCTCTCCCTCTCTCCCTCTCTCCTACGCTGTCATTTTATGTTTCCAAATATCCAAAAGCTTTATTGATCTGGCCTCCCTCTGTCATCTCAGATGGATGTCTGTCTAAAACCATTTTCAACAGGGGCGCCTGTGTGTGTGTGTGTGTTCACAATCAATCTGAATTGACTGAACTACAGAGAATATGAGAGAGGCTGTCATTAGTTTGCGATGACAACATCCCTTTGGAGATTGAGAGTTTCTACTTGATGATTGTTTGGAAATACCTGTAATTAGTTGTGCAGCAGCTCCCTCGGCAGACATGACCTATAATTAAGCATAATGAATATTTACTGTCTCTAATGGCTTGTGATTCCATGTAATAATAATAATAATAATAAGTGTTAAGATAAGTGTTAACACTTAGTAAATAGAACAAATAATAAATAATAATGATACAAAATCATACCTTTTTTTTAATTATCCCCCAAAAAACTGTAATTAGCTCATGGAAGGAGGTGATAACCACCAGCTCTCCAAAGCAGGGCTACTGATTGGATTAGTGGGAAATGTGGCTAATTGATGCTCACTACTGCTCACTCTCTCTCCCTCTCACTCTCTCTCTCCTTTCCTCTCTTTCTCTCTCTGCCTCACTCTGTTTTATTCACCTTCTCTCTTTTTCTTTTTCTTTCCTTCTCTGTCGCTCTCTCTCTCTGTGTCTCTCTCTGTGTGTCTCTCTCTGTGTGTCTCTCTCTCTGCCTCTCTGTCTGTCTCTCTCTCTCTCTCTCTCTCTCTCTCTTCTTCCCTCTTCTTCACCCTCCCCTCTCTCTCTCCACCATTCCCCTGGTTCTCCCAGCTCTGTTCATAGAGAAGCACACACCGTCTATATCTAGTGTGGTCCAGTCAGTGGCTGCTCTGTGGTTAAGATTCTATTCATGGCTCAGTGGAGCTTGTCCTGAGGAGAGAGTGGCCAATCCCCTTTAGACAGCTGTCTAGTCCTGGCCTATCAGGATCAGAATCACCAAGCCGGCTGGGCCAGCAGACACCACATTAGACAGGGCATGGCTCCTCCACAGAAATAGCCAATCAGGCTTAATTACTTAGTGTTAACAGGTTGATAAACACAAAGTACGGCTGTCAAATAGAGAGGAGGAAATGGTTAGATCCGCCATTGACCAACTGATTTGGATTGTTGACAGGTTTAGCGGTTGTGATGTTACTAGTGGCAAGTAAATGATAGTCTTTGTCAGGGGTTCTGTTAACTGACAATTGTCCATCATTTACCGAAGTGTTGATGGAAACATTCCAAATGCCATCCGTCATTTTGAGAGACAAAACTACAACGAACTGCAATTAAGACAGCAAAGAATCTGAAAAACAGTCTACTGTTGTTTTAGTCCCGCCTTGCTCATGCTGTCATGATGATTGACACAAAATGTCCATATTGGAGTCATCTCTGGTCCACATCATCAGGCTGGTATGCCTTCTTCATTCTATTGTCTTCTACCTGATTTTGCTGTGAAATAACAGATTTATTGCTTCTAAACGCAGATTCGCTCACCACTCCTCCTTTAAAAACCTACTATGGGGTGACACTTTTCTTTCAGTTTTGGAGCGAGTTCTAATCATGCAATGCAATTGATCTGTCACTGTAACTACACTGCTATTTCATCTGGGCTGATTTTGCTGGTAGACTACGTACACAATAACTTTAATGATAATTAGTTGACGGGTTGGGCAACCATTCGGGAGTTTGGTGGCCAAAATCTCTCATCTGTCAATCTCTCATTGGGGCTCTGTGCCCTGGTAAACATGTATCAAATATTATGACAGGTAAACATTGACTGTGACTGATTTTTTTCTGACCTCGTCCGTCATGTTGACAGATTAAGATTTATTTGACCGGAACCCCAGGTCCTTGTGTACTCATTAACTACGTATTTGTTTATCACCCAGTAGATTCGCTCAGAAAGCAGACAAACAGAGGCATGGTTGGTGATTTAATATAGGAGGGGTGTCTGTTGATACAGGGTATGATACGCTGTTGCTTTACTTGTATACCAATTAACTGAGACCGGTAGAACTCTTGATCAAGAATGGTCTTGCTGTACAGTATGTGCAATATCTCATGGGTCACTGGGTCTGTGTGTTCTCTATGTGGTAGGATTGGGGACATCTAGAGCACGGTCTGTGTGTTCTCTATGTGGTAGGAATGGGGACATCTAGAGCACGGTCTGTGTGTTCTCTATGTGGTAGGATTGAAGAGATCTAGAGCACGGTCTGTGTGTTCTCTATGTGGTAGGATTGGGGACATCTAGAGCACGGTCTGTGTGTTCTCTATGTGGTAGGAATGGGGACATCTAGAGCACGGTCTGTGTGTTCTCTATGTGGTAGGATTGAAGAGATCTAGAGCACGGTCTGTGTGTTCTCTATGTGGTAGGAACGGGGAGATCTAGAGCACGGTCTGTGTGTTCTCTATGTGGTAGGATTGGGGACATCTAAAGGGGGGCTGAGTGGACATGGCTTTCCCTGTGAGTTGGCATCATGAAACCATCTCACCTCAGGTGAATGTATACTCCAGGTGGTACAGGACCTGAGATTGAACTCCGTAGATCAATGATCCTCAATCCTGATCCTGGAGCGCCGCAGTAGGTCCAGTTTTTTGTCCCAGCCTAGTACTGTCACACCTGATTGAGGTAATCAACTGATCTTCAAAACCTTGGATTAGCTGAATCGGATGTGTCATTGCTGAGCTGGAGCAAAAGCCTGCAGCACTACAGCTCTCTGGGATCAGGTTTGAGGATCACTGACATATCTAAATCTCTTTGCGTTCGTCCTCTCAAGTAAGGACTATTCCTCGACAGCCTCACCTCAGATTTCAGTGTAACAATGGAAGAGCATATTCATGTCCCCTGTGTATTATTTTATTGAAGATAAAAGCCTCTTTATCTCCTTTTGTATTAATACATTTCACAGCGTGATAGTAAATTCCATTTTAGGTCTTTTCTGTGGAGAAGTGTGGAGTGTGATAGCCTTGAGGTAATTATAAACACAGCATACATCCAGGGGAGGCAGATAGAGAAGAAATTATGATGAATAAATGAAAGAGGGGGGAAACAAAAGGAGGGATGGGCCCTCCTGGCTGAGAAACAGATGCCTCGGCTATAGTGTTGAGATGCTCTCCGCTGTTTGGCAGAGGACGCGGGGAGCCGCTGCCAATTCATTACGCAGTTACCCACAAGGAGGATTCACACCGTCTCAAGAAAAACACTCCAAACACTGTCTGCTTGTCTTGTCACTTGTGTGTGAGATGTCATTATAACCCGTCACATTCCTGAGCTGAACACTGAGTTGATGCTTGAGATTGCATGTGTTGATGACGGCATGGAACCCGTTTCATTTTCTCAGGGAACCAAACAGAACCACAGCTGCTCCATGTCATCTGCTACAACTACAGAACAATGACAAATGAACACTTGTTTCATCCCTGTACGACAGGGGAGGCTGGCTGAGGGAGAAATCAGAGGAA
The DNA here is from genome assembly GCF_951799395.1 of Argentina silus. NCBI lineage: Eukaryota > Metazoa > Chordata > Actinopteri > Argentiniformes > Argentinidae > Argentina > Argentina silus. Next base: position 7,072,559 of record NC_139658.1, on the reverse strand, counting down.
AGCCTGACGTGGTGTCTGATGCCATTCCTCATTACAGTGACCCTGTCCTCCGATTTCTCCCTCCACTGCTGTATGACTGATGTGTGTGATGTGCTTATCTGAGACCTGGAACAACACTGTAGACCAATGACCCTCAAACCTGGTCCTGGAGAGACGCAGTACTACAGATCGTTGTTCTCAGCTCAGCAGTAACACATCGGATTCAGCTTATCAAGGTTTCGAGGATCAATCGGTGAGTTCAAGCAGGTGTGATTAGATAGCATTAGGGTGGGACAAAAACCAAGACCCACTGCAGCTCTCCAGGACCAGGATTGAGTATCGCTGTTGTCGACTGTGCAAAGGCTGGACCAACATGCCACCATATCACCCAAAGACCAGTATAGGGGTTCAGCATAGGGGAACAGCTTGCTCCCTACACCCCTTGGGGACGTTCTAGGGGACAATCCCTTCATGATATGTACTGCACAGTACCTTCCTTGCAAGGCTGTTGATGGATGCTATGGAAAAATGCAATGTCGAAATGTCAATAAAATATATTTGGACTGCATTTTATGGAGTGGTTTGAAAACCTTGACTTGGTAGCAGCAGTTTGGAAAAACAACATAATATAAAACCTGATGTGTACTGACATGTGTTACAATGTGTTACAATATACAGCGGGTTTAGTCCAAGATATGAAACACAACACATTTCAAAACCTGGTGTCAAAACATCTTTCTTCACTCTCCGTCTCTGGTTCGTTTGATCTCAGTTTCTGCTATCGGACATGAACAACATGCCATGCCAGGCTAGCTAGGGAGCTGTAGCCCTGTTAGTGTGTGTGTGTGTGTGTGTGTGTGTGTGTGTGTGTGTGTGTGTGTGTGTGTGTGTGTGTGTGTGTGTGTGTGTGTGTGTGTGTGTGTGTGTGTGTGTGTGTGTGTGTGTGTGAGTACTAGTGCAGTAGATGACACTTTTCAGCATCGCCAATACAATCTAACATGACAGAGCAGTGCATGGTTCAATATGACAAGGTTCTTAGGTTTCAGTGCAATGTCGATAGCAGATTGCCACTAACCTTCTCCTCTTCTGAGGGATTGCCAGGGAAGTGTGGCTGGAGATTATGATTGACAGGCATTGTTGCATTATGTAGTAGTTTTGCTGTGGCTCTTAGTCGGAATAGCTAATCTGAGTTAAGTTGTCTGTAACCACATGAGACCTTTCCACTAGTAATGTAAAATACATACAGTATGTATTTTTCATTGCAGTGCTAGGTGCTTCATTTTGAGAAATCAGCTATTAATTCATCGCATATATATCTAGTTTATTTTTGTGGTTAAATTATCCAATATCAGTGTTTTGATTTAGTCAGGTAACAAAGAGAAAAAATGCTTCCTGTTTCACGGCCATACAGTAACCATACAGTAACCATACAGTAACCATACAGTACCTTGCTTGTAGGGAGGTCTGGCTCATCATAGAGGAACATCGCAGAGAACAACAGAGAAAACAGAAGACAAGCGCTTTGATCATGTTTTTTCTGTCAAAGTTCCATTTGTTTTCGTTGTCATTGTTTTAAAGCGTGTTATACATAGCTTTAGAATGTGTTATACATTTTGTATATCTTTTGGGCTTTCATGTGTAGCAGAGGTGATTTGTGATCTTGCTCTTGTGATGAGGTAGCCCTGCCTGTGACTTCTAAACCCAGATATAGCCCTCGTACCACGAGGATGACCTTGAGGTATAATGGGTTACATCTGTGGCATCCATGCGAGAGGCCCACGGTTCAAACCCCATCAGTAGCACATACATACAGTATGGTGGAGGCTGGTGGAGGCAGAAATTGGAGGATGGGCTCATTGTGTTTGATACCATTCCTCATTCCATTCCATGCTTTACAATGAGCCCGTCTGTGAGATTTCTGCCTCCACCAACAGTATTTGCACTGGCATGACCATGCTAATGCTGCTGTTTGTTTGTCTGCTTTTTCTCTGTCAACAAATGAAAAAGGTCAGTCTCACAACAAACTGCCTTATCTACAACTTCTATAAAACAGTATTGAGAAAAGAGGCTTATTTCTCTCAGTTATACGTCCCAGCAAGGTGATACTGTGACACAGCCAACAGATAGAATCAGACTGAGACACAGCAGTATGCCAAACAGCTAGCAAGGACCATTTACAAACGTGCTTATTTACGTTTACAAGTTATTTCTGAATGTAATCTAGGAACCCAGAATGTCATCATCTTGATTTATGGAGATTGACTTAGTGAGACTGGTCAGAATGCACATTAAGGGACTTTTCACCTGCCAAAAAAACGCTGCAACACTAGTACTTCTTCATACAGTTCTTATTAGTTATGTAGTTCTCGCTGGGATGATGTACATGCTAACCCTTACCTTAGCCCTAACCATAACCATAACCATAACCCTTATCCTAACCCCGAAACCCTAAGCCTAACCCGAAACCCTAACCCTAACCATAACCCTAGCAAGCTGTTGCATATCAACAGAGTTGCAGTTGATAGTTTGTTGAAACTCGTTTAAGCTACTGTAGATCAGGGGAGGCTGGTGGAGGTAGAAATCTGAGGACAAGCTCATTGTAATGCATGAAACGGAAAAAGGAACGACATCAAACACACGTGTTTGAAACCATTCCTCATTCCATTCCATGCATTACAATGAGCCTGTCCTCAGATTTCTACCTCCACCAGCCTGTCCTCGCTGTACATCTACAGTACATGTACAGTAAGCCTTTGATTTCATTCTCATTCATCTCCAGTTGCTTCACATCAGATGGAAGCTGCTGAGTATGACTGTCGGTATGAATACTGTAGGTGCTGCAGTCTTTGGCTGGTACAGCTCATTATAGAGGAAGAGAAGTGCCTCCCTACCTCATTAGAAACCTTTCATGTTTGATAATGTTTCATCTTCATCTCAAATCAAACTGCTCGGAAAATGTCAGTCAGTTGTCAGATGTTAAACACTGAAAAATGGGCCTTAAATAGTCTGTTTCTTCACTGACATTCCGTTGACTCTAATGAGCTATCTCTTTTTTGTTCTTAGTTGCAATAGTTGACATTTTTTCTGTCATGTTTTCTTAATCTCTTTGACAGTGCAGTAGATTATTATTCTTTGTTTTACTTTTGGGCTAATAGACTTACAGTACAGCAGATAATCATGACAAACTGAGATTGAACATATTTATCTTGTTATGTGTTTGTTATACCTCGTTCAGATATGTTTTATTGCTGTTTTATAGAGCAATGCAGTCATGCCCATATCAGAATCTATATGGTTCTCCTAGTTATATCTTACTGTAACACGTGTTTGTGAACGTACAGCCGACTGGCTTGTGACCAAAGACACATTTAACCCGATTTTAGTCTTTAGAAGAACGTGTCATTTTTTTCACAAGGCATAGTGTGTTTATTCTGAAATGTGATGGTCAATAAAAGAGCTGAGAGAAAAGACAAATAAATGAATTAGAGCTGTGTGCATTTATGTAACATCTCCCCGGGCCTGTTGCCCTTAGCCACACACCCCTCTCTGGGCTTCTCCTCACGGCCATAAAATCTGCTCTTCTGCTGGTCGGGTAAACAAGGTTCAAACTGGATTGATTAAAGTTTCTTTTTTTTTCTCTAAAACCCATCTGTTGGGCCAATCAGGCCCTCATAACACATCACCCAATCTGTGGCCGAGAGTTGTGGTTAATCCATGGGGTTTACAGTACATTAAAAGGGCAGGCGTGGAGAGGAGTTGGGTTTCACTCTCTCTGGCGTGAGTGCAAAGTGAAGCGGAGCAGGATGAGGACGGGGCCTAATTCACACAGCCGCTTTGCTTTGCGAGCAGTGGTTACAGTGGAATTAGGGAGAGAGAGCATAACGCCTAACGGACAAACCCACTGCAGCAGCCCTCAAAGCAGCCCTCTCCGATTGAACTTTGTGAATTTGTGTTTAATCGCCTGAGTCTCCCTGCGTACTATACACTGTGGATGTCTTGTCCTCGGGGCCTGCTGAATATGGCCAGTTCTAAGTGGAAAAGACTGTTAAATGTGGTTAAAGGGGATAGAGGGGGGTGGTGGGGGGGGGGGGGGGGGGCGCGGGGGTAGTAGAGGTGGGGTAGGGGACATGAAGGAGTGAGAAGCCGCTTCAAGTCCACGGACGGCTCTCAGCTCAGCTCGGCTCACGCAGTCAGGTAGTGTAAAGTAACACTATAATGAGCAGTGGCTCTCAGATCAGCGCTGTAACTGTTCACAGAGACAGCTCTCCTGCCAGACCAAGCATAGGGCTATTACACAGATGCTGCAGTACTCTCACTCACTGCATCTTCAGAAGTCTCAATCGGTGACGTGTTATTAGAGGAAATAGTCAACACTGTTTTTTCATTCGAGTGACTCAACATTGATTGACACACTGTAACTCCTGTGTATTAGTCTCCTGTCTATCAAATGAAGTGCCGTACAGTAGATTGACAGTGACATGTACAGTACTGTAGTTTTGATGCAGTAATTATGCATCTGCAGTAGTAACTAGGGATGCACTTATACCACTTTTTCATTGCCGATACTGATTCTGAGTACTGAACTTTGAGTATCAGCTGATTACTGAGTACCAATATGATAAAAGGCTCTTTTCTATGTGAAATGCTACTGCCACCCCTCGAAATACTTGCCTTGCACATTTTGCAACAAGCTGTTTTACAGGTGTCTGTATCAAGTGTGGTCATTCCAGACTGTAGACATGGTTGTTATTGTTTGCGTGTACTCACGTATCATCTCAGCTGTGCACCATTCAGTCGTCGACACACGTGTTTGGCAAGTTTTCGCCACAGTTTGCGTCATGGTAACCTTGTAGAGACCAGACTAGTTCAGAAAGCTTGGGGAAATCCTTTGCAGAAAGTAGCTGCAAAGTGGAGGAAACCTGTTTGAAATGAGTGATGCCCGTCATACCAATCCAATACCTCGCTTGGGCGGAGCTCCCAAAATCTGAATTTAGCTTTTCCTTCCGGTTTTCTTCCATTTTCTACAATGTTGAAGCTAACATACACAGCTAGCATAGGCAACAACTCTCTGCAAAACAGTCTTACCCGGTCGGAAAAGACATATAACAACAAACAAAAGACATATAACAACAAACAACCATTGTAAGGGCATGTGGGGGGAGGGTTCTTGGAATGGAACATCCAATGAAATTTTGAGCACATTCTCCCATCGCTCCGTCCAGTTCAATACAAGCCAAATCGGCTAATCTAAAATTCTCCAGACCTCCAAAGGATGCGTGAGAACAACATGATTTGGAGGTGTGGCTAACGCGAGACTAGCGTCATGGCATCAGATCAGTAAATAGCATTCCCTATCTCTGATTCCTGATCCAGCAACCTTTCAAGTTTTCTCAGCTCGTCGTACAGCCTAGGCGCTAATGGGGCCTGGAAATGGCCCCAAATTAAGAAGTGGGATGTGGCCTCCCTCCCTCAGGGTGGATGACAAGAGAATCTCCATGCCTTATTTATTCAGTGAATGTCCCTACGATTAACAAGTCAAGAGAGGGAAGGTCCTTGCGACACATTTACTGCCAGGAAGAGTGTTTTTTATTGACTCATGCGATGGGTAGCTGAGTTTATGACTATATACTGTAGTAGGAATTGTATTGAAATGGTAGTCAAGTCCTGTGTTCAAAGGAACAACATTGCTACATTGTTCTCCTTTCTGTCCCTTCATGTTTTCGTAGAAATGGCCATTTTTCTCTCCACCTCCCCCCAAAGAGATAAATAAAAAATATTGTCCAAACATGGTTTGTCTGAAACACAAATAATTGAAGAGCGCAGCCTTGATCTAGAGATTACATTTTCATTTATAGAATAAAGAACAGAGCAGAGAAAAAAGCCTTCAAAAAGAGGTCTGTGAAACTGATAACACAGCACATATCAACATTCACCTGACGTTAGGTAGAATGGCATTATAATATGTGCTGTGCTATCATTTCACAGTGAACGCTCTGAAAGCATTTTTCAACCTTTGAGCCTTGAGCTTCCTCCCTAACAGCCTGGCTCCACATGCCACCAATTATTCCCCTTCAACACCAAGGTTTCTCACTTCTCAAAATTTTCGAGCTGAGATTTTTCTGCCACTGTCTCCTCACTGAACAGATGATCCTAAGAAAACAATCTATATATAATTTTTTTTGCCACTACCTGTTTTCAAGTCTGCACTCGTTTTTGTAATGGTCTGCATTAGCACTTTAAAAATAGTTGATACCATATGTCCTTTGTGAAGAGATGACTGTGGTGTAAAAGTGGTGTAAAAGCTAGGAGGAGAAGAAGGGAGGTAGGGGGGAGGGAGGGAGGAACGTAGAGAGGGAGAGAGGGAGGGATAAAGCAATGGCTCATTAAGTGTTACTCTGTATGAGGGTTCATATAGCAGTAATCCACCTGACCCTGGCCACTGGAGACTAGGGATGTTTGGCTTATACATAGAGAGCTCACACATACATACTGTGCATCTGGAATGGAGTGTAATGGATTTCATTGTTTCCGCTAAGAGATCAGTTGACGCTGTAATTAAAAACACCTGGCAGCTTTGAATTAATCAATTCCCCTGAGTGGTTTAGTAAGATAAGCTGAGAGGAAGAGCTAAGGTGCTAAGGAGCTGAAGAGCTGCAGAGCAGCAGAGCTGCAGAGCAGCAGAGCCTAACAATACATACTGTAAACAGAAGAGAAGGAGTGGAGGTAGACTATGGAGAGCGTGATGAGAAGAGAGAGAGAGAGAGAGAGAGAGAGAAAGGGACAGGAAGAGAGACAATTATGTTGTTCTACACACACACACACACACACACGCACACGCACACGCACACACACACGCGCACACACACACACACCATCTGGGTAGCCATCTCAGCCTGGGGAAACCTACAAGGGATTAGCTGTATCTTATATATATATATATTACATACTGTAGATGCACAGCAGAGGAGGCTGGTGGAGGTTGAAAGCGGAGGACATAAGGAATGGTATCAAACGTGAGGAATGGTACTGTATCCTCACGTGTTTGATACCAACACGTGTTTGATACCATTCCTCATTTAATTCCAAGCATTACAATGAACCCGTCCTCCGATTTCTACCTCTGCCAGCCTCCTCTGATGTACAGTGTTAGCCAGGGCTACTGTAAGACTTTCCATTCACTGTTGTTTTGATGTGCACTTGCTGTATACCTCCCCGGCTCCCCTCTCTGAAATTAATTCCAAAATAAGTGCAAAATCCAGTGGAGCAAAACATGAATTTTTTAAACTGAGCTATATGCCACTATACAGCATCAGCAACATGAACGGTGGAGATATTGGAGCAGAAGTGTCAGTCACGCTACAGCACTGACTACTGACTCCTCAGCTTGTCATCTGTCATATGTCATTTGCAGCAGCACACAATCTCAGCAGTGGGACTGGTTGGCTGGAGAGCAGTTTGTTCTTGATCCACACTGTACTATGTGCAGGAGTCGTGGTGCTGTTTGTGGGAGTGTGCATGTTAAATATATGTATTGCAGTGTTTCAAATGATGGAATAATGAAGACTGGATTGGGTGTATAGCGTATGCCATAAGAGTATATTGGCAGGACTTAATTACCTAATGTGGCTTGAAACAGTGTTGTGTCTCTGAGTACTATAGGGAAGGTGTTTGGATAATGTAAATGTATTCTTGTTTAATGCACTTGCTGTAAGTACCACTTTAGGTGTTCTATAACAAATGGATTTTCTTATAAGGTGCTTCAGATTTCTGCGGTGTTGATTATATTCAGCACCATTTTCTTAAGGAGTCTAGGGAGAGGCTAGATTCTCGCTTACTAGGCTATAGGCGAAAATGAATAAACAGTAAAACCCTATTCCCACTTGCAATTGTGTGCACACTCACCGAAAAACGTGTCCTCATTTATACTTTAAATTAGCTGGCATAAATAGGCTGAAGCATGCCCTGGAAACACAAACAACACACGACTCCCTGTAGGAAAACACAAAGGATCCACAACTGAACAGAATCTCTTGAAGAAGACTTTAAAGGGGAATTAAGCAGGCCTGTCAAAAAAATTAAACTGGCTATTGGTTGAAAAGAAACTGTTTCAGCCTCTCTCTCTCTCTCTCTCTCTCTCTTCTGCCTCAATGCTTCTTCTTTTCCCAGAATGCATGAGGCTCTGACTGCCAAGCCGCTCCACTGCAGCCCCAACCGTGGCTCACCGACTGCAGATCGTAATGCACCAAAACAAAAAACAGCCTCACACAGAGACCCCTCCTTTAATGATCTAACACTTTACCAACTGATGTTTTCTCATCGCTAATTAAGGGGTTTCAGGCATATGGTCGGGTGTTGTCTTGGTAACAGTGTCGACGGATTTTGGTGGCACCAGCCTTGATTTCAATGTGTATTTACAGTTGAATGAGCCTGGCGGACATCCTGAAGAAGTCGCACCCTCATCATTTCTCAATTCCTTTGTGATTGTAATGTGTCTCATACCTTGTCCTTTGTGAGGAATGATATTTAAGGAGAGGGACAGCGAGATATTCTTGGAGTTTTGGGTTCGGCCCGTCACGGGCACCATTCTCCCTTGTTGTCCTGGACGCACGTTAACGTATGGTTAAAACTTAGTCATATGTTGCTTTGAAACTGTTAAATTGGTTAATTTGTTGATACTCTATTCTCATTCCTATGTGCATTAATGTGATGTTGTGCACTAGATAAATGTTCTGTTAATACAGCACGACATAATCGTGACCAGGTTCTCCCATTTGATGTCTAATGTTCACAAGCATCGTTAACGACACGTAGAGTGAGTCATCAGCTTCAGATATTGGCCTGAGCGTAAACTCCTCACAATCTGATTTATGTTAAGTTGAGGGCATGGTAAAATAGCATTTTGGGTATTCTTAATGGAATCTAGGATCTGATATGATCAATTGTCTGTCACACAGGGATGAGCAAAGCATTATCAATCATTATTAATCATGAAATATTTTTTGGAGTCAGATATAACATAATGTTTACTTGTGTTAGTTCGTCATGTGACCACTTGTGTTGAGTTTGTTCGATCATGTCCATAACTATTAGAAGTAATCATTGGGAATAAATGTATGTGTTTTGTTTGACCCGTCATCTATTCTTCAGTGTTTTATTTTCATATTCTATAACAGATTATTTTTCGTCACATTGTTTCCCCCCCTATAAATACTGTACCATAGATGAGGTTATTCTGCTTATGTTTATGGGTTTTGGTTTGGGTTTAGAAGCTAACCCAGCCGGACCTAAGGGACTGGAATTTGTGGAGTTAGGCTAGTCTAAACATCGTGTCTGTCGAGGCTGGTGGAGGTGGAAATCGGAGGACGGGCTCATTGTAATGTATGGAACAGAATGAGGAAATACCATTACTCATTCCATTCTATGCATTACAATGAGCCTTTTGATACCATTCCTCATTCCGTTCCATCTATTACAATGTGCCCGTCCTCCGAATTTCTGCGTCCACCAACCTCCACTGGTCTCTTCTTTGTGTTGATAGACCCAATGTACCATTGTACCAATGTACCATTTGTCGTGAGAACAAAGGCCTCAAGCTTTGTAATGAGTAAAATTAAACTTCCAAATTGCTCTGAGAATTAGCTTGTCCAGACATGTCATGGAACTCATTTAGACATCCAATTATTGTTGTGGAGCTCTCGCAGGGGTAAGTGCTGTAACAACTTTCATTAACTATCCTCTGAAGGAAGACTATCCTGAAATATTAAACATAACACAGTGGGTGGTGAGAAATATACACTCACCGGCCACTTTATTAGGTATACCTGTTCAACTGCTTGGTAACGCAAATATCTAATCAGCCAATCACATGGCAGCAACTCAATGCATGTAGGCATGTAGACATGGTCAAGATGACTGCTGAAGTTCAGAATGGGGAAGAAAGATGATTTAAGTGATTTGAACGTGGCATGGTTGTTTGTGCCAGACGGGCTGGTCTGAGTATTTCAGAAACTGCTGATCTACTGGGATTTTCATGCACAACCGTCTCTAGGGTTTACAGAGAATGGTCTGAAAAAGAGAAAATATCCAGGGAGCGTCAGTTCTCTGGGCGAAAATGACTTGTTGATGCCAGAGGTCAGAGGAGAATGGCCAGACTGGTTCAAGATGATAGAAAGGCAACAGTAACTCCAATAACCACTTGTTACAACCAAGGTATGCAGAAGACCATCTCTGAATGCACAACATGTCGAACCTTGAAGCAGATGGGCTACAAAAGGGGGTCCAACCCAGTACTAGCAAGGTGTACCTAATAAAGTGGCTGGTGAGTGGATTTGACAATCTCACCTCCTCTGACTTTCAGGTTTGTAAAGGTCTTCAAAGTCTTTAATTTGTTGAATTGAATGCCTTCTTTACATTGAAGTGTCATCTAATAGAGGCTGTGTGTTGAACAGCAGCAGTTGCTTGAACACGTTACGATCCCCTCCCTCTGTTTAGTTCAGTTAGCGTGACTGCTCATGATGGAGACACTACATTGTTCAGTACATGAAACCTCCATCTCAACCAGTGGTTGCCTGCCTGCCTGCCTGCCTGCCTGCCTGCCTGGCTGACTGACTGCTTGGCTTTACATTCTCATCCCAGTCGCTTATTAGATCATATCAACACGATGGCAGCGCACCCTAAATCGCGGCCTCAGATGCAGATTTTTGTTTTTCTTTTGCGGCTTTCTCACCCTTGAGCAGTTTCACCCTTGAGCAGTTCCTCTATGGCTGAATAGTTAACACAGGCTATGTTTTACAATGCCCGAGATTTGCTTGCTCATCCTCTGTATACCCTCATGCTGTGCACATGGGCTCTTTGGATTTTTTTGTGATTTCTCTCTCTCTCTCTCTCTCTCTCTCTCTCTCTCTCTCTCTCTCTTTCTCTCTCTCGCTCTATCCCTGTGTTCGCACGCGTGGTGGTAGTGGTCAATAATTGATGACAGCATGCAAAGCTACTTCTGGCGAGGCAAATGGAACGAGAACCCTGCCTGGCTCTGCGGTAAATAATTCACAGGGCATGAACCCCAGTCACTGGAAGTTATTAGTAGACATTTAGGTGCTAGAGCACATTGTTGTGCTCTTATGCTGGCTTGGCTTCCAATCAGTTGCCCTTAAGGCACTGGTTGAGGCATAGCACTTACAGGGCTGCACTTAAAGGGGTGCTGGTACTGGAGGGTCATCTGTGCTTTGGATCCATGCTTACAAACTGATCTCCCTCTCATACACTACTTCACCAATACACCCTGAGTTGCTCTTGTAGCCACATGGAAGATGAGCACAGATGTGCTTAGTAGATATATTTAGAAAACGTGAAATTTGTTTTCTCAGAAGAAGTGTCACAAGCTCAATGGTGATCAAATCACACATCCTTAAGTGGGGTACACAACGTTTCAACCCTACAAGGATTTTCATCCAAAAATAGAAATTACCTGCAAAGATCCTTGTAGGATCTAAACGTTGTCTGTTGTAGTTGGTAAGTAAATGTACTCTATGTGGTGGAGCATTTGAGTGTGGGGCCCTACTTCATTTTATACAAGCTCAATGGGTGTTTATGACCTGTATATGCCTATGACATACATGTACGGCAAAATGGCACGGATACAGACTTTGTGGTCTCCATAGATGATGTAGGAAACATAGGATATAAAGAGCTAAGGGGATTTGCCTATGTAGTAATTTGGCCAACCCAATACTAATGTACACACACACACACACACACACACACACACACACACACACACACACACACACACACACACACACACACACACACGTACAGCCCAGTACTAATGCACAGCCATGGCTGCTACTGCCATCCACTCTGAATACAGTATGTTAGCTATATTGGCTTCAAAAGTTTTGGGAGAAAGCTTGCTTTCAAGTTGAAATTGACCTATTTAAGTCTGAATGTGGTGGTCCACTGTGGATAGTCTGTTAAAAGGAAAGGAGGAACAAGACTGTGTCACTCCTCTGAGACTGATGAAAGGTTACCTCATGTAACATTTAATGTACTGAAGGTACCATACTTTATGGGGGCCAGTCTTGTAGAACTCTGTCCCAATACTTTGAGTAATTGGCAGGTCAGGGATGGAACCTACATCAGATTGGCTTCATTGTATAAGACGCCATCAAGCGGCTCAGCCTTTGAACATTACCCCATACTCCATTGAGGATCATTGAATGGGACTCGGAGATGGAAACGACATACTGCTCCTTGGCTTGGCTCGTTCGGCCTCATCATCAGCCACTACTTTATTTGGCCTCAGTTTCCTCATAATTCTTATCTGTGCACTCAATCGTTGGAGTTTAATCATTTGAATACGAGGATCACAGTTTATGGTGTTTATTCTAGAGTGACTTATATTGCTTTAAAGCACTGGCATAATTTTCTGCTTCAACAGACACATTGTTGGATGAAATGTGGAAATAAAGCCTGAAGATCCACTTAGCATGACTTTGATCTTATTACAGCTTATGCCCAGCTCATGCATTCAATTTATGTCAGAAATTCTCTTCACGGTTTTGAATATTCATTTAAGTGAATGGAATCCACAGTCCAAAGTGTCATTTTATATCAGAAGTGACAACAGCTTTGACGAGAAGACCCACACATGAAAGCCAACAAGCAAATCTTGTTAAGATGTGTACTCCTCTAAAATCAAAATTACTTTGAAGTATCCACAGTATCTTGAATTCAGTCGTTAGAAAATGTAAATCTAAGATAGTGTGAAAGACTTTCATAATCTCTATTTGGTAATTTGCAGTATGCCAAAAATGTGTTCATTCTATTCTTTCATCTCGTTCCATCATCTACGCAATCCTACAGTACCTCAAATTTGATAGCAATTCAGATACTGTACAGTATATGCCACTGAAATCTAACATTCCTAAAGCATCTAACATTCCTGTAAAGTTCCTAACATTTCTTATTTTACGACTTTTGGCGTCATTCCACCATGACGTGGGACCTGGAACCAATCTTAAGATCTTCAGATTAGAAAGCATCCGTGACAAAATACATCTTACTGTAATTTGTGAGATTTATGCGCCCTCCCGTTGCTTTCAAGGGTCTGCTACTTATTTTACAAAAACATGAAAACTCGATATACATCGTTAGTTACTGTTGTTTGAAGTCACTTTGAATAATTCATATTCACTGTTAAGTTTGTACAGCTGCGGTTAAAGCACCCTTTCGTTTCATGTGAAATGTGAGTTGCTCAGCTGGCTGGCTCACTGAGAAATCTATGCTAGCTTTCCCATACATTTACAAACTAAATAACGGCTGCAACTTCAACCGCCAAAGTCCTTTGCTATTTTCAAAGTCATGTAAACAAAGAAATTCGCTGGAGAAAAACATGAAAATAATTAATAGATTTATTGTTTCAGTTACAAGTAGTCTATACATTGTAACCAAGGTAACAATATGACAGCGTATTTTAGCCAGGCTGCTTTTGATATATCCCCTGACGCCGCGATATGCGAGACAGATCAATGCAGATGGAGTCACGTTATCTGACGTGAACCAATGTATCCTACAGTTGTAATACAACACGACAGTTACGTAACCCCTGATCTCTTCTCTACTGTACTGTATAGAGTGGCTCTGTGTCCAGTGGTAGAAAACATGTAGAGAGCCAGGAGAGTGGATGAGTCAGGAGGAGTGTGTGAACCCAGAGCATAGAAAGAGTGTAGCCAGGCGTGAGTTTACAGCTCTGTGTGTGTGTGTGTGTGTGTGTGTGTGTGTGTGTGTGTGTGTGTGTGTGTGTGTGTGTGTGCGTGTGTGCGTGTGTGTCTGGACTCCCTTTGGCAGGCGTCTCCAGCTTGATGGAGATGACCTCCGTCATACACCGGAGGCGATGTTTTGGCTGTGTGTGTGTGTGTGTGTGTGTGTGTGTGTGTGTGTGTGTGTTTGCGTGGGTGCGTTGGTGCGTTGGTGCGTGTGTGTGAGAAAGAGAGAGAGAGGGTGTGTGTGTAACAGTATGTATGTTTTCAAACAGGTCAGGCTGCCCAATGTTGGCCCCCTGAAACAATGTCCTCACCCCTCTTGTCTGCTGCCGCCTCCTGCCTAACACAGCTGAGGGCTCGGTGGGGAATAAACACTGAACTCCCGCCACACTCCTCCACCCTGCACGCTGCATTCTACACTCCTCCACCCTGCACGCTGCATTCTACACTCCTCCACCCTGCACGCTGCATTCTACACTCCTCCACCCTGCACGCTGCATTCTACACTCCTCCACCCTGCACGCTGCATTCTACACTCCTCCACCCTGCACGCTGCATTCTACACTCCTCTACCCTGCACGCTGCATTCTGCTGTTTTTCATAACCCCCATTTTCACTGCAGTATTAGACAAGATAAAGGTTCCCTGTCGCTCAGAGTGTGTTTGAACCAGAAACAACTATGCAAATCAGGTTCATCTTTTACAACTATGCAAAAACACACACGCGCGCACATAGTCACATGCACACACACACACACAATGTTTTTGAACGGTAGGGTAATTTGTTAAACAGATCTCTTGAAGCCATTGTTAAATAGTGCAAACTAATAGCTCTTAGATTTAGTATGCTACCGCTGTTCCCCTGGAAGCACAATGTGTAAAGATTGTGTTCCTTAGTTTATGTTTGTCTTTGTTTCATATTCATTTATTATTTCCTGTTTTATTTTGTTTTTCTCACCTTGTCTCTCGTTTCAAACACTTCAATTCCTGCCCCTGTGTGTTTCCCGCCTGTGTGATGTCTACCCCGCCCTGATTAGTGTCACCCGTCCCTCATCATCCTTCCCTCTCCTATGTATTTAATCTGTGTGTTCCCCTGTCTCTGTGCCAGTTCGTCTTTGCCCTTTGTGCCAACGGTACCAGCGATCTATCCTTTATTTGTTTATTATTTGTTATTTGTGTTATTTGTTTTCCCGATTTTTGATCTCCGCTATTTCCCTGACTCTGCCCGTTGCCTTTTCCTTATCGGTTTATATGCCTTACGCCTTACCCTTTGACTGCCTACCTGTGTACCGAACCCTGTTTTTGGAAAGTAAAGACTATTCTTTTTATTCAAGATGTTTGTCTCTGAGTCGTGCGTTTGAGTCCTCTGCCTGCATACTACAGTCATTACACAATGGCACAGGCTCTAATTGATCAATTCAGAACTGAGGCAGCATGGCATGAGTTGTACCCTTGCCACAGACGAAGACCGGATGTCTGTGGATGTAAAAAGATTCTTAAGAAATATGTTGTCTTCATTATTATATCAAGGACAAAAGGCTATATTTATTATATTTACCCAATGAAAAGATAGTCATGTCTAATAGTGTTTCCTGAAAGCAGGGGAGGCTGGTGGATGTAGAAATTGGAGGACAGGCATATTGTAATGCCTGATATGGAATGAGGAATGGTATCAAACACGTGTTTGATACCATTTCTTATTCCATTCTATGCATTACAATGAGCCCATCCACCGATTTCTACCTCCACCAGCCTCCCCTGAGGTAAACTTCACATTTATTGACAGATGAGTCAAGTATACAGTACATAAATCATTGTTTATGCATCATTTGAAATTAATCTCAAATACATCTGTTCCTTAAAACACTGAATTAACCCACATTTTACATTTTGAATTGAAGAGAGATTTACAATCTGTGTGGGTTATGCTTTGGTTTTTGAGTAGTTGGCGTTTTCTCAAGTAGGTTGGTCCCATAAATAAACTTTCAGAGTACAGTTGTCTGCAGCCTTCGTAAGCCAATGCAGCCATATGCTACAGTGTTAATTGGATTTAAGCTCCAAAATGGTGTTTGTTTTCCTAATGGCATGTCACTCTGTGGTAAGTTGTTGTTTTGTCAGATGTCTGACACCAGTTTAGAGACAGTACTGTTGTTGTTGTTTTTGTTATCAATCAGTAGTCATTTCCCCATCTGAACCCCTCAGTCCATACCGTACCAGATGTCAGGGTTCAGAGACATGCACACACGTTTAGGTACCTACTGCAGCTTTGTGTGTCCAGGCAGGCAGGAAGCCCAGAGGGTAGAGTGCAGACCAGGGGAGGCTGGTGGAGGCAGAAATCGGAGGACGGGCTCATTGTAATCTATGGAATAGAATGAGGAATAGTATCAAACATGTGTGTTTGATATAATTCCTTGTTCCATTCCATGCATTCAATAAGCAGACAGACAGACAGACACGCCTCACCCACTGTCCTATTGCCAACCTCTTCTTCACACAAGAAGATGGAAAGTTGAGGAATGGCAGTTGGTGATGTCATCCCTGTGGTGTCCACGCTCTCCAAGATGCTCAGCCGTCACCTCGCCTTCTACATCCCCACATAGAGGAACAATAAGAGAAGTTGAAGTTTTAAAACAAGGAGCATAAATAAATATGTCAGACACCTTCCCACGTTCAAGAGGAGTGATTCCAAAGGGACTAATTAGTGGAGAGAAACAGGCGGTAGCACTCGTCTGAAACCACATCACCCTTCCAGGAAGTCAGGGAGAGAGAGAGAGAGAGAGAGAGAGAGAGAGAGAGAGAGAGAGAGAGAGAGAGAGAGAGAGAGAGAGAGAGAGAGAGAGAGAGAGAGAGAGAGAGAGAGAGAGAGAGAGAGAGAGAGAGAGAGAGAGAGAGAGAGAGAGAGAGAGAGAGAGAGCAGTTCTACATACAAGTCACTAATCTGTTCGGGTGTTGGTGATGTGTTGCCATTTGCTCTCTACGCTCATACATGCCTCGTCTACGCTCTGAGAATTCTTCAGACAGTGGTACAACATGTACAGTTCTACTTGTATCTCATTTGTTCAGCTTTCAACATGGCTTCAACATGGCTAAATTGTAGTTACTGTAGACATACCCGGTTATTTTTTTAACACTGTTATAGTTTGTTTTGCCCTGCAACCAAAACATGTCAGCACTGTCCACTCTGTGGCACTCATCAGTTATTTAACACAACCTCCAATCTGATTGGTCCCATTGACTCATTAAAACACTGCTCATGTCTGTCACTGCTGTCTGTCTGTCTGTCTGTCTGTCTGTCTGTCTGTCTGTCTGTCTGTCTGTATGCAATTGATGCAGAGACACCATCCTTCATCCTTCAGCCTCCTCCAACAATTTCAACTGCTCTGACATTCTTCTCCAGCCCATTTCTGATAAGCCAGCTGGTCCCAATGTCATTTCTATCAGGGAGGATAATTGTCCTGATTACAAAAGTCCTTTCAGCCACCTGAACACCGTCTCCTGTTAGTCAGATAGATACAGGCTGTTGACAATAGCAGCCACACTGCCTCTATACACAGACAGGCAGCAGAGACAGACAGTCCACCTAGACCCCACCCAGCGCTGCATGGCATGCGTTTAAAAGCCATTCACACAGCTAGATGCCTCCATCTTCCTTACGAGCCCCTGCCCAATAAGCAAGAGTTAAGCTCTGTGCATGAAACCAATCTTTTCACTCATTTGAGTGGCTACTGTACCTGGTGAGGACTTGAAAGGATAACTTTGATTTGCCACTGAGAGGAGTGACTCTGTTGGCAATAAGATGAGCTGCTGTATCCTTTATTCCCATCTTGCTGGGCCTCTTACAGAGACATACAGTGGCTTCGGAAAGTATTCGGTCCCCTTCACTTATTCCACATTTTGTTGTGTTAGACTCAATTTAAAATTAATTAATTAATATTTGTTGCCATCAATCCACACACAGTACCCCATAATGAAACGCAAAAAAATACGTTTTTAGATTTTTTAGCAAATGTATTAATGACAGTGTGTGACATGAACTATTATCTTTCAATTTAGATTGACTCAATTCAATAGATTTTTGCATTTGAGCGCATTTTAAGAGTGGAAAAGGGTCTGAATACTTATGTAAATGGGTATTTATGTATTTCAATTTGAATAAATTTGCAGAAATTTCGTAAAATGTGTTTTCGCTTTGACATTATGGGGTATTGTGTGTGGATTGATGGCAAACCAAAAAAAATTGAGTCTATAACACAACAAAATTTGGAAAAAAGGGGTCTGAATACTTTCCGAAGCCACTGTAGAGTACAGTATGACTTGACAACAGCTAACCTGAAAGTACATGAAGATTAGTGAGCAGTGTAACACCAGCCAAGATAGAACACCCAGACAGTATTACTCACATTCCCAGGTAGCAGACGACAGACAGTTGGATGGAGGATATAATAAGCTTGTGTCAGTATCAGAATTCTCAAACCGCTTCCCGGCAAAATACCTGCTACACCTTACCTTAAAAAAACAAAAACAAAAAAAAAGAAATCTACCATGTGTAATTTTTTTGCCACCCGACAGCGGCACAAGCTGCAATTCTGTCATGTGCTTTGCAGTTAATGTTGAATTACGTTTTGAAAAGCTTTTTTTACCTACAGTACATACGATTAGCCTCTAAATTGCTAACGTCCGCTTACTGGCTACACACATAAAGCCAGCTCATTGTGCACAATGCGCACGTACACACACCTGCATCACGACAATTATAGGGCCCTACCTTTGTCGTCTGGTTTGAATCCAAAACATTGCCATACTGCGGCAGTTGCGTTATTTATTTATTTTTTACACAAAATCCTTTGCCTTGATCCGAATCGACATGTAATTTCATACTAGTTTACTGGCTGCTAGCTTCAAAATGTTATTTTTCCCTCTCTCTGGCTAACATAGCAGACTAAACATTTTCCACATTGTCACTGGTCATGCCTCGCGCATTGCATATGCCATTTTATTCAGTTAATAAACGTCAGCTCCTGCGCTTGGCGTGTGTAACGGCAAAATAACAGTATGGACGGTTTGGCGGGAATTACACTGTATGTTACCGGTAAAACCTTCCACAGGCCAATAGAAAGGAGAGGGGAGAGATAAATAACATTAAGAAAGACACCATTTGTCCTGGATAAATAGGTAGCGTAAATTGCACCCTGTTTGTGGTTTAGCCACCCAAAGTGTTAGCTGTGTGTCTGTGAGAAAATAATACAGAGATTTGCTTTAGGAACAAAAAAAGAACACATCTAACATATCTATGCGTACACATGAATACAAACAAAGTTCTTTGTTCAATCCGTTTGTGCTAAATCAACATGGGCATGTTTGTTATTCTGTGAAGAATAAAGCTATGCAAAACACGAATCCTCACAGGCAATCGAAGCATAAACTTGCTGCATAGGGGTGAGAATGAATGCACGCTTTGTAGCGTTCAATGCTTTCGTTACCACATCCTCATGTATAATTCCAGTTTGTGGGCAGACATATTTACCAGGAGTTTTGGACACCCTGGTGTGTAGTGTCAGGTACAGGCCAGCAGACCTGTCAAAATTCTTGCACCCCATTGGAGAGGGCTGTCATTCAAACCCAGTTCAAATCCACAGATTGTAATTTAATGAGTTGAGAGTCAGACTGACTGACCGGGGTGCTTTTGTTTGTTTTGTCTTTTCAGAATGCGGGAGAGAGACTTACGGAGCGTGTGCAGAAGGGTGCTGCTGTTGACCGTCTGTCTGGTGTCTCTGTGGGGACAGCTGACCCTCGCCTCATCACACCGAAGCCACATAGGTAGGTGCTGCTGTGTGTGTGTGTGTGGGGGTGTTATGTGTGTGTGAAGGGGTGCTCTGTGTGTGTGTGTGTGTGTATGTGTGACTATGGCATTAGTGATGCACAGGTCGGCCCGAGATCGGGTTGGGCGGGTTCGGGTCAAATTCTATGGTCTAATAAAATATAGGCTATGTTATGGATTGGTATTTTGTTTCCTGCTTTATAGGCTTAGCCTATATATTTCTCTAAAATGATTCTATGTTTATTCAGAGTTTTATTCTGCTTATTTGCGCTACTGACCGTCTATCCTACTCTGCCCTTTTGAGATTGAAGGTATTGCCTTTTCGTTAAGTAGCATGGCATGAATAGCAAATGAAAACACAATGCTTGTGATTATTATTGAATACATAAATAGCCAACCCACGCATCACTAACGGGTATGCTGGTTTGATTAGGTCCTATCACCCAACCAATGTGACCAATGTTTTGTTGCTACCTAAAAAAAAAAGAATGTTAAGCCACCTCAGCTTCCCTGCTGCCTTTCCCTCCATGTCTCTGACCCCAACATGTCAGAAATCTAATAGGAGCAACACATGGTCACCAAGGGAGACTGGTGTAGGCAGAAATCAGAGGATGGGCTCATTGTAATGCATGGAATAGAATGAGGAATGCTATCAAACACACGTATTCTATCCCATGCATAACAATGAGCCTGTCCTCCAATTTCTGCCTCCACTAGCCTCCCCTGATGGTCACATAAACAGCAGCTAGGGGAGTATAAGAACAATCATATGGACTCGTCACAGGTCATTACTCCTACAGACCTCAGTGTAAAATGCTGCTATGATTTCTCGACAGTCATTTGTTGCTTTGCATTTTAACCAGGCGGACACTGATGAAGACATGAGTAGAGGGTTCTCTGAGGTCAGCCGTGGTTCCAGTCTGGCTAAACACTTTGGCATTTGACATAATAACACATTTGATACCTTAGGGTGAGGGGTGAGGGCTGGGGCTTTCAGAGAGATGTTCGTGATGGAGAGAGACTGGTCCCTGGGAGATGAGGTGGAAGCCGTGACTACACATTGAAATAATGAGCTCATTCATTCCACTAGGGGGTAGATAGCAAACACACACTGACAGCTTGCTAGAGGGATTTCATACCTCTGCGTTAGCCATGACAGAAATATGAAGAGATATATTTGATAAGGAGTCAAAAGCCAGGCCTACAAAAGACAAAAGGACTATAAAGTGCTATGGTAACCGCCATGTGTATCTTAGTACAATTACACATGTAGAATTTCAATTAGAAAATGGCACCAGCAATTAATTAATCAACCTTAATTTAAGCTGCAGGCTAGCTCTAAATATAACCACGGTACTTGGTTTCTATTCAGAATAACACCAGTGGCTATATGGTGATATACCCTTGTTCTCCATCCACGGAGGTTGGAGTGTGTGTGATTGATTAGTAAGGTAGACACACAATCAGTCAGCCTCGAGGGGTGCACTAGTTACCCGCTCCTGGTTTCCATGGGCTGGGCCAACACTGAGGTAATCACACGGCAGCTCCCAGAGCTGCAGAGGTCAAGCCAAGGTGTGCCCAATAAACAAACCTCTTTAGCCTGCTGTTTATTGGGGTGGGGGCCTCGCCAGAGCAATTGAACCTTTCACCATAAGCTGACGAGAGAGAAAGAGAGAAAGAGAGAGAGAGAGGGACGGAGGGGAGGGGAGAGAGAGAGAGAGAGAGAGACAGAGAGAGAGAGACTGTAGAGAGCAGAGCTCAACAGCAGAGTAATAAGGCTGCATCCCCAGAGCATCATACAAATTCATTTGATGGTCATGAGAGAGAGAGATGGATGGATGGAGAGAGAGAGGGGGGGGGGGGGGAGGGAGGGAGAGAATTGTATAACATGAACCTGTTACATTCAGTTTCCATACAGGTATGCTCTGTACAATTTAGATTCATTCAGGCCAAAAGGGCACCCAAACATCAAATCACATAACAAGTATTTTGATCTTTTGTAGCGCTGACTAACAGATACATTTTCTCATTTTGAGAACAGTAATCAAGCTCTCTCTGATTGGTTAGTCAGTCGCCGGAGGGCCAACGCAGTGGGAAGGAAAGCACAACATATTGGCCGAGCTGACTGGATGATGAAACGTGACAGCGACTCCTGTTTCTTCAGATGAAATGCTTTAAGCAGTGCCGTTTACAGGCCATAAACATCTCCAAGTATAAGTGATTAATCCAACATGGCTCATGGATATTTCCTTGGTTCACAATCCAAAAGTATGTTGGGTTTAGGTTGAGGTTTCACCATAACATGGTAGGAGGAGACTTAGAGATACTGTATGTTAATAAATTGAAATTGTGCATTCCCTTATTTGCATGCAGTGCCTTATTTCCATATTAACTTATGGTGAATACTTTCTAAAAACTCAGTAATGCGGTCTAATGGCTCATTCTCAAGATGATTCTCATGCTCCAAGGGATTTTTTGTTTTCTATGCAAATATATTTTAGCATTTCAGTCATTTTCTGTTATTATTATTTCAGATTATGAGGAGGCAGTGTTTGTGCAAAGCAAATGAATGGTTATTAAAGTTATCTTGATTTCCTTATCAAAGTCATCATAATAATGATGGCATTCTGGATATTAATCTTTTATGAGAATATTCTGAACCAGCTACATACTTAGGTACTTATCTCTCCTCTGCCCTCTGCCTCATCTCAAATGTGTTTGGAAAATAAATGAAATATTTAAGGAAACCTATTCACAACCTTGTGGCAGCCTATTTACTTGAAATGTTTTGTTGAAAGGACCCATCACCTTTCTCACAACCTGATTCAAACAGTCCCTGCAATGCTTATTTTTGTCCTCTATCTCTTCTCCTATAAGATGTAATCGCTAACTGTGACATTATGACATCAGAGTGGTTCTGATTGACTGGCTGATGGCGTTGTCTGACCTCTGTACTATGTACTCAAGGGTTTAGCGATCCAATTTATTTTTCATTTTACTTAAGAGTGTTTAGCTGGTGTTTCAAATAGTCAGGTAAAACCAAGAGGCATGTTTTCACCGCTAGATGTGCCCTGCCTTGCAAAAAGCAGGATACACTATTTTCTGTAAGAGAACAATGTCACAATATGCTCCAAATATCACAATATGCTCCAAATATCACAATATGTTCAAAATATCACAATATGCTCCAAATATTTGACAATATCTACAGTACTAACGTATGTAGGCTGGGTATTATGTAGGCCAGGTAATATTTAGGCCGTGTAGACCAGGTAATATGTATAGTCTGCTGTGTAGGCCAGGTAATACGTGATGGTAGGTGTAGCCCTACTGGGAGCTTTGTAGGCTGGGTAATACAGTATGTGAACCCCTGCTCTGAGACTGGAGCTGACATTACACTGGGCAACAGCAGAGAGGGTCACCTTGTTCCTGGGGACGTGGGAGAAGGAGGAGGAGGAGGGTGTGGGTGTGGTGGGTACAGAGCAGGTACAGAGCGGCATAGGCCTATATGCTGTGGCCCGTGGCGATGGGAGGCATCCGGCTGACATTTGGAGAGCAGGTGGATGTGACATGATCCTGGACGGAGATAGAAAGGCAGGAGACAGAGATGGAGACGAAGATGGAGATGGAGGCTGTTTGAAATGCACTGTGGGATGACAGGGGTCAGGTGACTCCATCTCCTGGGTGGCAGGCCGGGAGATTGGAAAACCGTCAGACGTCCGGGGCAATAGACCTCTGAATGGCAGCTGTATACAGCTGTTTATGCACTGTGACTGGCTGCACTGTGGCTGTGTGCACGGCTGATGCAGTGTTTGCTGTGGTGCAGGAGGAACAACAGACGAGGTGTATAGGACAGTTGATGTTGGACTGTTTTTGATCGAAATGGTTGGACTGTTATGATCCAAATGTAAAGTGTCTTGTGTCCCCGTGTAAAATGCACTTTTAAACTCAAATAAACTAGAAACTTTACTGCCGTTTGTGAGAAGTAGTAGACAATGCACATTCAAAAGAAAGTCCTTGAGTTTCCTATTATACTGTGCACAAAAACATGGATAATAACGTTTCCTATTCTGTTCTATTCTAGAATGCAGTGCATTATAGGATGACCATCTCCTGATGTGCTCTGTGAAACTATTAGGAGTTTCTTTTCCTCCCTTTTTTTCAAAGTTAGGAGGTAGTTTTAGATGTGACAGGGCAGTTACTGACTGATTATTATCCCTATTTTCAATGTATGTACAGTAACACTGTGTGTGATTGATCGTAGGTATATTGGAGTTGCTTCATCAAGTTTACCCTAAGCTTAACTTGAGAAATTGCCATCTGAGAGGATTTGCTTGTTAATTAATTAAATCTGAGGTGCTTTGTTTGGTTTTGTGCACACCACCCGTCACACAAGGCTTAACACTAGTTATTAACACTAGTTGGTCAAGTCTGGTGTGATTGGACCACATGTTATGGGGTATGTCTATAAATGACAACTTGTTGTAGCAGAAGACCCCTGCTTAGTCCAATCCCTTCAGGTACGGTATCTTCTTCGTTCTGCAACACACACACACACACACACACACACACACACACACACACACACACACACACACACACACACACACACACACACACACACACACACACACACAGTCTAATTGGTGCTCATTAATGCAAACCCTTTATCCATTCCCCACTCCACATTGTGAGTTCCACCTCCAACCACAGTATCCTGCAACTTAAACAAACACAGGGTTTGGGATTTTTGATAGAAATCGCGGAGAGCCTCCGTGGTAATGATTTCGCACTGATGAATGCAATTAGCAGAGAAGTGCTAACAGTGTGGCAGTAATTGTGCCTACACTGAAAGGCTGCCCTTACCCAGCAATTAGTACCCTCTTTTAAGTTAGTCAATTGTTGTGTTGTTAACGAGGCATGCATGGTTGGGGCTGAGCAGCAAGGGTATCACCTTCCAAATTGGCCACTGTCCCATTCGTCGCTCCTGAGGGAATTTAATGTTCTCTGTTGAATTTTTAATGCCTTGAATAATTTGGAATAATAAATATGTCGATGATGGCCATTATAAACCATAAAGATTATGGTGGTTATGCTTTGATGCGTCAAAGGCATGAATTAGAGTGCAAGACACGTTCCTCTTGGATTCATGATTATGTGCTATTAGCTTTCATATAAACTGAAATGCAATCTAGGTATATGTTGTATGTGGTAGTTAATGACGGTACGACGTGATGTCGGTTATGAGAATAATAAGAATCAGGGAAATCTGGAGGCAAAAGATATATATATATTTTTTTTACATTTTGTAACCTTTTAGAGGTATGCAGATTTAATAGGAAAGCATGCAAATAAGCCTGATCTTTGATTTCCTGATCCCAGTAAATTCTCTGAGCCAATGATTGCTTAATAACTGCTTAAAGGAAGCTATTTTCTTTCTGCTACAGCTCCAATCGTGCAAAATAACTCCCACGGCCCTCTGAGAAATGCTTTTATGCTTTTGTTTGTTCATTATTATGATTATGCCTTATTTTAACCCACAGAGCTGAGGCGCAGAGCTCAAATAGCTGTGCCTCTCGGTGCTTTGGCACAGTGCTATCTCAACATGGCTGAGAATATGTCAGGGAAGTTTAATGTCCTCTCTAAACGCTAATTCCCTGCTGTTATTACCCTCGCAGATTGACGGCCCCCAATCGTAAATTAAACACATTTGCTTTAATAACTGTCCTTTGAAACCTCTTTTCCATGAAGCCGCAGTTAGATAATATAAATCCTAACAGACATTTACCAGTGCTCATCCTTAGCCGAGCTACGTTGAAGGCATTCAGAGAGAACCCCCAACAGCCATAGAGCCCAGGGTAGTTTCCCCCGCCTCTGTCTTTAAGGCAACGCTACGATATGCAGTTATTCACCAGAGGCTGAATAGTTGCTGGAATAAAGTGAAATATAAGCTTCTAAAATGCAGTCTATCAATCGCCTCTCCATCTCCCTATGCTGTGCTCCATGGCTTTCTGCCTCTTGGCTCACGTCTCAGTAGGAATGAAGTGCTGCAGAGCCAGAGAGTGTCCACATCAAACCATAAAACAGCAACCAAGGCTGAACATCAAGTTTATGTGAATGGAGCATAAAATGTAATGGGTGGGACTACTCGACTTTTGCCAAATGGCTTTTTTAAAAGGCTTGTCGTTTTTTTTTCTTTTTCTGCAGGACCATCTTTTAGAGAGAGACACATTTATATTGAGTTGACAGGAAGTGGACAGGTCTGACTCTCCTTTGATAATGTCCGCAGGTGACTAGGCTGCAACTCAACAGGAGATCAATGCATGCTGCCTCTGGGGCAATTCATAAGATTTACAATGACAGAGCACTCTAAATCTTATAAAACCACTCTTGGGCAAGGTCTTTTTAATGTGGTTAGAGATTAAATTTACATAATACAGGTAGGCCTAGTATTCTATCTTCAGTCATAAGCACATTGGTCATAAACTGTGCTGCTTTTTTCAAATCATGCCAACTATTACAGTACAGTACATGGATCTGGTCTGTCTTCTACTCTGTGATATGAACATATTTCTCTGCATTCAGATCATGGTTCCTTCATTCCAGGAGATGCCGGTGGACGTACATAAATCAGAGGACGGGCTCAATGTAATGCATGGGACGGAATGAGGAATGGTATCAAACATGTGTGCATGGAACGGAATGAGGAATGGTTTCAAACACAATATCATTCCTCATTCCATTCCATGCATTACAATTAGCCTGTCCTCCGATTTCTGCCTCAACCAGCCTCCCCTGCTTCATCCATACTGTAGTTGCCGTTTGACATCTGACTGGGGCTGTGTGGCAGTGTCACAGTGAACAAGGACCGCCCCCCCCCACCCCCCCCCCCACCCCCCCTTCAGTACCACCACATCTCAGTGTCTCACGACAGCCTGCCTGTCACTCTGCTGTGAGGAGCATTAGTGGAATCTGTTTAAGATGAAAAACACAGGTTCGACTTTGAGAGCAGAGAGGATGCGGCAGACATTTAGAGGAGACATGACAGCTCTTTGACAGATAACCAGCGTGTGTGTGTGTGTGAGATGAGAGAATAGTGAAAATGAACAGGATCACATGCTTGATCAGATCTCTCTCTCTCTCTCTCTCTATCTATCTATCTATCTCTCTATTTTCTACTGCTTCGGTCTGTCCTGTTGGAGGGTTCTCCCTGTCTTGGAGATGGGGAGGAGCAGGAGCTATTGTTGTTTATGATGAATTGAGAAATAGCGCTATAGCATCCATCTTTTACTTTACTGCAGACTTCAAAATATCACTGATACACTGTGCATACATACACTCTGTTTTGGACTTATTTTTGACACATAGTATATTTCTCCCCCCAAAGTTGCCAGTAAATACGGATTCAGGTAAGGAAAATAAGCCTCACAAGTAGAGAAACTCATTGATGAAGTACATCGCAAACAAGCCTCATGGAGCCAAAGCTTAAATAATGTGTTGCTCCCTCCTTCCTGGATTGACGAGAGCTGTCACCAGAATGGGGAACCATGCCGAGAGGTCATTTGTTTTGAGTGGCGCTCTGTTTCCCTCCTCTCACAAACGGCCTCTTCAGTGAAGAGGGAGGAAAGGAAAGAGAAATCAAGTTCTTTCTCAATGTGAGGGTCTCATTGAGAGAGTATGATGCGGTTCAGTGGATAGGAAAGGAGTGAGGATTCATTTAGTACGTCTACAGTTAAAGTCCTCTCTACCACTCCTCTATGCTTGAAGAGCATCTCATTACTGAACTGTATACTCCTCCAAATCCAATTCAAGGCAAATAACATTTCACATTTTTCATCGGCGTTGGTTGACCAGACCAGTTTTCACTTTAGTTTGCTCTGTTTTCAACACACTGAACTACTGGATACTGTAGTGGAGCTGTAAAAGCATACTGTGAGACTCTAGTCTGTGTCTCTGATGAAAGCTTAGTTCCTTGGCCTGACTGCCTGCGTGTGATTGTCAGCTCAGCAGGTTTACAGCTGGAGAGATACGAGTCAATCTTTTCTGAATACGCTAATCCAATTAAATACAGGCCTTCTGAGACTTCCTCCCGTCGCCTGTGAAGCTCAGGGAAGAATGTTTCATAAACCAATATCTCCACATGAGGGTTATATGCCACAACGTGCTGGAGCTGGAATAACAATATCCACTTTTTTTCCCCCAGGAAACACGTTACTTTAAGTTGCCTCTATACCTGTGTCGTAACTTCTCTTGTGGCAGCATTGCATTGATGTGTTTTACATGGCCATTTGGTATTTGCATGGGTTATGGAGTTGAGTGGTTTGTGTTACTACTGTGGAATAAATTCCATTGCTATTGAATAACAAAGCATTTACTTAAAGGCTGCGGCAAAGCATGTTAATACAATGTTGTTACTAGAGCTAGGTATACTGTATACTGTTGGCACAACTTCATGTGAAGTGTGACCCTTTTTCTTCGCCTTCATCTCTTTCATACCGTACATCCCTTCAAAGTTCTCCCATAAATATTATGTACTGTATTAGTGTATATATTAGTATCCCAGGTGTTACAGCTCGGCTTTGTCCAAACAATATGCTGCAGTCGTATTCTGCATGTAATAGCTTCACTATGTGGCATTAGGTGGCATTTCATGATGCATTCAGAATCTTGCTGAAGCTCCCAAGATGGACAAGTGCAAGTCATATGTTTGTGACTAGTAATGTTCCCACCTTTCATGCTGTGTTGAGGAATTTCATGTATAAATGTATGTGTCGCTAATTGATTAAGAAAATGTGGCTCTAACTGAGTCTACACAACGTGACACAATGTATTCCTCTAGTCTTTGGGAACATTGGAACAAATGTCAAATCACTGTGGATTTGTGAAATGCCATGATCTCATACATATTTCTGTACTGTTGTCCTTGTGTTGTATTTTATTATTTTTATTTTTTCTTTGCTGATATGGACCTATGTGTCTGAAATAAAGCTAAATACAATACTATCTCTCCTTTTAAATGGTTCATGAGTGGCTTGAGGATTCAGTGTTGTTATTATTTATTCATGAGTGTTTCTATTGTATATCTTCTCCTCTGGTTTTACGGCTGCTGTGGTCTGGGCCTGTGTCCGGACGTGACTGTTTTGTTTTCAGTTTTTATTTTAATTTCCTCCATATTAACCGACTGAAACAGGCTAACAGGTCGGCCGGGTCGGTCGGGCAGCAACCTGCATGAGGGGAGATCAGACCAGGAAATAAGGACATTTTGTTCTCTCCCTCTCTGGAATAAAACCCACTGAAGCCAAACCAGGCCTTCGTGCCTCACTGGACAGAGGAGTTTGTTTCCTGTCAACGAGATACAGGGACTGTTCATGTCAACAACACAGTCAGGAAATAGCATTTGATTTGACGTTAATTCAATGGAACATTTTCTGGAGCTAGCTCAGCCTTCCCTGATTTGTTACCAAGCCTTGTCAAGCACTGGGTGTGTTTGATCTGTCCCCTTCCCACACAGCCCAGATGGTCAGGTCCTCTTCATTAGTTCCCAACTACTTCATAACTAACTTGCTGTAAGTTGCTGTTAGCAATGCGTTGGTAATTAGCTCGGGTGTCTCTGTACTTTTCACCCCCCCTCTTATCTCAGCAGCCACTATGAGTAACAAGCGTGAGGACATGCAGGGGCGTACGCAGCTGATGATAATATTAAGAGGATTAGATTATGTAGTGAATCACTGTATGTAGAGTATTGCGAAGAACAGTAATTAATAAAGAAATCATGTTTTATTTATCATGGCCTCATCAGTGTCTTGGCATAGCATTACATAATTACAAGTCATATGCATCACTCACTGTACAGTAGTAGGTGTTTTACTGTAAATGTAGCAAACCATGAAATAGCCTTAACTGTATTGGTCTGCTGTTATACTGTATTGTATGTAAAGGTCCCTGCTATTAAGGTATTTGTACCTATACTGTACCATACATTTATGCAGTATAAGCCCTGCATGTGTGTTTGATACCATTCCTCATGCCATCCCATGCATTACAATGTGCCTGTCCTCCAATTCCCCCCCCCCCCCCCCCTGTGCTTGACTGGCCTGGTGAGACTAATGCACCCTGTCAGACAGTGGTTTATACAGTCAGAAGACTGTAGGTGCTTCTCTGCTTGCCACATAAACCAGGGTTGTACAGTATTCAATAGGAGTAAACAAGATACAACGTATTGATGAGGTACTACCAGAATGTGTCCAGTAAGAACATTGATATTCGTTAAGGTTGCAAAAGGTTTAGTTCATTGGTTACTGTCCATTGTGCCCTATTGAACGCACCCCAACTCTCTGGTCTTCCTGAGCAGGGCTTGAGGAACCAAAACAACTGGTGTATCTATATCTTAGTGTTTGCTTCAACTGAGATGCCCTAGATTTCTCACCAATAGCCTCCTCATGTTCTTAAGTTTCTTGTTATCTTCACAGTAGTTTGACTTTTATTCAACCTTTTCCTTACTGTTTTTGAATTTTGTGGGAAACAAATGTCTGAGACATAGTTTTAAAACCGCAAGGTCTCACGTTTTCTGTGTTTAAAGACAAGTGGCTGCCAGCATAAATGTAACAGATATTATAAATAAACTAAGAGGAAATGCTTCCTTTTTTAATTTATTTTTTCTGTTTATTATTTGTCATCATGTTACTGTAGCAAAGTATTCATGAAAAAACATGAAAAATATGACAGCAACTTAAAGACAATCTCTTTGGCAGCGTGACACAGAAATAAGCAAATTGAAAGGACAGCACATCCATCAAAAATATTCCCCTTTAAGTTGAGCCTGCAAACTATGCAGTGATTTATTTATAAATGGCCTGTACCCTTACGGAAAATGTCACATCTCTATTTTTCTATTTTAGATGTATCCACCAATCAGCAGGCTCTAATGAGAAACAACAATGTTACAGAGAAGCTAATAGCATTTGACATGTGCTAGTTACATTTGTAAGTCTTTTGAAATTGCTTTGTGCTGATGATGCTTGTCAACAGAGTAGTTTAGTATCATTTATATTTTGTTACAGCTGTTTGAATGTAGGATGATAGTGTCTTTTAACAGTTATTTTTTACTGAAGATACTACAACCATGCATTCAAATACTGTCATACTATTTTCTGTTTACTAATGACACAATAGTAATTATATCATAAACATAATATGTATGTGACAATAAACAGCGTTTTTCAACATTCAATGCACCAGACAGCATTTTCTGTCTCTGTACATGTAGACTAGGCATTTCAAATGGTAAGAAGTTTACGTGCTATACCTATAGTTCAGTAAGAAAATCCTCTTCATGTATCATGTATATATATATATATATATATATACTGGACTGAATTAATGCATTTATGCAGTGTATTTAAAAAGCAATAGTCTCCATGCTATTATGCTAAGAAAATAATTTCTCCCCCAGAATCATTTCTGATGAGGGTCATTTTGATAAAAAAACATTGATCATAATTTTTTGAACTATAATTGCTCAATACATGCATACTTTTTTAATGAAGAGAGTGACTAGCCTCACATTTGAATGCAGATATGTTGTAATTTAGGGCAGCGCCTCTACTCTCTGTAGAGTTGAGCACAAACTCCCTCTACTCTTTCCCCCCAAATCAGGCCTGTTTCTCCCATCTGTTTTTCTCCACCATGACTCATAGCTTTTAGTCTTAGCACTGGCTGGATGCATGTGATGCACTTATCAATCAAGGATCAATGAATATGATTGCAGAGAGGAGCTCTATGCTTGGAGTGGTATTGATTGGCTTAAGGTCTGGACCTTACGCCAGTCCTCATTAGTGTTCTCTCCATCCACTCCTCTTCTTCCCCCTCTTCCTCCCACTCTTCCTGCTGACGTGGGTGCTGGGTGATTCTAACTGATGACAGTCCTAAGTGCTTTAAGTGAAACGTATTGATCACAGGTGTTGGGAGCCATTTGCACAGCTGTCTGCACCTTCAGAGCACAGGCAAGAGTAGTAGAGATGCCCACACACACACACACACACACACACACACACACACACACACACACACTCACACACACACACACACACACACACACAGAAGCAGCCCTGCTGTCCAACAGTACATTGAGACATTATCCAGACAAGGCCCTGCTGTTGCACTTGGCATTCTGTCTATTGATCCTAAAGATCCTACACTCGAAAAAAAAAAGGTTCTAGTATAGTAACAAAAAATGGTTCTCCATTTGTCCCTGTGGGGGCGCACTTTGAAGAATCCTTTTGGGCTCCAATTAGAAACCTTTGGGGTTCCATGTTGAACCCTTTCCACAGAGGGGGTTGTGCCCCTATGGGAACAAATGAAGAACCCTTTTTCTAAGAGTGTTCTATAGCGAGTACACTGGTATCACATATAGGTAGATGCCCATCCTGTATCCATGTTGTACCGCATTCCTCACTCACCCACCTTCTCCCTCACTCACTGGCTCAGGGTAGGCTCTGCAGGCAGGCAGGCAGGCAGGCAGGCAGGCCCATGGCTGTTCTCTCTCTGATGGAAGTTGTTACCAGCCAGGGCTCACCTCTGTGTCATGCCCTCTGAGCGCCTGCTGCCCTGCCCACACTGCATGGTGCTGGGTCAGACTCCTGGGTGTGTGACCTTGGCCAGAGGGCTCTGGTGGTTTAATCAGCAGTTCACCCAGGTCTCTCTCTCCACACACCCAGGCATGCACTCGCAC
This sequence comes from Argentina silus, assembly GCF_951799395.1. Taxonomy (NCBI): domain Eukaryota; kingdom Metazoa; phylum Chordata; class Actinopteri; order Argentiniformes; family Argentinidae; genus Argentina; species Argentina silus. The sequence continues at coordinate 7,040,273 of NC_139658.1, read as the reverse complement.
GCGCCTGCACACACACACACACACACACACAGCCAACCTCCTGCACCTTAATGAGTTCACTCTCCCAGCCCAGAACCGTCTTGCACCACAAATAGACTAGTGGGTGTACTGAGGCTGGAGGAACAGCCAATAAACCACATCGCTTGGCCAGCAGACATGGCCTCTGAGCTGTGGAGGGCTCAGACACAGGCAGAGAAGAGGCAAATAGTGTTTACTCAACTCATTATGCAGCAATAACAAGCTGATATTATTATTGTATCAGTCTGTTTTACAGCCTGACTCTGGTGATAGTCTTCACCAATTGATTGGTTGATCATCTATAATGGACAATTTCCTTGGACTTTGGCATTCAGTTGTTCATTTAGTAATTGTCCTGTCACAAATGCACGCACGCACGCGCACCCACATAACACACGCACACGCACACACACACAGTTAACTCCCTCTTTCTCTTGGAGAAAGTTTGAATATTCTATTGAAGCAATTCCAACTTTTGAAATTAACTTTGACCCAGGGGCGGTGCTTGTGGTTTAACGATAATCTCATCAAGGGCAGAGACCCTCACCCTGTTTTTGCCTCAGTAACTTTCTGTTTGCTGAAAAGCACTCAATCGGCAATTGTTGTCTGGCCTTTTGTTGGAATGTGAATAGCACCTTATTGATTGGAGGCAAAATGTTTTTAATGTTGTAGATGAGATTTTTGGATTGCTCACTAATGGGAAGATGGAAGCCCATTTTCAATCTATTTTCGACTCAAGTCCCAAATTGAAAATCTTTACGGCTGTAATTAAGTCTGATTCTTAAAAGAACACTGAACTCAACGTTTTTCTCCTCATCGAGCCGTGACAATGATGTGTAAATACAGAACATTATAAGACTGGGGATGAGCCAAAGCTCAAAGGTAATGCATAACAAATAGAGAGCTGTATTGATATTTCATCTAATCTAATGGGATTAAAAACACATTTGCTCATGAGGAAATTGTTGTACCTGTTTTGCCAGATAATAGACAAATAATAATACATATATAATCCATACATAATAATCCATATATAATAATAGATACATATAATCATGATACAACACAGGTTCTGTAAATTCCTTACATATTTATTGTTACCAATGTCAAATGTCCTGACATTGAAGAAGTGTTCGAGCCTTGTTCAACGATCTATAAAATCTAATTTGTACATGCAATTAATAATTTAGCACCAACCACTATCAAGTATGTTTAATATGATCTCTCAGTATACTGTCCAATGTTTTGGCCATGGTACAGTATAAGTATAGTACAGTATAGTACTCTCAACTTTGAAAACATTATGACTGTAATATATGCATTATACATGACTAGCAGCGTAGGAGAACCTTCTGCACTGAGAACAATCTAAGCATATGAACATCAGACGCTCATGTGTGATGAATGTTGCACACTGAGACTGACTCTCGAGGTTCCTGGTAGAGTTGACAGTTTTAACACGCTGCTCCCTAAATCTCCAGTCCTCAGTTAGGACTGAAACTCCCTCAGTACCCACGCCTCAATGTTGGCTATTTTAAACATCCTGCTCCTCTGTCCTGACCCCCAACTAACCCGGTCCTCCAGAGTCATCTCAGCCTCTCTCACAGGCGGTTTAAGGTCAGGAACATTCTAATCAAGCAGCTGATTCAGGTGGATAATTGAGTCTCTGGGGGAGGAATCACAGACCTCATATAGTACAGTAAAGGCCTACTAAACTGAATGTGCCTTGGTGTTCATACTGTTAGTGGTTACTATACTAGAACATGTGGTGTGCACTACTGATGACCACTCTCATACCTCTTTCAGACAGAGGGGAAATTGCTCTATTGCAGCTCTTCAGTTATGCCTTTTAGGTCTCTGAAAGGGAACGCTACGTGGACGGGACTAAGGCCTGTTGCTGTGCGACTGATAGTTGAACCGCCATTCAATCGTATGTCAACAAGTGCAGGCTGCCAAAGTTAGTGTGGTCCTATCCATGTGTTTGGCATTTTAAATAAAGATTTTGACAATCTGGAGACAGTGTGGCATGTCTTCTTTTAAAATACGGTCAAAATGCCATGTCATGTCATGATTCAAACTTGTTGGCTGGCAAGGTGGTGTTCGTTGTTAGGGTAACTAAACATGAGCGTTCCATGGTGTTGTTGACTGAACGCTTTGTGAAAGGGTACAGACGCTTCAGAACTGGCACTCTATCTGAAAGGTTATGCTTAGAATAATCAATCCAATTGATTGACAGTTGAAAATGGATTCAATTACGATGCGCAATTGAAGCTGTATTTTCTGTCAGAAAAGGGTATTCGTAGGCTGACACAGTATACTGTATGTGGTGTGCAGTAGTTATGAACACAGTATCCTAACTGCAGGCTGTATTCTAACTGAAGAATATATTCTAATTGTAACTGATAGAATGTATTGTAACTCTGGGATGTATTCTAGAATGTATTGTAACTTTGGGATGTGCTCTAGAATGTATTGTAACTTTGGGATGTATTCTAGAATGTCTCTAACTTTAAGATGTATTCTAAGTGGCTAATGTGTTGTAACACTAACCAATCCCTGTGTGTCTTTTCCAGTGCATGTGAAAGCAGGAACCTGTGAGGTCATCGCTGCCCACCGCTGTTGCAACAAGAACAAGATTGAGGAGCGATCCCAGACTGTCAAATGCTCCTGCTTCCCCGGACAGGTTGCCGGGACAACAAGAGCTGCTCCATCTTGTGTGGACGGTACGGCGCATGTTGACCTCAGTTATGATGTTATTACAGAATATATTATCATATTATTGACATTTGACATTTGATTGATATCTGACATTTGATATTGACATTTGATTATAGTGAATAGTTGGCGATTATGAATCATATGGTAAACAAGAGAGGCAGAAATAGCATTGTCAATCTGACAATTCATCACTCAGAAACAGTATATTTACTTGATTCTATTTCTATCTCTATTTCATTTATTTCAAAATGAGACAGAAGACTGAGTATATTCTGTTCAAGATTGTCAGTTGTATTGCATCTGATGATGACCCTCGCCACTGGATCAGGTCTCAGTATCTCACGTCAGTGAACAGAGATCTTTCGATGATCTTTATGGCCTTTCAAACTGAATCACTCATCTCCTGAATCACTCATCTCCCCCTTCACTTCATATAGACGTCTGCTGTCTGTCTGAGGCCTGAGTGTGAGACCATGTAAGACCTTGTGTTGTGTTCAGTGGAGCAGAGAGAAGGCCAGGTCATTTAATATCATGTCAACAGTGGCCCAGCACTGTCACAGGTGAATCGATCCCTCCCTTCCTATCTTCTCTTCTGTACTGTAATGGCTCTGACAGGGGCATCCTCTATCTTGACACCGTTCTCAGAGCGCAGCGGAGAAATGTCAAGGGAAGCCATGGCTCCCTGCAGTCCTTCTCACAGCAACTCTAGACCCTGGCGCTCACTCTGCTCCCACCTCTGCTGATCTGCTGATCCACACACACACACACACACACACACACACACACACACACACACACACACACACACACACAAAACACACACACACACACACACACACACACACACACACACACACACACACACAAAACACACACACACACACACACACACGCACACACACACACACACATGCACACATGCACACAGAATGAAGGATCTATACTGTCGGCTAGGGATCAGAAGTCCTCCCTTCGCTCATCCTGACATGTTTCTAGAAGAAGATACTGTTATGTGGGTTGAGTTGTTACTGTGGCAGTAGAACGTCTGTCTGTCAACCTCCTTGTGGAAAGGGCATTCACACACACGCACGCACGCACGCACACACGCATTCGCATCCGCGCTCACGCACACATACACACACACACACACGCACGCACATACTGTGTTAACCCCTCGCTTCCCTCTCTTCTTTCTCAGCTTCCATAGTTGCACAGAAGTGGTGGTGCCAGATGCATCCCTGTATGGACGGGGAGGAGTGTAAAGTCTTACCAGACCTGAAGGGCTGGAGCTGCAGTACAGGAAACAAAGTAAAGACCACCAAGGTGGGTGAGAAGCCAACACAAACAAACAAAGTAGGCTGTTGTTATGAAGAGAGGCAATAATCCCTTGAAATACGACATGCAGGTAAAGCTGAGGATTTCCCCAAGTCTTACAAAGGCCAAAAACATGTTCAGCGGAAGAGCCAAAATTATACTTCAGCATCTCAGAGAACCTCCCTATCTTCCATCTGACCCACTTCACAAGCATTTGGCACAGGGATGAGAGAGCAGGCAATGGCCGGGCCTGCCTTTGAACAGTGGGAGTAGTCTTGGATGGAACTTCAAAAGAGTAATCGAGAAACTAAACAAAGGCAGAAAAAAATAAAAAAATAAACAAACAAACAAACAAACTGAAAAGCAGCCCAAGAAGCTGAGGAGTGGATGTGTAAACCAGGGCAGGATCAAGTCTGTACTACATCTACAGATTAATAAAGGTTATCTGTGCCTGTGTTGTGTTGTGTGTGTGTGTGTGTGTGTGTGTGTGTGTGTGTGTGTGTGTGTGTGTGTGTGTGTGTGTGTGTGTGTGTGTGTGTGAGTGTGTGAGAGTGGATGGGGGGTGACACACTGGGCCCCAAGCCATCCATCAGGACCTAGTGTTTGACTCACCAAACGCCTGTACTTGAGCTGCCTCCTCCATAATTCATACTAGGGGAGGCCTAGGCAGAGCTTTTTATTTTAGCCAGGTTAATAATTCATAACCCTCCTCACACAGACACAGGCGAGCAGGGAGGCAGACAGGGCTGCAGGTGGCTGAGAACTCGACAGAACTTCTGCTATTTGATTTGGGACTCTGTGGGGTTTCCTCCGTGTTCAAAACACACCACCCTCACCCCTGACCCCCACCCCCCACCCCCCACCGAGGGACAGCAGGGGAAAGTCACCCTACACAAGAGGTGTCTGTGACAACATCACACTGATGATCTACATTGTTCTGGAAAACTGATGTTGTCAGCAGTGAAGATTCAATAGCTCTTCTTGAATCTTTCTTTATTCTATTATATTTCTATTTCTTTCCAAATACGAGATAAGACTTGTTACATTCCGTTCAAATGTTGTATATGATTTATACCTTTCACTGATAGAATGTTTTTTGGTATTTTATTATGTAATTACAGTACAGTCCCTCACTGTGTGTGTGTGTGTGTGTGTGTGTGTGTGTGTTTATCTGTGTGTGTGTTCATGCGTGCATGGGTCTGTGCCTGCATGCTTGCTTGCGTGGACACACACACACACACACACACACACACACACACAGGGTTATAGCTCTCTGACACAGGGACAAAAGGAGGGCTTGGGGAAGTCGTCTGAGAGGAGCCTTGGGGGCACTAGCTTATGATGTGATTTATCACTGTGAATCTATCATCATGTGAAACATCGTTCCTTATCAGCCATTTCACCTTTGGACATCAATAGGATTTTGATCCATACAATAGCCCTACGTGTGTGTGTGTGTGTGTGTGTGTGTGTGTGTGTGTGTGTGTGTGTGTGTGTGTGTGTGTGTGTGTGTGTGTGTGTGTGTGTCAGAGAGCACAGGTTTATAACTCTGCTGTCCCCTCTCTTTTCACCTCCTATCAATCAACCACCATGTAACATAGCAACATAGAGCCCATATCACAGGTGTTACAGTGTTGGGACAGAAAGTGTCGGATGTTGTTGATGGGTTGCTGTTAGAGGTGGGATATACTGTCTACAGTATATAGCATACAGTTTGAGTTGTCTGTATGCTGACTGTATGCCTTGCCACATTGGAGTTTGATGGAGAAATGGTCGTGGCTTAAATTTTTCCATTGAAATCCTTTTATATCATTCTATTTCTATGTAAAGGCATTTCACAGGTGTGAGAGGTTTAAACGTACCAATATAAACTTTTCTATCTATTCACCAGATGTATCACATTCTATGGTAACGGTAGACTGCTACAGTACATTATATGCAAATCTGAGCCCATAGTAATGTGCAGGATATAGGATGCAAAGCTGTGTGAAATCACATTCTTTCAAAATGGCTCAGACAAACTGGCGCACGCAAGTGTACGTTTCAATTTACCACAGAGTAGCTTTTCCATTTTCGTTTTATACCCTAGACAATGTGTATCTCCTGCAACAGCAATTGAATCAAGGCAATCGAACAGTATTTGAGTTTCTGTCTCTGTTTGTTGTGCTGTACTGCTAACGTACTGTTGCCTTGGCCTGCTATGAATGGATGTCATGTGACACCTGGAAAATCCAGTATCCGTCCTATGTGATAGAAATGTTTGGGTTAAAAGATAACGTCAGACATTTCCATCTATAAGGGGGTCGATCTATTGCCTGAGAGGTGCCTTAAATCATTGTATCGATCGTTGATGTATGTCTTATGGCTCCATTAGCACATGGCTAGAGGCTGAAATTGAGCGGACCGAATGGGCCCTCAGGGCAACAGTAAAGACTGGCAAATGAGATGCTCCAATCCTGTGTGTGGGCGTGTGCGTGTGCGTGTGCATGTGTGCGTGCGTGCGTGTGTGCGTGCTTGTGTGTGTGTGCGTGCGTGCGTGCGTGCTTGTGTGTGTGTGTGTGTGTGTGTGTGCGTGCGTGTGCGTGTGCGTGTGCGTGTGTGTGTGTGTGTGTGCGTGCGTGCTTGTGTGTGTGTGTGTGTGTGTGTGCATGAGTGCGTGCGTGTGTACTCTTTTAAAGCTGGACAGCTTTAACAGACCATACTGAAAAGAATAAGAAGAGACAGACAGGAAACACAGACGCACGGCAGCCAGGTTAGTTTAGCTTCCTCGGGAGATCAATGTCACAACACTCCTCAACTTAACAATTCATGTCCCTCTGTTGCACTGCCAAAATGATACTGGGATTCACACCCATGATAAGAAAGGCCATTCATGGCAAATTCAAAGGCAATTCAAAAGAAATTCATACAGAACATAAGAGAACAACAACATATCCAAATAACAAACAATTACCTGTTTTCATCCATGGAAGAAGGGCTTAGTTTGTTTGTCGGCAAAGCTTTGAATCCCGAGCTGACTGGTCAAGTGTGGTCTTTTATCCTGACACAGTCTAAGCATCAAAACAATTAGGACCGCCCTCTGTTCTCTACTGCCTTTGTGTGTTTGCCAAGTGATAACCTGCCTCACAACACCCTCACATCAGCCCAGTGATAACCCCAGCCTCCGAGCTGCCTCATCCACAACACCCTCACATCAGCCCAGTGATAACCCCAGCCTCAGAGCTGCCTCATCCACAACACCCTCACATCAGCCCAGTGATAACCCCAGCCTCAGAGCTGCCTCATCCACAACACCCTCACATCAGCCCAGTGATAACCCCAGCCTCAGAGCTGCCTCATCCACAACACCCTAACACCAGCCCAGCAGCATACTGGTTATGGTTATGGTTATAATGGTTACAGCATAATGGTTCTCGTGGTTGCCTTTATAACGGGTTTATAAAGGTTTATGAGTAGTTTATTTATGAGTAGTTTACCTATTCATTTGATAATTCAAAAAGTGAGATTTTATGTGGATGTACTGTTATGAATGCTTAATAAATGCATTAGGAAATTCTTACTGTATAATGTGCACACCAACCCTTTGTAAGCCCTTTATAAAGGTAACCTTTAAGTAAACCTTATTCTCAATTTTAGCACATGTAAAAACACCTGTTTTAGTTGGGACTGGTAATAATGACTGGTCATGTCCCCCATGTTTCCAATACTAACACTATAGATGGATGTACAGTAGGAGGCTAATGCTAATCTTTAGTATTTTGTAATGTCTAATCGTGAGACAGAATACTGTACTTATTCTGTAAACCTATGCACTGCCCAGTGTTGTGAAACCAAACAGTGGCTGCTTCTCTTTCCACACCCTGTCCCCTGCTTGCTGAGGAATGTCACGTCGATGTGAAGATTAAACTGTGCCTCCCAAAACAGCAAGCATGGCTTCTTCTGCTCCAGAGCAAGGGAACAGAGGATCACACACCGATGTATTGTTAGATGTTTATGTCGGATGTGTGGGCCATGAACACTGACACCTCCTGTCACCTGACTCCCCTTGCTGTTTTCCAGGCCAAGACAATTGAGCCCCCGCCAACCGCTAATTGAATGGCACTTATCGGTGCCAGTAGTCAAAGTGCAACACCTTTGTGTATGTGTGTGTGTGTGTGTGTGTGTGTGTGTGTGTGTGTGTGTGTGTGTGTGTGTGTGTGTGTGTGTGTATGCTAGCCCCACTGATAATAATACCTCTTGCACCTGAAGAAAAGTCTGAAAGTTACTCGTGTTCCACTTTTATAGGGCAAAACACCTAACAGAGGACAACAACCCTATTTTTATGACCATGTTAAAGAGCAAGAATAACACCTCATACCCCATGGGCTGTATAGCTGATGACAGCACATTGGATTAAGATTCAGTGTAATACTTATGCTAGCAGAATGTCTAGATGAATAATGTGTAGCATATTCTGAAAGCAATGAACACCACCATATACATCCCATTGTATCAGAGTTTCCAGACAGTAGGTCCAGTATAACTATATCACCAAGGACAGGGGAGTGATGGACGTGACAGCAGTGGTTTAAACATCGGAGGCTATACAGGACTGTAGCATTTCTGACAGATAAGCCTAACGGCTACAGTCAGGTAGAATAGACCATAGAATGCGAATTATATGGAACAGACAGTATGGTGCTTAAGGCTTGATACATCATTTATACCTCCGCAAGGACATCCACTCAGCTCTTTATACTGTAGCAGACATGGATTGTCATCTGCTTTTCATCCATAGTTTTTCTGCTTGTGATTGGCTAGCCTCCCCAGACATCTGCAATTGCGCAATTTCATCCGCACGGAATCTATCAGATAAGCGGACGCTGAAGGTATAAAACGGCTTTCAATCAAGCTAATCTGGATGGTTCTTTTGTAATCTACAGTATGTGCAACTACTTGCTCTCTCTATGGGTTTATAGTCCAGCAAGATCAGATTGACACAGGTTTTTACAACTGCCTTGTGTCATAATCTTCACCCCAAATCTCCGTTTTCAGCTTCAGCATCCATGAATGTCTTTGACATGATTTCCTCTTCTTCTTCTTTTTCAGGTCACACGATAGTCCTGTCAGTCCTGGATCACACGACTTGACAACATCAGACTTCTTCTCCTTGACAGAAACCATCGGACTTCTTGATCTGATGACCACCATCTATTGTTAGATGGTGGAACCCAGAGACCAATAAGGACAAAATGGAAAACATTGAGGTTCCACTAAATGGCTACAGAGCGCTGAACACCTGGAGACCCTGTATAGACCATATATCCAAACGACAGGACTACTACTGAATAAACCCAATACCTAGCCCTTAATGTACCACCCACCAAAAACCCTGTTTGTGTTTTTCCTCCATTGAACTAGGAGCTCCCAACCTTCAAGTTATTTATTGAGTAAATGACAAACTGTGGATTACAGAAGATAACCTTTAAAAACGTGACGTGAAACCTGAAATCTACAAAATGTTTTTCCAGTTTTTTGCACAGAGAGCTGAGAGACTCAGAAACGTGTCTGTGTTAATAAGGATCTGATTAGACCGGAAGCATTCATCTTCATTCCTTTTTAGCCTTATGAAGAAGCAGACATCTCTTCAAGGTTTTTGATTTGAAAATATTAGGTGTTTAGTTTTAGTAATTTTGTTGGATCCACAAGTCTATTTTTGAAGACTTGATACATCAAAGGGAAAGGCCACAGTGAAATACAAAGTACAGTACTAACTATGTAATGGTGTTTTAATTAACGTCACCATGGTTCACCAAACCAATTATAACATACGCTGAGATCCAATGGTTTTAATGATATCTGTTTTTAAAAGCCTGGTGACCAACATTGAGTACAAATGTCAGTATTATCTCAATAAACCTATCTCAATGGATATGTCACTGAGTTTTGGTTTTGTATGATAGTTTTAATGACTCTATAACTGTACATTTTCCAACAATAACACCAAGAACACAAAGACAGCAGTCTAAGAAATGTGAGCCAAATTGTGAGTAGGCCCCTTCAAAACATGCTTTTTTCCTCATGTCACACTAAAAGGTATTAGAAGTTATTGACATTATGACACCACTGCTAAAAGCCACAGTGCTTACATGGTATTATAGAGGTTTACAAAGAATGACAGGATGCAAACTGAGGTCAGGAAGCGGGCAATTCCACAGTAACAGAATGACCCTGGGACTACATGTTTCTCGTTCAAACATACGCCAAACAAAAACCCTTGATAGCAAAGTTGAACAAACTATACAACTCTATGCACAAGGACTACTTCTAACAATTCTAACTGAAAATGTTAAAAAAAAAAGAAAAACGCACTGTGCATCTTAAAGTTCAGTAACAGAAAAAAATGTTAAAATATCTTACACTTAAGTGTGTTTTTGGTAACAGAATGACCCGGAGACTGGGCAATGATTCTTAACCTTACAGAAGCCAAACCATTTCCTTAAAATTAAATGTAAGTGTTGATATTAGTTGATCGGGGTCTATACTTGAACATTAAGGAATTTCTATGTTTTTCTAAACACCTTTAAATACTTTTTCTGGTAGATGTATTCTTAGATGCTTTTCCATATGTTTGACAAAAAGTCAAAGCCTTTGCTTATCCCTATTTTTATGATGCAATATGGTTGATAAATGTATTTCTGACTTAATTTCCCCAAAATATAGACTTAGCTTTAATTTGACACCCAATTTGATATGCTCTGATGATGAATTTCACATTTTGATCCTCATGAGTCCTTTTACAGGGAACTGCCCAGGGGTATTCATCAAAGCCACAACACTGATTCCCACTATGTCTCGGTCTAGGCACCTCCTAATAGGTCCTGCAACATAATGAGTACCATTACAATTCAATGTACACTCGCACCTCTTCGCCCATTGTTGGACCTCAAATCCTTGCATTCTCTCTGAAACACTGCACTGCCTGAGAGAGGTCAGGAGCTTATACAGGTGTGTTTGTCTCAGATGAGATGATTTATATTCAAACTGTGATCCCAAGTCATGTTTATGTCACTGCCACTGTCCCAGAGAGGCTTTGTCGTGTCTGACTTGTGTAAGGCAAGGGTAATGCTATTAGCATAATATCATTCTCAGGGAATTTGCTGCAACTAATTTACAATTAGCCAGTCTTGCAAATAGTGGGATAATTGAAGGGGAAGAGCACTCATAATTAATATTGGTTGTGTTCATGGAAGGGCTTGAGTCTCAAGAATGCCAAATGCAGAGATGGACCCATCAACTGAGTATTTTGACTCCTGTAGCAAACCTTGCAAAGACAAGGCCAGGAAATTGCATGACTATACTTCTGTAAACTACCTCAAATCTGGTCCATTTGGCGAACGAAGATTAGGTTAGTTTTTTAAAACAACTCTAAGCATTTTGGAATCATTTAGAGAGTAAATGTTGTCATTACTGAATCTGGCCTCTGACATGGCTGATAAATGAAAACCCCCTGATCTCTACAAAGATGTTGTTTTGCTTCTATTTGAGTGATTTCCTGTTAGGCGCTGCCTGCCTGTGAGAAATCCCAAGCGTTGTTAGTGCATGTCATTAAAAGCTTACAGAAAAATAAACCGGCTGTGGAATTCAGTGCGCGCAGTCTCTGGGGTGGGACCGGACGCAGAGAGAGCTTGGGCCTCGACTGCAGTACAGCAGGATTAGTCAGCCACGGCTTGGATGCCATACTGTTTGTGCTACAGCTGCCCGTAATCTGTGGGGGCCAAGGGCGAATGGCACATCCCTCCATTTCGACACAGATATATACTCTGGCCATTACCATTACTGATATCCTTATCAACATGCAGCACCATCCCCGGCCCTGTGGAAAGGAAAATACATGTCTGAGAGACGGCAGTCAGACAGGCAGCTCACAGGCAGGGAAGAGGGAGATACGGATGGAGAGAACAAGTGGAGGTGTATTTATTTATATAACTTGTATATATGACATTTTCACCTCAGGGACATAACAATTTCTCTTGGTGTCATAATAAGGATATTTATGACATGTAGATCACATATATTTGCCATGCATTAATGGTTGTGATTATAGATATTTATAGCACGGCTTTGTTGAATACTCAAATGTGATTGGTCAAGAGGGTGTTATTATTTTTCTATAAGAGCACACAAAGTCCCAGTAATAGCCTCCTCACCTTTCCAAACTAATGCGCCCAGTATTGAATTAAGCGGGGCTCAGCTGAGGTCACACGTTATCCACATGACTGACAAAGTTACAGAACCAACTCTGGCAACCACACAAACCTGAATTTAGAAACCTGAGCAACAAGGGCAGAAGGGGAATGTGATCGCAGCTACCTAGCACTCATATATTGTTGCCAGGCGAACGATTCAATCTACGCCGCACTGTTTGGCTTGTGCTTGGCAGTGATGGACACAATGTTGTGATCATTGCATCAAGCTGGCTAACGACAGCTGAATAACTGGATGACTACGAGCTGAATTTAGCTTTGCTAGTGTATGATCCATTATTGTCAGATTCTTTCCATTGGTCTAGCAACGTTTTCATTATTGAAAAACACGTATAAAAAAGCTACAATGTCCTGAAGAGTGTTTATGGTGTATGTATACATTTTGCAAGTGAAAGTGATGAGGTAGCCATGCTGATATCGTGGATATCGGAACAGCTTTAATGTGTCTCGGCCAATCCCAATGCTTGATTTGATAAACCCGTTGTAAGAAGAAAGGTACTATTACACACCAACTAACCTAGTTGTCAAAATATTTCAACAATTTTGCACAAAACCAGATGACTATTTTCGCAAACAAATAAATGATGCACTCATGTTGTTGTAGTAGCTGTGGTATAAGCAAGTTAATCAACTTTGAGTGTAAAGTTAATCAATTTCGCGGTAAACGGCTCCGCCTCTGGGCCGTTTTACACCTCCAGGGCGTTGATTGTTGGTTATCCCATATGTATTTGTTGCAGTATTTTTGGAAGTTCATTAACACCTCTATAAAGCTTTACATGTGTGGGCTGTATAAGTATGCAAGTCTGTTGCTGAAGGTATTTCCAGGAACGGTAATTTAATCAAGTAATGTAAAAATTCAGTGCACTGCCTGTGTTTTGCATGATTTCATTATACCTCAAACCCAAGAAAGCACTTTATCACATATAAGTGGTTCCTAAAGACTCTAAACAGCCCAATGCTTTAGAGGGGATTTAATTTTTTCTGCATGTCAATTCTCCACTGTAATTGAAACAGTACATTCAACACCGAAAGCTCCCCATAATGAACATAATTAATTAAGTAAAAATTGAGGAGACATGCTACCCCAGATCAGACCCAGGGGAGCAGCGCTGTAGGGGAGGGGGGTCTACGGTTAGCAATCCAGGTTGCCTCTTGTTTGGTTCGAAATCATTAAATTACAGTAATGACTAATTTCTCATTCCTGCATGAAATACGCCAGAGACCACAGAGAATTTAATAAAGAGCTGGTAATGAATAACAAACACTTGAACGGCTCAGAGAAGGCTACGTGATTATACAAAGTAATTCAAAAGTGCATTAATAAAACAATACAGAAACATTTCTAAATCATTTGAGATAAAGGCTATTTGCATAATTCATTACGATTAATCAGACTACAATCCACTGTGGTGCTCAATAGAACAGAAAGGCCCCTTTGAAATCTACAAACAATGATCTAAATCTACCCTTGGTGTAATGACTGTTGTACTAAGGCAGAGGACTCAAATGCATGACTCGGAGACAAAAACTTAAATCCAATAGAATAGTCTTTACTTTCAAAAAGGTTCGGCACACAGGTAGGCAGTCAATGGGTAGGCAGATAATCCATAAAGAGGGTAGGCAAAGCAGGGTTTGGTACACAGGTAGGCAGTTCAAAAAGGTAGGCAGATAATCTGAAAAGGGGTAGGCAAAAGGCAAAGTCAGAAACACACTCGGAGATCAAAAACCAGGAATACTTATCATTAGGAAATGCGAAGATGTATGACACAAACGTACAAAGACGAACTGGCACAGAGACAGGGGAACACAGACTAAATACACAGGAAAGGATGATGAGGAACAGGGGAAGCCAATCAAGGTGGGGTAGACAATCACACAGGCGCGAAACACACAAGGGCAGGTGGTGTAGTGCCTGAAACGAGAGACAAGGTGAGAAAAACAATAAATGAATAAAATGAAACAAAGATAAACCTAAACTAAGGAACAGGGTGAGACGTTACTCTTGGATAGGAATTAACCTTTGTGCTCTTTAAAGTCCCCCATAAGTGTTAAAACACAATTCTTCAATGATTCACTTTCATGTGCTCTAATATTATATTTATATTGAAACACTTTTCTCATATCACAAATCCTCTGGGTTTCACTCTCCGGCATAAAAGGCCTTCACAAAAGTTACATAGAAATGAATTTTGTGTGTTTTGAAATCACACAGTGTGAATCTAAAAGCACACTGTACCACTTGACATTTCTATGAGAGGCTCATGCAGGCTTTTCAGGCAGCAAATCTTGTGACACTGAAATGTGTTGTGCAGATAACCGCCAGGGATGCATTTGGAGATGGTCACGGATCACAAATATGCTAAACTTGCTGTCTGTCTGTCTGGGACTGCTGCTCTGTCTAAGAATGTGTTATCTTCTTCTTCATCCATGCCATGTTACAGTGTTTATCATTTTGGTTGTTGCCATAGTTGCATTTCCTTTGTTGGTAAGGCTATGAAAAGTCTAAATGGTTGACAATACTCTTCTGTATGTGTTGATGAGATCTGAGGTCTAGGAAGACAGAAGTTCTCTACATTATGAAAACTATAGTGTAGTATTAGGCAGAGCGGAATGGTTGACACCATGTTTGCTGTGCAGTTGGTCTTACTGCAGACCCATCTGGATTTGACAGTAATGGTTGCAAAAAAAAAAAAAAAAAAAAAAAGCTAGTGGTGATCTTTTAGTATGTTTAGTAGCTCCATTGGAATGGAACTACATGATAGTTTGAATTTCAGTTTCAGGAAGGCAACAGACCCTGCCTTTACTCCAAATACGACATCTATAATATATGGACAGAAGGACAGCTAAGGCAAAGTAAAGCTCAGTAAGCACTTGCACTTTAAGAAATGTGAGGACGAGAAACAAAGCTCTCGGTTACACAAACACCATCTGGTGAGTTTGTTTGAGGCTGCACTTTGACAGGATGAATTAGTTTGAGAAACTGTCAGATACACCGAACAAAATTAGATTTTCCCACTTCGTAATGAAAGCTGACAGAACATAATGAAAAACCATTGGATCTTGAAAACACTCGAGATGAACTGTAAAAAGTCTGGCTGCATGGGGAAAGTTGCTGCTGCATGTTGATCTAATTGTCGGTCTCCCTCTGTTTTCAATAACCCTGATATTTTTCATCCCCAAATTGGATGTTCTAATTCACTTTTGGCCGGAGTTTGATGTTATTCTGACGGTTGTTTTGTGTTATTCCCGACAGCCATAAGCAGTTTATTTTGAAGTGAGCTCAGCCTCTCCGTCTACTCTGCTGTGACCTGGAGCATAATGGGATTATCCTGCTCCGGGCCAAGACATATCGGTTGGAATTTTAATATCAAAGTATTTCTGCCTCTACAGTACCTGACACCTCCTTCTCTTTGTGTTCCTCACGCTTGACTGGACGGAGGCTATTCACCCTGTGTTTCACAACAACACAGCCCTCGAGCTGCTGCTACTGCAAGTCACTCACACCTACAGTTCTGCTCATATTCTCCCTTCAAAGGCTTCTCTGGAGCTGCACCTCAAGTATCAGTGTCTACCCTTGCATACAGACGCACTAATGATGTGTTCTGTGTAAAAAAAACAGGCATGCGATTATGAGACAGGTTTTACACAGGTTTCTCCCTCTCAGAGATCTCCCTCATGGTACAGATGAGCTGGAGAATCTGCTCAACAAGCGTGAAGCCCTCCAGTATGCTGCTTACTACAGTAGGGTTGCTCTCCTCTCCTGGCTGGTGTGTCCGAGTGTAGTGTTGTCTGGCATTAGTGCAGGCCAGCGCGTCTGTTGGAGGCCTCATCAGAGACACTCTCCACTCCCACACTAAATTATCACAATGCCCCTGCGGGTCACCAGAAGTGCCTGCTGTAATTTGAAAAGGAAATTATCTTTTGTGATACTTACTGAGACAGACAGAAAGTGGGGAATGGAGGGAGAGAGCGAGAGACAGAGAGAGAGAGGACAGAAGTGGGAGGAGGAGGACAGATAGAAAGAGAAAAAACAACTTCCTCCTCTGCTGGCAACCTGTGAGCAGGTTAATGGAAGTGAGGTGTGGAATGAGCTGATGCCTATCTGGATGAGGAGAGGGAGAAAGAGACTCAAGGAAAATGACATTCTGATGGATTTCTAACAGCCTTCTTTCTCCTTGGCCCCATTTCTTGATGTGTCTGCATTTATATTTTTGCAGCTGTAAATAGCTTCTTGAAGAGAGAGCAAATTTTGCCTAATGGACAGGTTATAGCACAGTGATGTAGGGGTCGGGTCCGATAAAGTAGTTAATGAGTCGTAAGGACAGGATGATGATTCTGGAGAAATTAAAGAAATTAAACTCTATGGTAAAACAAATTAAAGTCTATGGCCCATCAGCTTGGAATCGGACCTACAGAAATGTCTCCCATCTAATTTTCTTTCCCCTGTCTCAAAGACAAAGATGAGCTGTTTGTGTTTCCTGACACTACTGACATTGTCACTCAGGTTGATGGTTATTAAATGGTGTCTGCATTCATAGGGAGTTAATGCAACTTGGCTCTTTGCTGCCTTGCTGATTCCGCCTTGCTGAACACTGCAGTATGCACTGTATCCTTTCCAATGCAGACAGACAGGCTCTCTCTCTTTCTCTTGCTCTCTCTCTCCTTCGCTCTCTCTCTCTTTCTCTCACACTTTCTTGTTACATAAGCAGACAGGATCTGGGAAGATATCTTTTCTCGCTTTTGATGTAATTTGCAGAGATAGCATGTGTCCACATTTCAAACAAAATCGACTGTGGAGAAGATTAGATCACCCCACACATGCAGTTCATTTTCAAAAGGCAGTTTTATTAAAGGGTGAGAGACTACAGATTCAACTTTAAAGGGGAGATAAGGTCTGAGAAAGTTTAGCCTTGTAAGAAATCTTTAATTTATTTCTATCTAATTTAATTAGTAAGCATTTTTATTTAGTTAGACTGAAGTTATTGAACTTCTAGTAAAACACTCCAGTTTGCCATCCTATCATACCCATACAGCTCTGCTCAAGTGGACCTTGATGAATACAAATGATTTATCTAAGTAAATAGCTACAGTAGCTGTAGCTCACCCATGCCACGCTCTCTTAGTC
The DNA here is from genome assembly GCF_951799395.1 of Argentina silus. Lineage (NCBI taxonomy): Eukaryota > Metazoa > Chordata > Actinopteri > Argentiniformes > Argentinidae > Argentina > Argentina silus. The sequence goes on along the minus strand of NC_139658.1, from coordinate 7,022,852 downwards.
ATAGAGTGATTTAACATCTGTAGCCCACTGAGGTATGAAGGACCGCCTCTAACAGATGCTCTTGACTAATTATCTATTGTAGCGCAGCTCCCAGTTTCCCACGGTCCCAGCGTAGTGTTCCAGTGGGAGGCTGGTCATCCGTGTTTCATATCCTGGGCTCCGTCTCTGGATACCTGGGGGCGCTCTTCTCCATCTGTGAAGGGAACCACAGGCACAGAAGACAGCCTAGCTAGCCCATCAACAACATACATACAGTACTGTACACCCCAATGGTATAGGTGTGGACCAGTGGAGGCTGGTGGAGGTAGACATCTGAGGATGAATTCATTATAATGCATGAAATGGAATTGGGAATGGTATCAAACACACATGAAATACATTAAATGGATTAGGGAGCTGCCAAAATGATGAAACCAGGAAAGAGAGAGACTGTCAGCTCAGGGTTTATGTGATGGTAGATGGTCGTGTATTATGCGATGTGATGTGTCAGTGGTGGCCAGCCTTAAACTGATTTATTAAAACACCCAATTAAGTAAAGAGTAAGGAGATGTTTCAGGGCATAACAACACTAAACTAGAAGATGAAATTAAATAATTTATTAAGAAATGTAAGCTCAAGTGAGTTTACTGAAACATTACTAACTGCTGGCTAATGCATGTGTGAATCCTTTTCAAAAGGAATTTAGGATCTAAGCTTAAAACGAGTTTTCTTGCTCTTATCGCGACACCCTATGACAGGGGTGCCGTCCGTGGGTGGTCCAATCTGGCCAGTGATTTGCGCCAAAAATTGTTATATTTTTTAAGGATAAATCAGCTTTGAAATGGGAAGATAGCAATTACATTCTATCAGAAAGCATTGCTTGCATAATGTCTCCTCCTTTTTTTAATTTCATTTTTTAATCCCTACTATCCCCTCCCCTGATTGAAGGACATGAAAAAACACACAGCTATTTATTGTATTTGGTAAGGTACATTTAATATTTAAAAAAAAATAGCCTGTAATGGACTTAAATGTAAGTACTGTATATTGGTAAATTAATTATTAATTATATGTTTTGTTCCAACTTTCAGATGCCCATAAATCCATCTTGAAAATAAGGCATTCGTCTCAGTTTGAGTAGGCTACTGTAACAATGTAATATATAGAGTATATATCGTTTGAATATAGGCTACTGTAATATTGAGTATTGTAATAATATGAGTACTGTGATAATAAAAAAAAAATTCTGGCCTGCGTGAGGTTGCATTTGGTCCAATTCAGCCCGCAACCAAAACAAGTTAGACACACCTGCCGTATGATGAGCAAGTTTGCACATTTGCGTACATGAATAATTTAACTGATAGCATCCACAAGGAGAGCAAATTAAAACAGCGTGAATACTTTTGCAAACATTTTCCAGAAGGTGAAGGTCAGAGAAATAAGAGGGTTTTAGTTGATAACAAAATAATTCTAGAATAGTTATGGTTATGGTTCAGTTGTCTAAACCCCACCGCGGTTGTCACTACGTCTTCTATTCAGACTAATGGACTTAGAAGGCTGTTAAAAACCCTCCCATATAGACTTAAGTTCACCATCTAAAAAACACTGGGCCCTGCAAAGAGATCAGGAACGGATTAAGACATGGTTGGCTGCCTTCTGGGCTCCTGCCAATGCGAGGTGGGTGTCTGTGCCCTACAGATCAGAAGGATTCAGTAAGGTTAGCCCCACTGGGAAAAGGAGGCAGTGAAAATATTGTCATGACTAGATGCAGAGTGACTTGTACAACCCAGGCTTGTGTTTTGGATGAAAGCGTGTTGGCTGAGTGTGGAGGTGGGTTGAGGGAGGTGTAAACCCAGGGATGGCGTAACATATGTAATGGTGTAACATGTGACATGTAGCATGATATTGCCCACTCTCATCTATCCTCACTACTGGTATATAAGGGTGAATATTCCCATTAAATGGATATCAAAGGTTATAGCTTTACATCTTCCTCTAATGAACTCTGAATAAGAAAATATTGACATTAAGCTGTTATTCCCGTAATATTTCTGTTTACATGCAAATGGTGCATACATGATTAGTGGGTGAAGAAGTAAAATCACTTATGTCCCCCTGTAGATTCCTGCTACGTCTTCCTATAAGTCTTCCTATATTCCTATAAGTCTATTGCAAATGCAGTCCCGTCCGATGTTACCATGCGTGCGTCGGTACCCATGGAGATGTGAATGGCAGTTGCACTCAACAATTTCCTCTTGTTGCTAACATTTTTTGTAAAAACAATTATAATAACGTTGCACTCTACAAGTTAGATATCCATGCCGAATACCAAGTTGCTAACCATTGGAAAATACTGTACAGTATACCAAAATACTGAATGCCTTTTTTCAATTACCCAATTGGAATTCAATTCACTTCTAGAATTGATGGAATTGAAAAGGAATTCGCCCCAACCAACTGGTTTCCTGAAGGATGTGTGTATCTGTGCCTATAACTTCCTATCTGTATCCTGTTTGTATCATATGACAATCATTTTCTTCCCATAGGATCTCTTGTTAGTCAGTGTGAAAGGTGGTGTGTTGAAGAAACCAGGGATTTTAGAGAGTTACAGTAGGGCTATATTCAAACCATCAAATATATGCAGCAAATTTGTGATCCCATTTTTTTCGCAAACAACTGTGTCTGAATCAGATAACATCCTCTGGGAAGGACTATGGAGTGTGCAGTTGAGTGTGGGTATGAAGAGGAGAAATAGTTTAAAAATAAAATACAGTTTTATCGCCTATATGGGACGATATTCAGCATTTCTCCTAATGATGTCAACTCAACCAAACAGCAGACTGCTCTAGTTCCAGTAACATTGTTCTGAGTTGCTTACAGAATGAATTGCTCATTGAGCCTCTCAGTTTGAGAGCATCCCAGAGTTTCTCTGTGTTTATTTGTAGTTTCCTGGCAGAATACACTGTCCTAGCTGGCAATGTCCAAAAAGGCTAAGGCAGCACTCTCCATTAGCTCGGTATGATCCGGGGTTGTTAGCCATTTTTAATTTCCCATTAGACTCACAAAGGATCAATTCATGTTCTCTCTCAGGTAACTCATTAATTAGTTTTGATGCATGGGAGGCAGTGAGAGTGAAGGCTTTTTGCCAAGTGTTGGTTAGCATTTTATGCATTGAAGAAATTCACAGAAGAACAGATGGTTACATTAGGGACTAATGATATTGACACATATTGTGCTGTGCTGTGTGTGTGTGTGTGTGTGTGTGTGTGTGTGTGTGTGTGTGTGTGTGTGTGTGTGTGTGTGTGTGTGTGTGTGTGTGTGTGTGTGTGTGTGTGCGTGTGTGTGTGTCCATATGTTTGTGTTACATATAGAGGGCAGACTACCACATGTACATTGTTGCATGTGTCTTCAACATAGTTGGCAGCAGATGCAATAGAAAGACTTGTATTGATACTGCAGATTTAGGACAGTGTGGACATGTGATGGAAGGGAACAGACACACACACCACACACACACACTCTCTCACACACACACACACACACACACACACACACACACACACACACACACACACACACACACACACACACATACAGACATACAGTATGATGTATTTCTGGGCTCTGGCCCATTGTAATCAGGACTAGCATGACCCAACAGAAGGTGTGGGTGTCCAGCACTGCAGGAATCCTCTTTCATTAAACTCAAAGTGTGTTCCAGGATGTACCTTTGTTCAGGATGTTCTCGACACAGCACTGCTATTTTAAACTACTTCTGTTACTCTCACTATTATGTCCAAGTCAGAGCACTCAACGTTTTTCATGGATTTTTTTTTTTTTTTTTGTACAAAAAATGGAAATGCACTTAATTGACTGCTATCTGCAAAAGGTTTTTAGTATAGAAAGATAGAGTTAACCTTCAAAATTCTACAGTGGTTTCAGAATACAGTACATTCATTTTGGGAGTGTTTGACAGATTGTCTGTACATCCATATCTTACTCTGGAGGAAAATTCCCATACACTCTGTAAGCCTGGATAATAGATAAATAATCACCACTGCAAGTCAATCATAATGTGATGTTGTTGGTTTGAGGTTAACCTCTGATCTGCTTTTTAGCCTACACTACAGGGCAGGCTGGTGGAGATAGGAATCGGTAATGCATGGAATGGAATGAGAAATGATATCAATACGGGTGTACTGACCACTCAAGATGCCCATCAGGGCAACATATCTCTCAAAATATGAAAATAGGAGTGAGAAGAAAGCAATGAAATAAAAAGCAAGTCACAGAAGCACCTCTGAGGGGGCAGGAGACTTTGCAATTATAGAAACTATTGACTTTTGTTTCCCGAGGTATGATCAATTGCAGTGAAAATAATGACATCTCTGTGTTGTTTTGACCCATTCAGAGTGAAGGCAATTTATTTTGTGTGACAGCAGGCTAGGGAGGGACGACATGTCATCAGAGACGTGGCAGAGATCAGGGAGAGGACAGCTGATAGGAAGAGAGAGAAGACCTGAACAAGGTTGTTACTCCTTGATACATTCACAGTACTTTGCTTGATATTCCTGGATATTTCCATAGGTGACATTTTCAATAATATGTGTAGGCTATACTTGTGTAGGCTGTACTGCTTCATTCTTTTCTATAGGATGTTGAAAACATGGCCCAAGGTCATATTTGGCCCAAGGTCATTTGTTTGAATAGCTTCAGTTTCTTCCATCAAAAGTCCAATGTCACATGGGAAGAAAAGAGGACCTGAAGGTCGTTACTAGAGTAATGTACAGTGCTTTGTTTGAGATTGCTGAACATTTTCTTTACTTTGTATTCTCTATCAAATCTGTTGGTTCTGAATGCCAGTCAAAGGATTATTCACTGCCTCATTCTACTCTATAGGATGTAGGATGGATCTAAGGTCATTTGTTTGAATAGCTCCAGCTTTTGCTCTCAAAGTTCCAGTGTAATATGGGCCAGGAGTGGTAAGTGAACCTCTTTGGTGGGAATTGGATAACAGATTGAATTGATGATTGCAGAGAGTTGTTGCTTCCCACCAACCCTCCTTCTCTAAAATGAACTCCTCTCTCACACTCGCACATCTGTGTTTAGCTGTGACACTGATAAATTCCACGATTGGGGACAGTAGAAAAAGTACTCTGAGTTCCTCTCTCCTATTCACAGAAAACCATCCATCACTTCTCCCGACCCTGGGCCTGTCTTGCCTGCAAATCACTTGATTCCCAACCCTGATTCCACATTCCCATCTTCTCCAGGACTGATTACTGCCCTCCCATACTCCTGCTGGTTCATCTCAGACACAGACATGTGATTCTTCAGAGGAGGTCCCCTCCAGAGAGCTTAGATTTGCTGCTACTGTAGCTAAACTACAGCTGCCTGGGGTCCAATCATACTGTACTATACCACCATCTCTTCTTTATCGACCAACCATACACCGTTATATAAAACATCCTCTATGGTTACCACCTTTCTCTGGTGATCATAAACAGTAGCCTACATCTGGTTTTGTAGTTATTGCTGTGGTCAAGGTTGCACATAAAAGCTGAGAGATGAAATGTTGATGCAAATATTTTGCCAGCTGTTCATGTTTTGGAATGGTGACATCATGGGGTGTCACTGGAGGAGACTCTAGATGTTATTAAACCAACAAGCCATGGTTGCAGGGGTTTAATAGCTCAGTGGTTTCTCAGCCAGCGGTCATTCTTATATTAAAGTGTCAGCCATACTGTAAATCATTTGTTTCATCAATAATCAGATAAACTTCATTAAACTATTTATTATCGTCTCTCATTTGCTTTTAGTAATCTTGGTTTGAATACAGAGGGCGGGGTCTGCAGGTCCCAGAACCCCTTTCTCAGCTGTGTGTTTTTCTGAGATTATTGCATGGCTTGGAACGCAATTTTAGCAAATCAGATCACATATTTCTCCGAACCTGCTTTATAAAGCATGTAATGGCGACCAGTACAAACGTCAGTGACAGGCTTAAAGCGTAACATGGGAGCAATTGAAAAGTACGGTATGAACTATTGCCATGGTGACATAATAAAGCAGTCTGTAGGGGTCCATAATATCAAACATCAAGTCTGACTTCTGGTTGTACTTCATACTGTAGGTGTTCATCTATGAAGTCAGAAATGAGCAATCATGCCATTCATAACTTATTGGGTTTCAATCCTTGGCTGAGGAGCCCTGCAGAGTTCTCGACCAGTCATAAAGCATCACTGAGAAGAGGATGATACTCCAAAGAGAAGGCGATTATTCTGTCGTCTCATCAATGATGAAGAAGTGGAAGAGAAAATGTGTGAAGTTACGTTTTTTAATTAGATATCAGAAGAGAAGAATCTTGTGAAAACAGAGGGGGGTTGGGTGGTGTGAGGGGCAGGAGGAGGCGGGGGGACAGGAGGAGAGGGAGGTGAGGCTCTTCTTAATTGCATTGCTGTCTGCTTGCATTTAACTACTCATTAATCTGAGAGGGAGCAAACCCTGTTGTCTTACTGAGCATCTTCTGTGAAAACCGGCCCTGGCGTTTCTGCAGCGCTGAGAAATTGTTGGTGATGTTTCGAGGCAGAGCAGTGCTGAGAAAGAGAGAGAGAGAGAGAGAGAGAGAGAGAGAGAGAGAGAGAGAGGGAGAGATTGAGTGAGTGGGATAGAGAAAGAGAAAAAGGGAGGGAGAGAAAAAGAGAGTGGGATAGAGAGAGAGAGAGAGAGAGAGAGAGATGAATGCTAACAGCATACTGAAGTCCTCCACTCTCCCTCTTCACAGCAAGCTGAACCAAAAGCGAATCTATAACACTTCTGCAGCACAGTAGTTCTTGGACTGTGACCTTCAAAGTTTCTTACAGTATGAATACCAATCAAGTACTGCCTGTTCAGCATTAAATCTATAAAATCTCTTACAGTCAGGATAATCAAATTTTCTTTAAAAAATTCCAATGGCAAAACTGAATAGGGCCCATCATGTTGTTTTGCTAATGGGGTCTGGTAGACAGTGAGAACGATTAAGACGACATATATTTTATTTTCCCTCGATTAGACTAATGTAATCTATGCTCACAGAATACATCACCCTGCACTGATAAAGCATTATTTGTAATTGCAAGCCACACAATTAGTTTGGAGCACAGCAAGTCAATGGCAATAGAACAAAAGGTTATGTTTGTGTCATTAACTGAGACCAATTGGCAATTTATATGCTCTGTGTTGAAGCAGTGAACATCACCCTTGAATACATGCATATTCATTACCGTGACCATTCAACTCAACGAGCAAGGAATTTGAAGGAGGGTGAATGGAGGGCCTGAACACTAACAATCAATCATTATTTTTGCTAGAAGAAGCCTTCGTCGGGGAGACTATGCTCTCAGTTCTCTCTTTCCTCTCTTTCTCCACCCTCTCTCTCTCCATCCTCTCTCTCCACCCTCTCTCTCTCCATCCTCTCTCTCTCCATCCTCTCTCTCCATCCTCTCTCTCCACCCTCTCTCTCTCCATCGTCCCTACTGATGGGGCAGATATACAAGGCAGTGAGTGGGACCGCCAGTCTTCTGGAGCCCTGTCAATACCTCCATCCCCCAGACACACACACACACACACACACACACACACACACACACACACACACACACACACACACACACACACACACACACACACACACACACACACACACACACACACACTTCAATCCTGCCTAGAGGAGACCACCACTCTGTGTCTGGGGCCAAGCCTGGTCCTGGCGGTGGAGGGTGGGGGACCTGGGTCTTTCACAGTCACAGTCCCATTAATCCACTCCCCTCAGCAGACAGAATCCATCTCCCTTCGGCACCTGTTTGACAGAGGGTAAAAACAGCACCGAGATACTAGGGCTCAAATCAATCCCTTCGATCCCCCTCTACGTGCCAGGAGTCATTCATCAGCCCCTGGTTGTTGTTGTTGTTGTTGTGGTTGTTGTTGTTGTTGTTGTTGTTATTGTTGTGGTTGTTTGGCTTGCCTCCGTCCCCAGCCCGCCCCTCCAGAAGGTTAGAGACCAGTGTTCTTTGTTCGGCTTGGCCTGTTCCTTCTCACTCAGTTAAACAGGAATTAGCGGTACCACCGCTAATGGTGTTGCCATTAGCGGTAACCTGCATCATCTAATATTCCCGTCTCTTTCCTGGTATACTATGCCCCTGGAATTCAAATTACTGTCTGTACACTGTTCAGCCAAGGAGAGGACAACATGCACCTGCACTGCTGCTGACAGACTGGGTGGGTGACAGCTATGACATTTGTCCTTTGTGTGTTCCCTTATAATGCATTATGTCTGCAAGGTGATTGGTGCTGGGAGGGACAGAGCTCTCTCCTTCAAGTTGACTTCAAGGTGGACGCCGATGAATTTTTTTTTATAAAGTCCTTCATCCTAACTCTCCAAATAGATGCAATGAATGGTCACACTTCACATGAAGTTGCCTGTACAGTATAGGTCACCTGTAGAGCAACTCTATAATAGCTCTGGTAACGACATTATGAATGCTGGTATATAGTACATTTATAGTATATAGTACATTTATAGTATATAGTACATTTATAGTATATAGTACATTAGCAATGGCTGAGCAGTTACTGTTACTTTTACACATTCTATAGTCAGACCATGCAATTCCCTATTATTCACTATATGTAACAACACTACAATGTTATTACTACAGTAAGTGAATGAATTCAGCCCGACTTACAACCTGAACATCACTGGTTGGAATCACGGTTGGCACATTTTTTTGTTGTTGCTAATTCTGGTTGCTTATGCTAATGTTTGCTATTTCTTTCTAGCCTTACCTTAACCACACAAGTTAATGCTTAACACTGCCTTACTGCCACGCAAGTCATAATTCAGGCAACTCTCACTCTCTCTCTCATTTGCAACATATCTTCAGTTTTAAACGTATCTTGGAGATGCATTCATAGCTTTTCATATGAATTTGGTGTTCTGCTTTTTGTATGAATTCATATGAATTCAGTTATTATTCTATTGATTTGATTTTGCTATATGTGGTCAATACAATGTTGTTACCACAGTTATTACTCAGGTATAGGGAAAAGTGTCACCAAAGAAGTACCTCCTTCCTATTTTACACCTGTCGACCTCAGTCTTATACTGGCTAGCAGGTACCTGACCCGGTGAGCATGTGTGTGTGTGATCACACTTGGCAGGCTTTCACATTGTGCTCTCTGGGTGATGTGTGGAACCTGGGGTGTGTTGTTGCGATGGGCTCTATCAAGTGGAAGCTTCGAGAGGTACAGGACCATGGATGGGAATGCTTACAGGGACGTTTAGTGTGAACTGTATCAAAATGAACTATGGAATGAAATGGGGTTGCAAAAAGTTGTGAAGGGGCAATTGTTTGGAATGATTTGGAATTCTAATAGTTGAATAGTTTCAGATTTACTGCACATACGTATGTCTCTTATATATTTGCAGCATGCAATATGCAGATCAGCACCCAATCCATAGTCAATCCCCAGCACTCCCTGATTGACTACCTCTCATAGATCTGAGAGCACTCGATAGGCATCAAATGACAAGGCCTGAGCACAATCAAATTCAATATTACATTGTATTGTCTTCAGCATCTCTAATGATGTGAATGAATTGTCTAAGCTTGCTGACAGGTATTACAGTGTCACCGCTCCATGTGTTAGCCCCAGAGGCTGTAACTGGGGGGATTTAGCTATCACTCCCCTCCCCCCCCCCCCCACACCTCCTCCCCTCCTCTCCCCCAGTCTTCTCATCATTATTTAATTAGTGGACATAAAGAGAATATGTTACTGTGGTCTAATGACTCAGGCTTGTTTAAATCCTGACAGACTAGTCGGAGTCAGTGATAAAAGATCTGATTACTTCAATAAATACAGCCCACCAAGCCCCAAAGAATGGAGTTAGCTAAATAATTGGACCAATAACTTTTGCTGGTTTCCTCTTTTCCCATCCATTTATATGCTAAGCATGTCCCTCAGGGTCCCCTCTCTCCTCTTTAATTTCAGCGATTCCTTTTTTTAATCAATTTTCTTTTATCTCAGAAAAGTTATTTAAATGCCTCTACAGTACATCTTATTTCCTTCTTAGCAAGGAGGAGTGCGTGGGACATCAATTATTCAATGGAAATGGAGGAGTAAAATATGGTAATTTTAAACATACACCACACCTGAGAGGATTTTGTTTTAATATAGTAAATAAATAGAATGAGTGGGAAGCATGGACTGTGTGCGGACAGAGATCTGAGGAGAGATGAGGTCAAAATAAAGTACAAACAGACTTCTCTAAGTTGTAATATGATGAGGGATGAGAGAGAGAGAGAGAGAGAGAGAGAGAGAGAGAGAGAGAGAGAGAGAGAGACATGGAGGGAGCAGAGGGTGTCAAGGGTAGTTTGTGTGTGTGTGTGTGTGTGTGTGTGTGTGGGTGTGTGGGTGGGTGTGTGTGTGTGTGTGTGGGTAGAATCTCAACCAGTCAATAGGCCATGTATAGCACACGGCCACATCTCCAACCTTCTCACGGATATAATATTGTTTTGATGACAGGTTATTTAGAGGTTAGGGCTCACGGAAGGGGAAAACAGAGCTGTCAACACAGTAAATGACACTATGTAGATGCTAATGGTGTCAGCCGGGAGGGGGTAGTGTACTGTACTGTCCCGGGGGGGAGGGAGAAATCAGAGGACGGGCTCATTGCAATGTATGGAATGGAATAAGGAATGGTTTCAAACGTGTGTTTGATATGTGTTTGTGATGCAGTACCTTTCCTCGATCTGTTCCATTTATTATGACCGCCTCCCTCCACCAACCTCCACTGACTGCAGTCCTCCAGTGGTGCAGCCACCAGCAGGACCATTTAAATCTATTTTGAACATTTACAGTAAGTCATTTAGCAGAAGCTTTTATCCAAAGTGACTTACAATACAGTAAGTACATTTGTCTAAAGTAAGTAAATCAACTATACATATCAGTCATCGTCAGTAAAACCTTTGATAAGAACACGGGCCATTGGCAGTTACAGTGCTAGAGGAAGGAAGAAAACAAGACTTAAATAATGTAGTTATTATTGCAGGTAATGTACAATAGGGTGTTAGGGGGTGGAAAGGTCTGAGGAGACGGAGCCCAGGTGGAGCAGATAGGGTCTTTAGTCTACAGAGGAAGATAGGTAGTGACTCTGCTGTCCTGACAGTGGTGGGAAGCTCATTCCAAGACAGAAGAGCCGTGACAGAGCAGAGCAACCACTACAAGCTTCCCATCTGTCCCATGTAGTGGGTGGTTTTTGGGGTAACCCATCCAGTTATTCAGCCCCATCTCTTTGCATCCATTTAGTGTAGCATATCCTTAGCCTGCAGCGATCTATTCAGACTCATGAATTATGCCCACTCCATATCGCCAAGGACAGTACTGTGCTATCCTGGCCTGCTCAATAGTGGGCTGCCTGCTCTGTATCACCAACTATTACCCTGCATAATCAGGAGCAAGACTTATTGAAGTAGCTGAAGTGAAGTGATAAACCCACATTGGCCCATATTTGCAGTGTGTCCAGTGGGGTTTGTATCTGGGTCTTCAACGCACAAGCAACACCACCTTAGTCTGCTAAGCTAAAGCCAAGGCATTAGCTTGGGGAACTAACGCAAGTGTTCTGATCTCAAGCAAAGGTACTCATACAGTACATTCACCCTTATTGTCTCTGAACCACCTCCACCATAGGAGCACGCCACAGCAGGGGAGGCTGGTGGAGGTTACATCATTACAACAGGCTCATTCTGTTCCACGCATTACAATGACCCCGTCCTCCGATTTCTACCTCCACCAGCCTCCCCTGCTCCATGTCATCCCCCGTAATGCAGGTGGCAGGGCCTGGGTTTGCTATGCAGCATCCAGCCTCTGATTCACATGACCCCATGAGCACCATGAGCAGGATCCTGCGGAGAATACAGATCAACCTCCAACATGTCCTGAACCCCTGGCCCCCATCCACTCATTACCTCTCAGACTCTTACAGGGTGTGTGTGCATGTGTGTGTATGTGTGTGTATGTGTGTGTATGTGTGTGTGCGTGCGTGCGTGCGTGCGTGCGTGCGTGCGTGTGTGCGTGCGTGCGTGCGTGCATGCGTGCGTGCGTGTGCATGCGTGTGTGCTTGTGTGAATATGTGTTTGTGTGTGTTGCTCTAAAGAAAAAACATACATGGTTTCATGATGCTGCATGATTCATACATTTCTGTACCATGAATGGGGAACTCACTGGGTCATTCACTCAGCAGCTGGACACTGTTTGTAACATAACCTCACCTCTTTTAACATAAGAGGTGAGATACTCCAATAGGCCGACTGTAACTTCATTACAGCTTAACTGATAGAGACGGGTATCTATTCACAGTAGATCCACAGTCAGTCAAATATATTGCTATCATTGTAAGCACGTCCACCAGTCATAAAAAATATATGCTATTAACAATTTATCCAAAGACACTGAAGGAATCTTTTAAAGGTTCAGACAGATAGTCTTTAATCATTTTTGTAACCATGTTTGAATCTATACACTGTTCACAATTGCATTGTTTACAAACAATGGAGTAAAACAAGCGTATATTTTGGGTTCTGATGGGGTAAGACAGTTAAACTAAGCTCATGAGGCATTTATAGTTATACTGCAATTCAGTAATCAATGGCTACATACTGTACAATTAATTTAAATGTCCAACAATTGTACCAATTGCAGATTGCCCAGCTAATTATCAACTTACCCACCATATGCACATTTTGAAAATGTATTTTCAATAATTATATCTTTACCATCATTGATTTGAAAAGGCACATTTCAAACTCTTTAAGTAACGCCTCTCAAGACAGTTTCCAGATGGTACGGGTGTGCTGTGCAGGTGAAGTGTTACAGTTGAAGTGGACCCGTTATGGATCCAGTGTCAGAGCTGAGACACGACATGGCATGGCATGCTAGACTGATGAAAGAGTGTTAAAGTGCCTGGGCTGGCTGCCTCTGCCACACCTGTAGGAGAATGAGGCAGTATTCAGATGGCCCAGCTGTGAGAGCAGAGACAAAGCACACTTCATCATAATGAGCACTGTCACTGTGGATGGAAGGCTCTTGTAATGAATAATCATGGTCGGCAAAAAACACGCCAGAATGCAGAAAGGCAAAAAACAAGCGGAAAACAACAGGTGTATGTAATGAATTATACATCTGGTAAAATGCCAGGACACTTCACATTATTTTATTTTTTTGTAGACCTGATTCATATGGATGCACAAACTAACCACCATTTCTTTTTTAAGGACTTGCATTTCAGTTTTAGCATAGGTGAAAGGGAAACCAGCATAATTCAAAATTGAAAGATTGTCCTTTTCAAAGAAACACGTTGCATTTTTGTTATGTGAAAATGTCTGTAGGACATCCTTTTGGGCATTCAGCTAATTATGTGTCACTGAATTAGAGAGCAGTGAAATGCACACACACACACACACACACACACACACACACACACACACACACACACACACACACACACACACACACACACACACACACACACACACACACACACACACACACACATACTGTCACAACTGTTGTCCTTGCTCCCAGCAGTGCACCTTGTGCTTTGGGTTGTGGAGGCGGGAGCAGCAAGCCATGAAGCCGGGACTTCCAGCTCAACAGCTCTGGACCCTGACATCACCCTCTGGCAGTGGTAATAAACCACCTACTTCAGGGACTGAGGAGTTCTGGGGCAGCTGAAGAATGATGACTGACTAAACTGTCTCTCCCTACATATCTTTCAACCCGCAAGCCCACATAGAATAATACAGAAATCTCTATTTTATTTTTCAGTCACATTCTAAGTGATACATTATTTAATATATTACTGTAATATGATTTATTTGGATGAAAGTCAATTTTCATTTTGAGAAATATCAGCCAGATATTGTAATGTAGGAATTCCCATTAAGCTTTTATTATATAACCATTGTTCAGGAATGTCTAAGATCAGCTGATATGTACTAAGTGCTTTAGAGTTACAGTATCTAGTATGTACCAGCAGAGGCTGGTGGAGGTAGAAATCGTTGGACAGGCTCATTGTAATGCATTGTACGGAATGAGAAAGGTACCACTCACACGTTTGATACCATTCCTCATTCCATTCCATGCATTACAATGAGCCTGTCTTGAGATTTTTCCTACTGTACCTGATGCAATGAAATGGACATGGTTACTAGTAGAAGGTGACACTTTGGTTTTAGTGGTCTTAAACATTTGTAACAAGCATTAATTGTTACACCTAAGTAATGACATATTGTAAATACCAGCTGTTACATGTAACAATAAGTAATTACAATGTATTACAATACTTGTTACTTGTTACATGTACTGCAATTACACTGGAATATGACCATGTTAAGTAAAGTAAAGTGTTACAGAGTACAACTGTCACAATACTACTGTATACTACTGTGCTGTAGATGCTTTATAATCTTAAAGTCTTTGGGTAACGTTACATTATTAAGAATACAGTACTTCTGATCTTAGAGTGACCTTGGGATTCTGTTGTGGTGACCTCTATCATACTAGGCAGACAGACATATGATACCATACCAGTCTCATCTGGCATTGAGTACATGAACACAGATCCCCCGGAAGGAAATCTCATATTTATGAAACCAATAAATCCAGCATTATTACCCTGATTTTAATGAATGAAAAGTGCGGTGTAATGTCAAGGTAACACAGGCAATAGGTCTCCTTTCATTTAATGCCCCTGCATTTGAATATGGACAATCATACATCACATCATAATCCTAAAATAAAATCCCTACCAAGTAATGATATGGGTTTTACTGGATTGATATGCTTCCATAGTGTTGTACTGCTATGCACACTCAGGGGATGGAGGGAGGGAGGGAGGGAGGGATGAATGTCTGCCTTCCTTCACCTTACCTATCCTCCTCAGCCCGTCCTTGACAGATCACATGGATATTGGCTGCCTGCTTAAGAAATAACACCTCCCATCACGTTGATGAAAGAGCTCTGGAGAGTGGCTCACCGGCCTGTTTACATCACGCCGCACCGTCTCGGGGATCATGTATTCAGCCGGGATTTGGGGGGATGTGGGATATAAGTGCTCCTGCGGGAAATAAGGGTCACCTCTTTAATCTCTGACGCGGGGGAGCTCTCTCTCTCTCTCACCTACAGTATACCGCACCGCATTGGGGATGTGAGTGTGATGTTATGCAGCAGATTGGGGCGCCCATTCCCGCCTGTGTACATTACGCACATGTTAGCATCTTCTGTTATTGCTCATGGAGCTGTTGGAATAATAAGTGAGGTCAGGGGGGATTGGGGAGCAATAGAGCCTCCTTGTTGATTATTCTGGGTCGTTTCAACAGGATGGTTATGGAGTGACTGGGGTGAATGGGGTGGTTGAATACACGCTCATAGACTAACAATTGGATGAGTGCACATGAATATGTCAGTAAACTTCATGATGCTAGTATTTTTCATGATTTACAGTATGCAGACATTTGTGCCCCGGCTTTTCTGTGATAGCTGCAGTGTCTTTGGAGAGGCTTGGGAACACAGTGCATTTTATGTCAATGGATACACATAGTATCACACAGTTCTCTAGCAGTACTGTTCATGTCACAACCTTGTTTCATGTACTTGTGTAATGATACCAAAGGACTCAGGACAAATTAGAATGTCTTCTATGTACTGCACTCCCCTCTCCTCTGGTCTGGCATGTCTGTAACATTCCCCCACTTACACAGCTCTAATTCCATTAAGTAGCTTGAAAGAGGAGAAAGGCTCCCTGGCTGGAAGTTTGTGATGTTATTTTTTACTTACTTCTCAGTTGCTTTGGCAGCTTTAGTGTGAAATCCTCCGGGAGTTGTTTCTACATGAGCCACCAGCTTTTCAGGGTCGAAGGATCTTAATTATGCTGAGTGTAAGTGAAGGAGCTGAAGGAGTAGCTGGCGTGGCGTGTGGTGCACTAGGCCCCCAATGAGCGCTGTGGTGGGTGACAGAGCTTACAGCAGCCACAGTTGCACTACAGTGCCATGCAGCCTTGGGCCCGGCACAGAAACACAGATGAAAAGAGGACAAGAAATAGATGGAACATAAGGCCTGTATGCTAATTTGTCAATTCAGTAAAGCTGGCTAGAGGATAAAGGGAGATGCTTTGTCTCTGACATTGCAAAGTAAAACCCAGAAATGGTTCAGCATGACAGATATGCCATATGTCTTTTTGAATAAGTTTCCAGTTTTTTCTGTGTGACATTGAAATTCTCAGTGACTAATACTATAAGACCAAGGATATTGCAGCATGAACCAATGCTTGTGAATGATGAATATTGAATACTATGTTTAGACAGCAACACACGTCAGGATTCTGCGATTCTGAGAACAATATGTGACGGAATTATGATTAAATCTAAAACACATTGAAGATGAGCTTGTATCAATCCCCATCAACAAACAGAAGCCATCACAGGTATTGTATTCAGAACAGGGGAGGCTGGTGGAGGTAGAAATTGGAGGAGAGGCTCATTCTAATGCATGGAATGTATTCCATGGATTACAATGAGCACATCCTAAGATTTCTACCTCCACCAGCCTCCCCTGATTCGCAAATATTTGTATATAAGCTTGTGCTCTCTAAGGAATGGCCTTGGCTGTAAGTCATGATATACTGTTAGCATACAGTACTGTATTTTGAGGTAATTGGTTGTTTGACTTTCATACAGTTTTAGCTTGACTAAATGTGGAATCACATGGAGAAAGGTTCTTAAAAGAAATATGTATCCGTTGAAACTGAGTAATTACCAACAACTGACTGTTAATAGCTAAAAACAGCAGTAAGAGATGGAGTGGGTGAGAATGCAGACTTTGGGTTGGGCTCCAGATGTCTTAACAGCAATCTGTTCACAGCAACAAATAGAGCCAGTGAAAATGGAGCTGTCCAGGGCTTGTTGATGTCTTCAGATCAGTATAGAATTCAAAGGCTTCATTTTTAGGAGTGAGAGAGGGAGAGGAAGAGAGAGTGAGTAGGTGAGAAAGAGAGAAAAAGAGAGAACGAGCGAGAAAAGTTGAGAGAAAATGTGATTTGGTCTGGGTGTTTTCGGCTGCATGCTCCATTTGCCCTCTCTGACAGAGAAGGAGAGTGACGCGCATTGGCAGGAATTGAATCAGTAGATTAAACACCCCCTCCTCTCCTCCCCGCCCGCCCGTCAGTAGTATTGAGGGAGGAGGTGTGGGGGAGATGGCGGGGGGGACGGGGGGAGATTGGAGGGAGAGATGTTCTTGTAGTTCTTGCAGAGGGGACGCTAAGGAGCCTTTGTCAAAGGCAAGATTGATTGGGTGATTAAATATCCAGGAGTAGAGTATTAGTGGCCACTCCTGACCATTAGTGCCAGCAGAGAGTTGGAATAAGAAACTGTCTCTGCACACACACACACACACACACACACACACACACACACACACACACACACACACTCCTCTATAGCCTAGCAGATTATCCTATCAGATCCAGTATAGGAGTACTATCATTCCTGCACTGTTATTTCCCTCAAAGGAATGTTTTGCTGGCTTACCCTCAATGGACAGTATGAAGGGTATGGAAGGTATAGAGTATGGTGTGGGGATACTGCAGTACACAGGGAACAACCATTTATGGTTAAAAGGCATACATGTCAAATGCTTAAGAACAAAATATGTTTGTAAAACAAAAAAAAGGTGACATTTTACAATCATTTTTTCTCTTTGTTGATTGCTGTTGCTGATGTTATGTTGCAGACTATTGCACTAATTGCAATGTATCAGTTCACTTTGGACAAAAGTAATTTAATCTTGACTTTTATAGCCTAACCCTACAACAACAAACTTAATTCATGAAAACATTTCACCTTGGATAGCATCTTTCTCTCGTTTGTGTGTAAACAATAACAAAGTTATCTTTCTGTCCTTTTGTTAGTGTGGAAACAATAAAAAGCTTCCATCCTACAACCCTGGCTGTGCCAAACCCCCTCAATCACCCAGATGCATGACGGACCCACCATATGCAAACATCAAGGCTGAAAGGGGACATCTTTTGCATATATTATCAGAGTAATTGCTAAACACAGTATCTTAGCGAGTCTCTATTGATCTGTCGTTGTTTTTTTTTTACAACTATTGAAGTGGAGTAAGTGGGGATGGTTAAAATGAACAGAATTTTGGACCATTGCCCCGTATCTGCCCATCACAACTCTGATAACATATCTCTGATCTGTATCCCTGTGAGATGGGGATGGCGGTGTGGTGGGTGGGGGGCGTTAGTGGTAGAAATCGATGTAGCCAGGCTGGGGGAGGAGGATGGCCTCTCCTCTCATCAGACCAAGCCCACCTCAATGTCACAGGGAGATGGGAGATGGGATGCCTTTGGGCTGCAGACACCACAACAAAGCCCCCTGTCTCCCGCCCCTCCATCCCCTCTCTCTACACATGTTCCACAGGCAGGGGGCCGAATAGGCATCGCCAAGATGGCGGCGAGTGAACCGGCTTCCTTTAAAGATGCTTTGCAGGGGGCCACTGACAGGGCTCACTCTGTATCGATTGCCCCACTGAGTTGAAAGAGGGTAGTCTGTGTGTGAGGTTAGTAGTAGTCTGTGTGCGATAGAGATAACTATTTTTACCTGATTAGATCATCTTCAAATCCAAATTGGCAACAGTGGAATGTTTCTTAATGGTCCACATGTAGTTGGTTGGTAAAATGTTATTGGTGTGTGTTTTGATTTGATAGGAACATTTATCAATCAACGCGAGGATGTGGTAATATTAGCAGATTTATTTAACCTTTGAACTAATTCATGTACACACACACGCACACGCACACGCACACGCACACGCACACACACACACACTTAATGCAACTCTAACACAATCTTAATTGAGTTAAGGGCAGATGTGCTGTGAACCACAACGTTTCAGTGAAACGGAAAGGTCATATTCTGAGCAGTCCTGAAGCTGATTGAAGCAGACCCAAACCAAGAGGCGATAACGCATCTTATTTACCAGAGATAGATAGCTGAGCCCTTCACCATTCCACCTCCAGCAGGACGGCGGGTGGCGGGTGGCGGGTGGCGGGTGGCGGGTGGCGGCTGGCGGCTGGCGGCTGGCGACCCTGGATGCTTCACACTGACCTTTACTTTCAGGTGGTTATGCTGACCTGGAAATTCCCCCCAATTGGTTTAGGGACTGGAGATGCAATCTGGTGATGAATACTGAAAAGGTCAAGCCGGCCCCTCCAAAGCACCGTCCCTCCATTGTGTAGCCCCGCTGTCTGAAATGCATCTGATAGGCCAGGACATTGCATTCTTTCTTTTTTTTCTCTCTCTCTTCTGTTGAACGCCATGTTCCTGGTGCTGTCACTGTTTTTCTCACCTCTCCTCAACTAACCCCTCTCTTTCTCTTGAAATGGAAATTGGGTGCAATGATATGCCCCCCGTGAAAGGATCACATTTCTGAGTAAAAGTCGATTATAGGACTGCTATTGAACAAGGAGACCTGGATTATATAAACCTTTAGAGTTAGGTTCTTGGCTTAATAGAATTATCATGGGCAACGGCATTAAGTACAGTATGGGGTTTATATACAGCATGTACAGTACAACATATGTTTTAAAATGATTTTCCATGACCATTTGTTGTGTGAATTTCCACTATCTTTGTGTCATTCTTGAAATGCATTGTCATGACCAGAATATTTTCTGTCATCAGCATATTCACAAGTAACCATTTTTTTGGGGAGGGAATGACTTGCAAAAGTTGGTTATTTGCAGTTGACGCTTAGTAAAATACCTTAAGCATATTCTAGGAATGTACAGTAGCGACAGTATAGGTAGAACTGTTGCCCTTGAAATGATCACTGCAATGCACACTCATTAGCAGCCTCAAATGGGCTGAATCAGTCCCTGACAGTATAAATAAATAATGGGAACAACGATTCTTTAAAGTATGGAGATCCCACCTGTTTCAAGTTCCTTTTAGTATTCTCTCCATCCTGTCCACACAGTGCCGTCTCACTTTCCCCCCCATAACATTTCCCTGCAGGCGGAGGAGGTATTGGTCCCTGTTCGCTTGTTGATATATCTCACTCAGGGCCTAAATGTCAGCAGGCAGGGAAAGTCAAGCCCTTCTTGGTAATGGCTAGCGGTTGCAAATGTCAGCAGGAGCGCTGTGTTGATGAGTGGCTTTGCTTTAGTGTCCCATGCAGCTCTGTCACAGTCACACATGAGTTGTCTTCGCCATTGCCACCCCAACATTTCTTTGACATGGGGGAATATTCTTCACGAAGCTTGAGGTATGCATGAACAAATCAGAGATAAAGTAGAGACTCATTGCTTTCTACTTGCACAAGGAACACTGCATGTTTTCCTTACCCATCTAGAATCGGTGAATAGGATATGCATTTTTAGTCGAAGTCTTTACATATGTGTGCAAAAAAAAAAAATAATTTTTTTTTTCATCTCTTCCATTGACATCAATACACAATTTATACAGTATCTCATGTTGGAGATTTGGTTCTAGATGTTCACTACATTCCAACTGCATGTTTAATCTACACTCACTGAATTCTTTATTAGGAACACTATACCAATACTGGGTAGGGCCTCCCTTTGCTCTCAAAACAGCTTCAATTCTTTGTGGCATTGGTTCCACAAGATGTTGGAAACATTCCTTTGAGATTCTGGTCCATGATGACATGATTGCATCACGCAATTCCTGCAGATTTTTCAATTGCACTTTCAAGCTGTGAATCTCCCATTCTACCACATCCCAAAGGTGTTCTACTGGGAAGGCCACTGAAGAGCACTGAACTCATTGTCATATTCATGAAACCAGTTTGAGACGACTTTTGCTTTGTGACATGGTGCATTGTCATGCTGGAAGTAGCCATTAGAAGATGGGTAAATTGTGGCCATGAAGGGAAGCACATGGTCAGCAAAAATACTCAAATAGGCTGTGGCATTCAAGCGATGATTGATTAGTATTAACAGGCCCAAAGTGTGCCAAGAAAACATTCCCCACACCATTACACCACCTCCACCATGAGAAGGTGTACAGGTGTTCCTAATAAAGTGTTCACTGAGTGTATACTTAGTTATATGAAGTTAGTTTGCTCTGCTTTGACTTTGTTTGTGTGATTGTACCCTTCCAAGTGAAATGTTAGTTACTGTCATTATTAAGTGCTATTGTTAGGGATCAAAACCCGGGTGTTATTCATCAGCCTGCTGCACCTCTGAAGGTTTTCACACCATCTCATTTTCACTGTCAGATCTTAAGCCCTGACACGTTGACACCAGATGAGATGGCGTTATCCCCACAATCCTCCATTGTACTGGGTGCCACCTCACCTCTCTCTCTCTCTCTCTCTCTCTCTCTCTCTCTCTCTCTCTCTCTCTCTCGTTTTCAGCATTGAAACTGACTTAACACTGACCAAAAAAATGCCATACCTCCTCTATCTATCTACACAGTTCTCCCCTAAAACTCTGCTTGCATTCAGAGCGCCCTGAAAATGATTCTGACTTCAGAGGAATATCTCCCCCTCACATTCGCGATGTGCGGCTCGCTCCCTGCCAATGCAGAGTTAGCCTTTCCTTTTATGCGCTGCCCCTGGGATTATCATATCAATCTACGTGACCTGATTACTAGGCCGTGGTTCACTGCCAAAGCACTGGATCAAGCGATCCCTCCGTTTCTGCCTTCTAATTAACCCCGGCATGTCATACTCCCCCACTGAAACCTCCTCAAAAGTAAGTTGAGTTGTTTTCACACTGTCGACTGCTCTGTCAGTCCTAGAAGGAGGGATTGAAGGGGGTGTCTAGGGGTGTCTTGTGCAATGCTGTAGGTAACATTCAAGCTTTCTGAAAGTTTTCTAAGGTTTTAATGACCACTGTATGTTTAATTGGTAGCGGTCAGTGAATGAGATCCCTTGAAATAAATATTTGGTCCCGAAAAGTGCTTTCTAAAATGGTATGTTGTTGGCCAGGGGTGTTCTAGATGAGTGGACTCACACATTTTTGCCTTTCTATCTCTGGTGGCTCCCTCTTCAAATCGTGAGCGCATGCAGAAACACAATAGCTAATGTCTGACACTGCAAGTCCATTTCGGGGGGTTATATTATTGTCAGGCAGGATGTTATTGTTTAGAACTTCAAGCAGAATTTTGACACGGTGGCCACAGGTAACTTACACCCTGCTCCTTTAATTGAATATTACCTGTCATGCTTGATATTAACTTACCCTGTGTCTGTTTAGTTACTCTTGTGACAAAAGGGATTAGTATGCTGTTATATAGGACTGTAATTTAGTAATTGCTTTGTAAACAATTACTAAATTACAGTCCTATCCATCAGCATGCTAATACAATGTTGTTACTACAATAATTACAGCGTTACTACACAGCTATAGGGGCTGTAATGTAAAATGTTACCTACATTTCTAAATGTATATAAGACGCTGCTGGGCTAATGATTTCCGACCTAGGCATTCTGGTCTGTTTTGGATTTAGGGCACTGTACTTGATCCCATAACAGCATGTTAAGCACAGAAGGCTATTACAGGTAGACATTACAGTGTCCTGTGTCATTAGCAGGTGTGTAATTAATTCCCAATGATGGCCCAGTGTGATGGTAATGAGGGTTGACTGCATGGTCGCCAGCTCCACGGGACTTAAATGAGGACAGCAAGCCAGACGTGTCCTTGTCATCCCTGTGTCTGACTGGACGGGTCTCATTACTGCTCTGCAGAGTGACAATGAACTCTCCTCCTCCTCCTCCGCGGATACGCATCGTACTGAGCCAGGGAAGGCTGGTGGAGGTGAAAATCAGAGAACAGGCTCATTGTAATGCATGGAATGGAATGAGAAATGGGATCAAACATACGCGTCCTCCGATTTCTACCTCCACTAGCCTCCACTGACAGTGACGCTCTAGGGTACCCCTTCTTCTCAATGCTGCTGCTTAGCTTTGAGATGGTATTATGGAATTAGTATTAGTTGCTACTATAGAACTACATGTGGAATTACATTTAGTTTTGATGGTCTTGTACAGTAGTTAGAGTTGACACAGTGTCTTTCATCCATTCAATGGATTTGTTGGTTCACTGCCCTATTATTCCTGTCTAATGGTGGGAAAGGGGAGGGAGAGGTAGTCCAGGGAGAGGTATAGGACTAGCCATGTTATATGAGAGAGAAAGAAAGAGAGAGAGAGAGAGAGAGAGAGAGAGAGAGAGAGAGAGAGAGAGATAATTGGTCTCAGTTCTGCGATAAAAAAATTGAGATAGAACTGTAAAATCAGACACCCTCTTGAACTACAGGTTGTGCATTGTATTTCAGACACAGTTGTCAGAGCTATCCAATAAATATTTGAATTATTCAAAACGAAGAAATTCATAATGCCCCCTATTAGCATTTTAGCATAATTGATTCACAAGAAAAGATGGAATAATAAATCACCACCGGCCTCCTTTTACACAAACGATCCACCTAGGTTATCCCTCTCTCTCGCTCTCTTCTCTCATCTTTGCAATTCTTTTTTCATCTACCATTTGTATGCTTTTCATTACCTATCTGCTCCCTCATGACATGTCGGTAATAGCCTTGGAGACATGCTGGTAAACAGTTTTGACAAATTAAAATCGCCCTGCAGCTCTAGTGAAGGGCTGGAGCAGCAAACAGGAGAAAGAGGCCACGAGCTCTGCTGTGCTCTTGACAAGGCCAGGCCAAGTACACATCCGCCAGCTAGCTTGGGGAAAGACTGGGGACATGCCCGACTTGCAAACCGATGTTGAATTTCTGGTTAAAATTTGGTTAGATTTAGGGTTACGGTTATAGGGTTAGGGTTAGGGTTAGGTTTAAGGGTTAGAGTTAGGGTTAGGTTTAGGTTTAAGGGTTTGTTTAAGGTTAGGGTTAGTGGGATGGGTTAGTAGTATGGTTGAGCATTTCCCCTTAGTCGCTCCATCCACTAACTTGGTACTCCGTAGATGCAATGACCCTCTCAGCTTGGTCATAGAGCCATTACAGAAAGCTATAGTGTTGGGCCATGATGATTCTTCTTATTCAAGGATGTACAATGTCAACTCAACAACTGCAAGCTACAGTTTCACATTCATTGTTGTTGTCTCATTGTTGTCTTTGCAGCTATGACACTTCACGACTGCAGTCAGATATTCCTCTTAGCAATGATTTTCATGTCACATTAATATGCTAGAAATGTTGGTGACATTGACAGATATATGTGAAACACGTAGTGACTGAGTAATCCAGTAATGACTAGAAACATTATTAATCCTACAAAAATGAAAAACCTGCTTATTTGACAGGCATATTAAAGAAAGATGGCAGGCTTGTTAATCCTCAATCCCTCTGCAATCCATCTTTCTTCTATCCATCTAAAAATACTCCGACCCCTGTTTTAGAGTGTTCTGACTGTCATACCATACCGTACATTTAATAAGCATTCGCAAGTGCAAGTCCCCATGTTGTTAACGTAGAGAGGAGATATATTCCATTGATCTCACCCACGCACGCACACACACACACACACACACACACACACACACACACACACACACACACACACACACAAACACACACACACAGACTCGCTCAGAGACACACACACACACACACACACACACACACACACACACACACGCACACACACACACACACACACACACACACACACACACACACAATAATTATATGATTTAAAATGTTTGGAATGTCACTCCTAAGAGGCATTTAGATGAATAGAGTTAGGGTTAGGGTTAGTGAATAAATAACATACGAAAAAATTATAATTTCAGATGTATTCAATGCTCCATTGCAGTATGTGTAGATTCTGTGGTATATAGTAGGTATTACTGTAATGAGAGGTTGCATGACAGGAGATGGTAACACTGGATAAAAAAGCAAAATGGAATGTCTGCAACTCTGGTATGCTCCTATTGTAATTTAATGCAGATGCACAAAAAAAGATCAGAGTAGACCTGACAAAGATCCTACTCGGATGGAAATGGCCTGTTTTTCTGCATCTGAATGAAATGAACAAACATTCCTTTTTTCATTGACATGTTCTTCAGTCTTGCCTCTGATGAATTGGATGTGCATATTTTTATACTTACGTCTACTGCGACATGTTGCACTCACTGCAGGCAGTAATTGTGTGAGATTATCACGACAAAAATGTTCTTAACTTCCTGCTCAACAAAATCAGTTCTTATCCAGGACACTATCCATCTTCAACCCCGCGGTGGCATGCTGACAGGGGTTTCCATCATGTGTCATTATTGGTGCATGAGGCAACTCAGCGGAACAATCCGCCACTCTGGGAAATGCATCAATCATCGGCTCCTTGTCCTACAGTGACAGGTCTGACTGAGTACGATACACTGCCATAATGATGTCTGAACGGTAGAGAGTCTGAGCCTACTCTGTAATTAAGAGTAGGTATGGAGGAATATGTTATTGAGACGACATGGCAGCCTGAATAGCTGTCAGGCTTGAGGTGATAATTGGTGATGGTATTGGTGTTGTCGTCAGTGTAGCAGGTGCAGTGACCTGTTGTGGAAACTGAAACATAGTACACAGAAGCCTGGCCCCTGTCTTTTTCAAGTGTTAATGTAATCATTCCCTGGGAATATAGGCTATACCTGGAAAATGCCTGGTGTAGTGTCAGACATAAAAATCATTGAGGAACACTTAAAAAGCTGAGAGTGCATTTATGTGCAATATTATTCTCACTCAAGTAAATAAAAAGTACTGTACACAACAAACTTTAATCACTAAATGTGAGCTCATTTGTTTTGTAGTCAGTATTACACAGAACATGAACAATCAAACTTTGAGAATTTTGTAGCTAACTAACACACTTGATAACAAACCCAGGGTATGTTGTAGTAAAGGGTACTCAGATCTGACATTCAACCACATTTCATTGCCATTGTGTATTTCCCAAAAAAGAAGGGAGGGGGCATGTTGATAAAAAGAGAGAATGAAAAATCGAGTGTTGCTTGGGTCATCTTTCAGATCTAAGATGTTGTGACTTGGTTTGACTTCAATTAAATCCTTGGGGAGGCTCTCCAGTCAATCTGTGATCTTTATCACGCTGCTGGCCTTTAGATCTCTATCGCTCGCCGACCCATGGGGAAATGGAGACGCCTTTCATGACAATGGATTGGAATCCATTCTATTTCTGGCCGCCTGGCTCCCACTCCCTCTCCCACCCACCTAACAATGCTGTGACTCTATTGACAGCCACAACCTTGGGGAAGTAAGAGCTCCGGCCAGCCCCAAGGCCTGCTGTCTTTCTCTAGTTGTTTTTCCTCTGTTTTACTGTATGTTTGGAATGGAATAAATGATACTTTGACTCATCTCTACCGTCCATCTATTTTAGCTCAGCTCGTTCACCGCTGATTATATTATTTTTATTATTTTTATTTAATGCAATGAAAGTAGCACTATCATTGCACCCTACTGTATTCTTTGCTGAGGTTGAATTGTATGATATTGCTTGTACTGTATTTGCACTGCTTTAAATAAACTGATAATTCTGATACACTGAAACAAAATTCCTCCAGTCGATGTACAGTGTAAAGCTGATTGATCCCTGGGTGGCTCGGCTGTGGTGCAGGGGCTGCCTGCCACAGTAAGAAGGACCTGCTCTTCTCTTCTCCTCTCTTCCAGGGAGTCATGATTACAGCTCCCCTCCCTGTCTCCCTTAATCTCAGCTTCTCCTCCCCACTGCCAGCCCTCCTCTGATGGCTAATTACACCCTTTGATCTTTGTTTGTTCCATCTGTACAATATTTAACGTTCTGTAATTACCAGGGGAGGCTGGTACAGGCAGAAATCGGAGGACAGGCTCATTGTAATGCATGGAATGCAATAAGGAATGGTATCAAACACGTGTGACAAGTATGTTTGATACCATTCCTCATCCCATTACATAGTTTACAATAAGCCTGTCCTCCGATTTCTGCCTCCCTTAGTAATTACGCTGAATATTCACAAGGCGTGTCATGTCCTGCAGAGTCATAGCAGTGCTGAGCTGTGTGGGGGCCAGGTAGAGGCTGTGACATCTGTCTGATTGAATGTTATGGTTCCCCAGCTCAGTGGTGGGTAGGTAGGCAGGCAGACACGTGACTGCAAAGGCTCCCTAGTCTGTTCCCTCACCATTGAATTTTTTTTCTAGAGATGCTTTTATCCAAAGTGACTTACAATACAGATAGTGCATACATTGTATGCATGATCCCAGCAGGAATCAAACCTACACGCGCCATGCTCTACCAACTGAGCCACACAGGACCCCTCCCAATCTTGAGGCATTCTACTGTACACGTACGTATACACGAGAGCAGGAACACCATGTCCCCTTCAGCCACACAGTAAATAACATCAAATTTGGCTCCTGATTTCCCAAAACAATGCCAGAACTCTCCAGCAAGGAGCACAGGAAGGATTAGTGGAGAGGAACCAGAAACAATTGGAACAATGTTCTCTGTTATAACTAACTGTTGATAGATATATAAAAGCCCTAAATTCTGATCTTGTGAAGATGGCTGCATTGTCTGACACCACTGTGTGGGGAAGGCCATAACTCATATTATCACAATAACTGTTAGCAGTCATTATATAGTGCAACGTCTGTATTGAATGAACTATAACAGAGGTTATTGATGTTACTATTACTATTACTATATGTACTATATCTACAGTAGGTTCAGCCACACAGGAATGAAAGTGTGCGCTTGTAAACACAACCAATCAATCAGGCTAAATGTTCTGTAATGAGAGCGATTATAACAAACAATTAAACAAATGTATCCGCATGTAATTTCCATTCATTTCAATTTAGTGTTTATACAATGCAGACATTTATCTCCGTTTTTGTTTTTTGGGGAGAGGGGGGGGGTAAAAATGGAGTCATTGGGCTTGAGAAAGCAAGTGGCATTACTGTAGGTAATTATTCCTGTTGAAATTGTGTCAGGAGCTCTGGAATCCCAAATCAGTCATGTAGCTTGTGAACCCAGGGGACGGAGCCTCCTCTCCATCACCGCTCCATACGTACGTGGCACATGATGGATTCCAGTGCTGCCTTCATTCCATCTCCTGACTGCACAGATTGCCTGGGGAGGCTGCTGGGTCCCTGACAAGCCATACCTCCCTCCTCTCCCTGCCTCCATCACATCACCTTGATCAACATACAGCAGCTCTCGCTGTATCCATCACATGGGGCGACATATGACTGCTTTGGATACATGTGAATGATGATGATGGTGGTGGTGGTGGTGATGACGATGATGATGATGATGATGACGATGATGATGACGATGATGATGATGACGATGATGATGATGTTGATGAAGAGTAGTAGTAATAGTTGTGTTATTAGTCGTTTGCTGTACCACAGGAGGATACATAGCCTCAAGGTCCAGATTAACCAATTAATTGGCTTACACATGGTATTTTTGGTCAACAATTGGTGAACAACTACAGAAAAGCATATTTCACAGAGGTTACGTATGTAGCATGCTTATGCAAGCCAATGTAATGTGCTGCCACCTCTAGCACAGCTACAGTGTGAGGGGGCCTTATAAAAAATGACAAACTCTTTGACCCGCACTTGATTTTCAACAAATGCACACTGGGTAGGTTATTATTTCCGTGTGATGTTGTTCAGTGCTATACTGCCTTTCTCATGGGAGAGGATATCATGTCATGTTTATCTTGTTGTCCAGACCACACGCTCATATTCCATGAGAATGTATTCCCTCTTTCAACTTCATTCAAATATAACAGCCTAATTTGTATAAGTAATGTAATATTTCAGAGGTTATCTAATTTGGTTTAGGCACAACACCACTTAGTGGTCCCCGTCAAGGGATGGCGATCTGAAAGTGGTGGTGCCGGGATTCAAACTCAGGCCCCATGGGTCAGCATGTGTTACCAGCCAAGCTCACTAAACCTTTGAGACGCGCTGGCCTCATTGCAATGTGGCTCAAAACCATGGAAGACCAAAGATGTATATATATGAATTGCAGAATATGCTTCCTATATTACCATCATAGGACTATTTTGCATTTGGGCTTAGTTGCGAACTTGGCATACTATGCAATTATTTTATCAAGTTTTGTGAAAATTCTCAACCATTTTGACTTAAAGTGTCTGGTTACGCCCTCACTCAAATTCATTGTCTGACTGTGGCCAAGAGGTTTAAGATATCAACTTATTGTTAATAACATCTAAAGATCTTGGCCTATAGATGCAGCAAACCAAGTTTAGTAGAAATTGGTTCAGTTGTCCCGGAGAAGACGTTGTTAAAAATACAACCCTTTTTACGAGCTCATTGGTCCTAGAGGCAAATACTCACTATTATTCTACTTATTAAGTTTTGTGAAAATTCAGAATCATTTTGTATTTGAAAGACTTTAAGTGTCAGACTTAACTCCATTGGGTCATTGTGGCCTTGCTGTTAAACATATCTTAGTTTTATGAGTTTGTTTTATTTTGTATACATTTTTAAAATTTATTTATTCATTTAATGTATTATTATTATGTATTTATACTTAAATGTTATTGAGGGTGATGGTTGAGTTGCGAATCGTTGAGTGGCAAATGTTGGGTTAGGTGTAGGTGGTCACCTGGGTGCAATGTAGGACAGGAATGGTCTTCATATTTAATTATAATCATTTTGTTTGTTTTTTAATTTGGAGGGAAGTCTTTCTAGGGAGGCCATGTCAGACAATAAATTGTGTGAGAAGTGGAGACATTAGATCGGTTTTCAAGTTCAGTAAAATTACTTTTTTGGCAAGTGTAAGAAAATGTGTAGTATTCTTTTTGGTAAGGGCAAGGGCCATCCTCTACTTTGTGTAGTAAGCAAAGTGAGGGTAATGCTGAAAGGTGGTATTAAGGATGTCATACAGTAGGCTCAGAACCTTTTTCCAGTACTTCTCAATAATAGGACACAGCCAGGATGCATAGGTGTGGTGTCTGGTAGGTTCCTTTGGCAAAAGAGAACAGAAAGTCTTCTATTCATATTGTGGAATTTGTGTACAGTATATTACTGATTTTGAAGGCTAAATAGTATTTTCGGTGCTCCCGACTTGTTCGACCAGGTATTGAGGTGACCATCGGAAAGGATATTTCTTAGCTAAAAAGTCCCATTCAAATTGACTCTTGGGGAGTATCTCTGCTCCAGTTGATCCTATATATTTGCTCCAGTTGATCCTATATATTTGCTCCAGTTGATCCTATATATTTGCTCCAGTTGATCCTATATAGCCTGATATGCCACCAAAGGCATCAATTGTTGAGAGCAGATGATGTAGGGAGTGGTCAGGTTCTTGGAAAAATATCAGAATGTCATCAGCATAGACAGTTATTTTGTGAGCTATATTTGGAGATTGGACTCCTATGATTAAATTATTCTAACAAATGGCAGGTGCCAGTTGTTCGAGAAATAGGAGGAGACTTGGCAACCTTGGCTCGTGCTTCTTTGCAGCTTGAATGAACCAGAAATAATATTGTTGGTGATAACAGAGGCATGTGGAAAGCTGTAGAGAAGTTTAATCCAGTTGCATATGTATTTACTGAAACCAAAATGTTCCATAGCCAAGTTTAAGAAGGTCACTATCAAAGGCCTTCTCTACATCAAGTGTGAATGCTGCAGTGTGTGTAGTAGTTAGAGAGGCCAGATGGATGGTATTGAAGAGACGCTTAGTGTTATCTGATAGGTGTTGGCCTTTCATGAAACCTGTTCATGGCAGCTGGTATATTGTTAGAATTGTACACGTGTAAAAATATTGGAGAGACGTGTGGCCAAAAGTGCTTTAATTCAATGGGATATCCGTCCTGAGCCTGGTGCTTTCCCAGAAGGCATTACTAGCATTGTGGACCAAAATTCAATTGGAGATGGTAGAAGATCTAAGGAATTTTGATCTGAGGAGGGAATTGAGACTTGAGACTATCAAAGAAATTGTGCATTTTAGGGATATCTGGCTCGGTTTCATATGTATACAGTTTGGTGTAAAATTATTTAATTATACTGTATGGATAATATTTTCTTGATTATACTGATTTACTCTCTGACAGAATCAAGGGCCACTTTTTCTTTATTGTGATTTTTATCTTGTTCAGATGATTAAAGCCTCAGTTTCTGCAGATAAGAATTGTGAATGTCATCGGTTTGGGTGGTTGCAAAGAGTGTATCAAGATGTTTAATGTTCTTTTCAAGTTCTATCCTTTTTATGCCTTTTCTTCTTAGCGGAGCAAAAAGATATAGATTTCGCTGTCTCTCAGAACTGAGCTCAATGTATTAATCACATTCTTAAAAAAATAAATCTGAATCTGTTAAGGGTGAAGTACAGTGTTACATTTCCATCATGATGGCTGTTGTATGGCTTTGATAGTTAAGGTAAAAGTGATCATTGCATGATCGGATATAGTAACTGAGTGGATATTAGGGTTGGAGATTTGGGATAATAAGAATGCATGACTAATAAATAAGTCTACATGGGAGTATGTTTTATGACAAGGTTAGAAGTAAGTATAGTCTCTTGTTTGGATTATGAAGTCGTCATACATCTACCATGCCTTGTTCTTCCAAGTAGCCTTTATTGGTTTCTGCATTATGCATTTGCAGAGTGCATGTGTCCATTGCATTTTTACATTTACATTTATGGCATTTAGCAGACGCTTTTATCCAAAGCGACTTACAACAATACATTTGTTTAAGTAAGTGAATCATCTATCCAACAGTCATCATAAGACAAAGTAATCAATGCTCACACCAGGGGCCATAGGCAGACAATTATTATTATTATTATTATTATTATTATTTTAATTTTATTAGCAGGAGAGAACTTGTACAGGGGGGGTAGCGGGGATGAAGAGGTCTCTAGGGTTGGGGTTAGGGTTAGTATAGGGGGGGTAGTGAGGGTGAAGCGGTCTTTAGGAGGGACTGTTAAGATGTAGCCTGAAGAGATGGGTTTTCAATCTACGGCCGAAGATCGGAAGTGACTCTGCAGTCCTGACTGTAGTGGGAAGCTCATTCCACCAGCGGGGCGCCAGGACAGTGAAAAGCCGTGACCGAGTAGCGCGGCCACTGCATCCACGTAGAGGCGGCGGTGCCAGGCGGGCAGCCAAGTTGGACGAGCGGAGTGATCTTGCAGGTGTTTGGGGGCTAACCATTGTTTGCAAGTAGACTGCCACCAGTAGATTGCCACCATTGCCACCAGACCTGTCAATTAGAGGATCAAGGACAGTCTCCCCCAACCAGAATCTTGGAGTTGGGAAAATCCTTTAGAAGTGTGAAGATTGACTGAAAAAACGGCAGTCCGTGTTGGGCCTGTAGATATTTAATATTATATCTGATTGATCATTGATTGAGCCATGAATTAAAATGCAATGGCCTTCAGGGTCTTTTTCAAGGGAAATTAGTTTAAATTGTGTTTCTTTGCTAATGAATATAGCAAGCCCTCTGCTCTTGGAATTGAAGGAGGTGTAAAATATAAAAAAGTTAATGAAGAGCAACATCTATAGATGCTGTACACACATTTCTGCAGAAATCGGTTCAGTGGTCTAGGAGAAGATGTTGTTTACACAATTTTCAAAATGGTGGATGATCCATCATAGTGACGGTCCCAGAGACAAATATGTTCCATGGGTGGAGAGGAACGTCTGTACCAATTTCCAACACTCAAGTCAAACAAGGAGGCGGGGCTGAGCTTTTTTAATTCAAATGTTGTTTATAGCATTTATAGAGTTCTACCAAATACATCTTGGACCCCTAATAATGCAATGTGTTCAGCAGATATCCAAAGATACTGAGTATTTATTTTGACAATTGCTTATTTGATCTGACATAATCATACATTTTCTATAATCAGTTAATTTACCTAAACGTGTCTTGAGTAATCATGCATTATATTAGTTGCATTCGTTTACCTCATTAAGCTCACCATGACCAATTGCTCCCTCATCAGTTGGATATCCACAGACAGCGGGGTAAAGTCAGTACAAATCAAATAAATATATATTCACATTGTGTGTCAAAACAACAATCTGCATATCATTTGATCCCCTCCTCCACCAATTTGATTTATAACAACAGTGTGAAATTATCTGAGTACAGTAAACAAACAGTGTAGACATGCCTGTTGACACATTAGCACTGCCATTAGTCAAACAGTCCCTGGCAATAATGTTTTGCTGATTGCATTTCAATGTGATACTAAGATATTTCATCACTTCCCTCTAACACTGCCCAGTTCCATGGTGCTGTATAAACCTGAAGCTGTTTGGATGCACTGAATATAATCTAAATCAATTTTCCTTAAAGGGTGCATTATTATTGTCTTAGAGCGAAAAGCAGCATTGTGCTCTCTTCAAACATAACCCAAAAGCTCTGTGGTATAAACACTATTGAGTGCAAAGAAAAGACTGATTCCTTCTTGCCTCAGTGATTTACTGTGCTTCATAGCACTGTCAATGCCATTCCCTCAAGATTAGGGCTTTTATTTGATATCAAACTAATGAGATTTCCCTCTCAGAGCACATACTCTGACTTTTTACTCTTAGGAAGATCACATTTGTGTATATTCATGAATGATATTTGTTTTCAATATACATAAAGCATCTCCAGCTTATCTATATATTTTCTAAATGTCAATGTTTTATTCATACATTCTCTATCATTTGCTTTTCATATCCCCCAACACTTGAACTGTATAAACTGTCAAAAAGAGTGATATGTTTCATTGGTATATTGAACATCTAATCCAGTTTGCTACTTGTGTAGGATATAGAGACTCTCTATCATATCAACCCACTATTATTGTTATTATCTGAAACCAAAGAAGATTGAAAAGGTGGCACCTGTGATTACATCACACAAATCTTTAACAATTAACTCAACCCAATATTGTCCATGAAAGCATCTCTCTCTTTTTCATACTGTACTGTACATATCCATTGCCCTGCAAAATGTACTGCTTAGATGGCTGAACAGTACAAACAAACACATTTGCAAAGAACAGTATCGTGTCAAGCTACAGTAATAGTTTAGCTTACTGTGGCTGTTCAGCATAGAATTGTAGAATCTCAGAAAAACACCCGTCCAGTTCCACTGCCAATCCAGTCAGTTTAGTCTTCAATTGATTGACAACCATGTCAAGCACATACCGTACTGTATTATACCCCTTTGCTCAGCCATGCTAGCAGATTTACCTTACTCACACAGGAGAGACATCAGTCTCATCAGAGAGCTACTGCAGTATTCTTAACATACTCCTCTTTGACTGCATGACTGCAATCTCATATTCAAAACAGGGTGTCAGGGATGGACTGTATTTGGAGGCCATTTGAAATATGTCCTTCATAAACTCTTGGAACATACCCAGAACATCCTCACACACACACACACACACACACACACACACACACACACACACACACACACACACACACACACACACACACACACACACACACACACACACACACACACGCACACACACTGCTGAATTATAGATGAACAACCTGACACTGTGATGATACATTTGTCACATCTCGATAAAATCATACTTTTTAGAAGGATTGTTCCTCTTTATGCACCCAGGAGTTCAGATTTTGTCACTTGACATTTACGTGGAGTCTTATGACCGCCCTGAGCGCTGATGTCTCCATGCCAATGACACAGCCTGAGCCTCTTCACAGAGAGGGGCGTGTAGGCTGGGGGGGCTGGGGGGCTGGGAGGCTGGTTGGCTGGGAGGCTGGTTGGCTGGGAAGCTGGGAGGCTGGATGTCTCGGGAGCTGGGAGGCTGGAGAGCATTGGATGGTTCTATTCCCTTTTAAACCTTCCACATCTCTCAGGATAAAAGCCTAGGCCCCATTGACCATTGATCACATTGTTTGAGCTAATTGAGGAAATAGTGTACTAGTACTGTAGGTACTTGTATCTGGTTTCCTGCATTTCAGTTTTCAAATAGAATCAGTTAAGGGTTAGCATTGCTCAAACAACTGAGATATGATCTTATCTTCACTGAAGATGGATACTGTACTATACCACTTATATTTTAATCTAAATAATAATGTGGTGAATTTTGTACATACAGTTAGGTCCATATATATTTGGACACTGATACCATTTTTGTTATTTTAGCTGTTTACTAAAACATATTCAAGTTTCAGTTATATAATGACTATGGGCTTAAAGTGCAGACTCTCAGATTTAATTTGAGGGTATTCACATCCAAATTGGAGGAAGGGTTTAGGAATTACAGCTCTTTTATATGTAGCACCCTCTTTTTCAAGGGACCAAAAGTAATTGGACAATTGACTCAAAAGCTGTTTCATGGACAGGTGTGGGCTATTCCTTTGTTATCCCTTTATCAATTAAGCAGGTAAAAGGTCTGAGTTGATTCCAAATGTGGCATTTGCATTTGGAAGCTGTTGCTGTGAACACACAACATGTGGTCAAAGGAGCTCTCAATAGAAGTGAAAAAGGCCACCCCGAGGCTGCAAAAACAAAAAGATCCATCAGAGACATAGCAGCAACATTTGGAGTGGCCAAATCAACAGTTTGGTACATTCTGAGAAAAAAAGAACGCACTGGTGAGCTCGGCAACACAAAAAGGCCTGGACGTCCACGGAAGACAACAGTGGTGGATGAGGTACCTTCACATGGTAAAGAAACCTTCACATGAGGTACCTTCACATGGTAAAGAAAAACCCCTTCACAACATCCAGCTAAGTGAAGAACACTTTCCAGGAGGTACGCATATCATTATCCAAGTCTACCATAAAGAGAAGACTTCAAAAGAGCAAATACAGAGGGTTCATCACAAGGTGCAAACCATTCATAAGTCTCAAGAATAGAAAGGCCAGATTAGACTTTGCCAAAAAACATCTAAAAAAACCAGCCCAATTCTGGAACAGCATTCTTTAGACAGATGAAACTAAGATCAACCTGTAACAGAATGAAGGGAAGAAAAAAGTATGGAGAAGGCTTGGAACTGCTCATGATCCGAAGCATACCACATCATCTATAAAACATGGTGGAGGCAGTGTGATGGCATGGGCATGCATGGCTTCCAATGGCACTGGGTCACTAGTGTTTATTGATGATGTGACAGAAGACAGAAGCAGTCGGATGAATTCTGAAGTGTTTAGGGATATACTGTCTGCTCAGATTCAGCCAAATTCAGCAAAGTTGATTGGACGGCGCTTCACAGTACAGATGGACAGTGACCCAAAACATACTGTGAAAGCAACCCAGGAGTTTTTCAAGGCAAAGAAGTGGAATATTCTGCAATGGCCGAGTCAATCACCTGATCTCAACCTGATCGAGCATGCATTTCACTTGCTGAAGACAAAACTAAAGGCAGAAAGACCCACATACAAACAACAACTGAAGACAGCTGCAGTAAAGGCCTGGCAAAGCATCACAAAGGAGGAAACCCAGCATTTGGTGATGTCCATGGGTTCCAGACTTCAGGCAGTCATTGCCTGCAAAGGATTCTCGACAAAGTATTAAAAATGAACATTTTATTTATGATTATGTTAATTTGTCCAATTACATTTGAGCCCCTGAAAATGGGGGACTGTGTATAAAAATGGTTGCAATTCCTAGATGTTTCATACAAACTTTTTGTTCAACCCCTTGAATTAAAGTTGAAAGTCTGCCCTTCAATTGCATCTCGATTGTTTCATTTCAAATCCATTGTGGTGGCATACAGAGCCAGAATTATGAAAATTGTGTCACTGTCCAAATATTTCCGGACCTAACTGTACATTCATGTCAAGATAGCAAGATTTACACATGAAGTGCCAGTAGTGATTATTAGTAGACGAATTATCTCTCAACCATCATGCAAACTACATGAAACCCCTGCAGACGCCCTCAGAGATGTCCTTCTTGTTAGAGTCTCATAGATGGCATGGTTAATTTGTCATCCTGTCAACTAATAAATGTCCTGTCACAATCTGTATGCGTGTTGCGACAGTTTAACCATATATCTTACCACTGACATTTCACATACAGTATACACCAGGGGAGGCTCATTGGAATGCGTGTGTTTGATACCATTCCTCATTCCATTCCATGTCTCAACATGTGTTTGATACCATTCCTAATTCCATTCCATGTATTACAATGAGCCCGTCCTCCTATTTCTGCCTCCACCGGCCCCTCTTGGTACACACATAGAAAAATGGGTTTGATCTTTCAGTCGACATTTGACGATGCCGTGACTTTCATAATGAACATCTTATAGGCACAACATCAATGTGACAGAACAGCTGCATAAAAGCATTATATGTGCTGTATTATGTAATAATGATAATATTTGTGTAGGTTTCTCGATAAATCACAGATTTTAGGCATCTTTATGGATTTACATAAATATATTATATATATATTATATATAAATTATATAGTGCATATTTGTGTTGTATTTAAATATAAATACAGGTATTTAATGAATAATTAATGAATAATGAATAATGAATGTTGAGTGAATATGAGTTCATGTGAATTGTCACCAAATGTGTCTTTGATGTATAGAGATATCATTGAGTCCACCAAACTTTCAGATACAGGATGAAGCAATATGACTGCAGGTTTTCAATATGAATAGTTCTGAAGACCAGCCGACAAAACTATAAATTGTGCTTGAAGCCTGTTTTCAGGACCTACCGCCCAGTGAATGTTTGTATTAGAAAAGGGTTCCCTTCATTTTAGGCGAATAGGGGAGAGTTTCCAGTCTCCATGTCTCTTGGCTCACAGATGGTGAGTATGGTTCCAGCCTGGCTCGGCAAAGAGGAGGCGCTGATTCAAATGAATTTCCATTACAGAAAACTGTCTGGCTGGAATAAATCATAATAAAAATGGAACTTGTGGCCTGTCATCTCCCAAAGATCTGCTACCTTGGGACACTGCAGAAACCTCTTCCATCATATGCCCCAGTGAAGCAGAGACGATGGAAAAGACCATGCAGAGCCTTTCTGTGCCAGAGGGGAAAGTTTTTCAAAAGGGATTAAAATAAAGCTCGCTTTTTAAAAAGGGGGCTGCCTCTTTGCTTATGTATATATTTCAGCCATGCCTGCTTCTCATGTGAAATGGCTATCTTGAATTCAGTCTCCATCCAGTACTGTGTGTTGTTTTGTGAAACATTGATAATTGCTATAACCTTTGCTAATAATTGCTATGACAATTTGAAACGTTTCTTAATTAGCCAACCACTGTGCATATAATACTAATCTAAGAATATGTAGTGAAAAAGCCTTTCTGATTGGTTAGATAGTCTTCCTGATAGGTTGTTTAGTGCTTAGTTCTACAGTGAATAAGCAGCCAGTCTGCCAGCCTGTGTTATATCACAGCACAATAAGGGTACATGCCTCACCGCAATGCTATCAATTAGATGTGGAGAAATGTCAGCCTGTGAAAGTGTGGATCCCCTAGAGCATTTCTGTTAGTGGAGGCTGGTGGAGGTAGAAATCGGAGGATGGACTCATTGTAATGCATGGAATGGAATGAGGAACGGATACCATTCTTCATTCCGTTCCACGCATTACAATGAGCCTGTCCTCCATCTGCCTCCCTGGTCTCTGTGTGCATTGTTTGTCACTTTGCAGACATAAAACATGTCAACATGGCATAGAGCAACACTCCAGTACTTTCAAATTGGCCCTGAGGGAATCAGTGTGTGCACTTTGGTCTTTTCTCCAAATGTCAAGATACTCTATGGACACATTTCATCTAAAAATGCATCTGTCATCTGCCACACATATCTCTATGCATCGTATAAAATGGGCTATGGAACCACATTCTGTTGCACTGCAAACCCTGCTATGTTTCTGTGTTGTGTGTATTGGAATTTAAAAAGGGTTTCCTATTATTACTTTACCTTTTGCAGTAACTCTCTGGATGCATTTGTTTAAGATGTTGCAAGATAAATACTCCATAGAAGAAGAACATTATTTCTTTATTTCCCTGGTAGTGTAGTGTGATCTGCAGTAGATTTATTCCCAATCGACAACTAGATACATATTGTATACTTGCTCTATACTCAATCAATGTGGTTTGTATATGCTGAACGATAATCATGCTCATGTCAATATATGGATCTTACACTTAAATATTGATCATGATCACGTCACTACATGGATCTTATGCATAAATAATTAAATATCAACTGAAAATGTATTGTACATCCCACCTGTAGGACCAGAGTTGGTGTATTTTTCATGTATCTCAACATATTTTACTGTGCTAATATGTAGGGTTTTTCCATTTTATTCTAATCCAGACAGTAATTCCTCTGGCAATATGAATAATGCCTCGCCATGTACATCACCAGTGTGCCTGTCTTCATGAATTGTACAGTATCTGTGAGACCTTTCTGTAGCAGGACATTTTCTCATTTGCTTGTATTGTTG
Source organism: Argentina silus (assembly GCF_951799395.1). Lineage (NCBI taxonomy): Eukaryota > Metazoa > Chordata > Actinopteri > Argentiniformes > Argentinidae > Argentina > Argentina silus. The sequence continues at coordinate 6,983,362 of NC_139658.1, read as the reverse complement.
AATTGAGTGGCGGTTTATCCAAGGTTTATCCAAGAAACCCCTGATCCTGTAGTGGTGGATGCAAAAGCCAACCTGCACTCAAGTGCCAGTATTCTATTTGAAAAGGAGAGAAAATCTATTGATGTTTAGCTCATTGAAATATTAATATTCACAACTACCCCCCACCCACCCGCCACCCCACCCAACTGCCACCCCTGCATGGTGATCAGAATTTCAAGTGGAGCACTGAGTAAATGCTTTCAAGCTGCGTTTGAGATACTTCACCGAATATTTTCAGCTTCAGAGCTTCTGCTCCTAAACTCTGGCAATATAACAAATAGTGAATTGCTTTTACACAGTTCCCATGTTGTTGTTTTCAACCTGACATCAATTATTCAATCAGACAATAGTGGAAAGATAAATCAAATGATGCAATTCCTTCAATCAAAATAACCGGATTTGGCTTTTGACTCGCACAACACAGTGTGTATCACAGTGCCATTTGCAATTCAATTACATCACGATAGCCAAGATGTTTCATCTGCAAGAATACGCTTTTTTTTGGGTCTTGTACGAGAAATAGATTTTTTTAATAATACCAGTGTGTGGAGGACCAGTTTGTACAGTATAAAAGATTAGGATATCTGGAGATTATGAGATCTTCCACCATTGAATGGCTACATAATCTTCAGAAATTATTATTACTTTCTCTCGAGAAAACTAAAGGCAACATTGTCTAACCAGACAGACTGAGGAAAGTCAACTGGTGAGAGTCCAGTGTTAAAACATTTGTGTTCTGCCTGAATGTTGGGGGACCCTCCACATCTGTGCAATATTTAACATTCTGTAATTACTTTCATTTTACCAAAAGGTGTGGAGAGCTGTGGAGGCTTGTGGAGGTAGAAATCGGAGGACTTCCATTGCAAACATGGAACGGAATGAGGTATGGTGTTACATGTATTTGATATCATTCCTCATTCCATTCCATGCATTACATGCATTGAGCCCGTCCTCTGATTTCTACCTCTACCAGCTTCCACTGCTCTCCACACCTTTTGGTAAATTAAACTAATATTACTCCTAATGAAAGTAGAAATTAGCCTAATGGTGCACGGTAATGTACTGTCGAACTGTCAGTACTTCTGGCCAGGGACATAACAATGGAACTTACTAATTTATGCATGGCGCCACGGCAGCTTCAATTGGAAATTAAAATCTTTGAATTTTTATATTAAAATTCACACATTCAACCTTGAAGTTAATTAAGAGTGTAAAGACTCTGCATGCCTCAACCCTCCCACATCCCAGAGGTGGATATCCTCTTGGTGACGTTCACTCTTTCACATTTAGCCTACCAGTGGTAAGGACTGTACTGTTCATTTTACATTTACATTTTAGACATTTATCCAAAGTGACTTACAACAAGTACATTTGTCTAAGTAAGTGAATCATCTGTACATCAGTCATCATAAGAAAAGCAAATCTATGCTAGGACCAGGGGCCATTAGCAATGCTAGAATGCTTTTTTTTTTTTTTTTAATTTATTTATTTACAGTAGAGAAACTGTACACAGGGGTAGTGGGGATGAAGGGGTCTTTACGAGGGACAGTCAAGATGTAGCCTGAAGAGGGTCTTCAGTCTACGGCGGAAGATAGGTCGCCTGCCAGGGGTAAGGACAGTACTGTTCCTGTAGGTTGACTTATTTACATGTGTGTTAGGACTGTACTGTTCCTGTAGATAGACTTATTTACATGTATGTTAGGACTGTACTGTTCCTGTAGATAGACTTATTTACATGTATGTTAGGACTGTACTGTTCCTGTAGATAGACCTATTTACATGTATGTTAGGACTGTACTGTTCCTGTAGATAGACTTATTTACATGTATGTTAGGACTGTACTGTTCCTGTAGATAGACTTATTTACATGTATGTTAGGACTGTACTGTTCCTGTAGATAGACTTATTTACATGTATGTTAGGACTGTACTGTTCCTGTAGATAGACTTATTTACATGTATGTTAGGACTGTACTGTTCCTGTAGATAGACCTATTTACATGTATGTTAGGACTGTACTGTTCCTGTAGATAGACTTATTTACATGTATGTTAGGACTGTACTGTTCCTGTAGATAGACTTATTTACATGTATGTTAGGACTGTACTGTTCCTGTAGATAGACTTATTTACATGTATGTTAGGACTGTACTGTTCCTGTAGATAGACTTATTTACATGTGTGTTAGGACTGTACTGTTCCTGTAGATAGACTTATTTACATGTGTGTTAGGACTGTACTGTTCCTGTAGATAGACTTATTTACATGTATGTTAGGACTGTACTGTTCCTGTAGATAGACTTATTTACATGTATGTTAGGACTGTACTGTTCCTGTAGATAGACTTATTTACATGTGTGTTAGGACTGTACTGTTCCTGTAGATAGACTTATTTACATGTGTGTTAGGACTGTACTGTTCCTGTAGATAGACTTATTTACATGTATGTTAGGACTGTACTGTTCCTGTAGATAGACTTATTTACATGTATGTTAGGACTGTACTGTACTGTAGACTTATTTATATGTGTGTTAGGACTGTACTGTTCCTGTAGATAGACTTATTTACATGTATGTTAGGACTGTACTGTACTGTAGACTTATTTATATGTGTGTTAGGACTGTACTGTTCCTGTAGATAGACTTATTTACATGTGTGTTAGAGCAGCATAACACCTGGCCCAGAGGCACACCATAGCCTATGTTATAGCTACATGTCTATCATGTAGAAGCTTTGAAACTGCACAGTTGTCACTGCTGAAACCAGACATTACTCATAAGGCAGACACATAAGCATAATGTTGATCAGGTTTTAAAAGCGGGCATAATTATCCACCTGTATGTACCTGGCTCTGAGGTGATCATAGTAATCCAAGGCTAATTCCCACCCTACAGCATCGTGCAGTATTACACATGACCATTGCATTTGCTTGAGGTAATCAAGTTACTCTTATGACACAGATGTAACTGAAATGTCTCATGCTTGTCTTTACAATCGTATAACCTAAACAGATGATGTTATCATCTTAATAGCCCTAATTTCATGCACAGCTGGTCACTGATTCTATTTGTAATAATGTAACAATGCATTATGAATCAGATGAAAGGCCCCAACGGTATTTGGAGGACGTGCATTTGATGGTTGTTATTGCTTTTTGTTGAGTTATGGGAAGCAATCTTATGAAGTTATTTTCCCTGTGAAGAGTTAAACAATAGGCAGCACTAACACCCTCCAATAAGATTCTTCAAACCGGACATAAACATTGTAAGCACTTTCCGCAGGACGAGTGACCACTGGACGATTGTTCTAGAAGTACTATTATGTTGCATCATGGATAATTGAACAACAAAATTGTAATTTCAGGGACCAGTGCTCAGTGTCCACTCTGTACCCTTGTGGTACAAGACATTGGAGATTATACTGTACACTTCTGCTTTGGTCAGAACTCTTCTAAATTACTACCTCAGCCATTGTTAAAGTCAACAAGGTTGTGAGAGTTATACAGTAATTGGTAGCGAGTTCTCCCCCTTAAGGTTAATTTATGCTTTGTCGATCAACACTGCCGACAATTGTTCATTGACAGAAATTAAGCTAGTCGACACTTTTGAGTGTTGCCGAAGGGTGTTGCGCACTTCCTGAACTTTCTTATGTCACTGACGCTGTCATAGATTGATATGTCATAAAACCTTTACAATGTAAGAGTTTTGTTTTGATGCTTACAATTAAAAGGGCTTTGTTAAGTTATTTTCCCTGTGTAATCTGTAATTTGTGCAGTACTGTACATCATTTTCTTCTCTTTTAATTAATGATATATAGACATTGATTACTGAAGAATATAACTTAGATATGCCTAATGAGCTTAGTTCAACTGTCTTACCCCATCAAAACCCAAAATATAGTTGTTTTACTCCATTGTTTGTAAACTAAACAAACACTGTATAGTGGTTAAAACTATCATTTGTATCTCATGGATTGTCAGTCCTTGCATCCATAGCTCTGTCTATGAAATTGAGAGTGGTTACATTTCTCCAGCCCCATCCCTCAGCTGTTTACCCCAAAAAGTGGCAGAGAGCAGCCTGCTTTGTTGTTGTTTGAATTACAGATTGCACCTTTAATTTGGCAGCCATACATTTTCATATTGAACATGTGGATGATTTTATCACCAGGAGCCGAATACAAGTGGGTTTTTTTGTACTTAGGGTTCGCCCCTAACCCTAACCCTTTCTCTAGCGCTGTGGCTGCTTCTAGCATTCACTCTAATAGATGCAAAGTTGTTTCAGTTACTTTGGGTGAGTGTACTTCATGTAAGCTGCTCTGGATAAGAGTGTCTCCTAAATGACTAAAATGTAAAAAATAAATAAAGTACAGTAGACGTCATTAAATAACAACATAACAGGCATAACAGGCAGACAGGTTATGAAGAAGAAGAACCCACTATCTCCTCATTCCTCCTGGACCCAGTAGCTGCAGCACAATGGAGACAGATTTCCACCCAAAGCCGAGAGTGATCCTGGCTGGCGAGGGACCCCTTTGATATGAGAGGAGGCTAATCCCTGTGTTCTAGCTGCTGCCATGTCTTCATCTTCCCAACCAGGTGCCCTTTCATTAACCTTTGACTCGTGCTGGCACCCTGTTTGAAGAAGCTGGTATTAAATTGGCTTATCCCAGATCGCTGCTGCTGCTGCAGCGAGAGAGCAGCTCTCTCTTTCTCACAGGTCTCTCAAAGTGCTGCAGAGTACAACAGTACAACATTATATAACTGCTCTGTTCTGGGCTGGGCTGGGCTGGGCTGGGCTGGTCCAGGCTGCTCTCTACTGCCCCCTGTGACAGGGTTAGGAAACTTGTTGAGGGTGCGAGAGACACACAGACAGCAACAGGACATACAGAGCAGGGACTGGAGACAGGGGAGATCAATGTATTTAATAACTACAGTATAAGTTATCATTATTCACCTTTATTTACTCAGAACACATTTTCATTTTATGCAAGGTAAAGAGTAATTTAATGAGATATAGCGCCACACATTCATGCTTCCCAATTGTACAGTACACATTTTTACTGTAAATGTCTCAGTTTAAAAACACTTTATCATATCTAACTGGTTGCATGTAATGGGATATGAGGAATGAGATACAATAAAACAATAACCCCCTACATACAAGCCACAAACCATTCGTGTGTTGTACATGGCATGACATGACATGGTTTTCCATTTGTGCATCTTCCCTCCCTCCCTCCTTCCCTCCCTCCCTCCCTCCCTCGCTCCCTCCCTCCCTCGTCCCTCCACCACATAAGCTACAGCTTCATTCTGCTGTCTTGCATTGCTGGGAGATGGGAGTTCATCAGGTATTCACTGGTACAGCATCAGGGTCAGGCCTACTGGAGCTGTGCCTGTCTATGTTGTGTTCATACAGAAGGGAATTGTAGTGGCAGAGATAGATCTGGTGCTCTGTAGCCGTCTCGATAAATTGCATACGGCAGCATAATACAGAGCTGCTTAAACACTTCACAGGAGCTCCCTGTGGTCCCTCTTAGTGACAGCACTTTTCCAATATGGTCAGTGGAGATATTGGAGACTCAGAGGTCCAAGACACTCAAAAGGCCCAGAGAAATTCAAATGGATTTACAGCAAGAAATCAGCATTACCGTAGCAGGTGCAGGTGCTATTATGAGGGGTTTAATCACTGTGTGTGTGTGTGTGTGTGTGTGTGTGTGTGTGTGTGTGTGTGTGTGTGTGTGTGTGTGTGTGTGTGTGTGTGCGTGTGTGTGTGTGTGTGTGTTGGCCGTGGTGGTGGTAAAATGTAACATTAGGTTGTTATTATACCGTAACACTGTAATTATCATAATACAACAAAGCATTCTCCATAACGACAAACATCAAGACACCATGCTGCCAGGTTCTCAAACTGTTCTCATACTCTCATGTCGACATTGGGATCTAATTGTGTTTATTTCCTTACAGAGTAACACTGAATGAATCTCATACTGTATGTACAGTGAACAGTCTTGTAGATACTGGGAGCGGAGGACAGATGGTTTAGAAACACAGGGGCTTTTTTTATGTAGACTCCGCTGGGGGAGGTCGTGGTGCCGTGGAGTGTAGCGTGGCAGAGATACAGTAATGATGGTAGGTAGGAAGAAATCATTACACCCTTTTTATATGCGACCACCAGTGCTTTTTTCCTGCTTTGCCTTTGTTAGGTCTCGTCTTGTTCGTTGGTTTGTTTGTCTTTGTTTCATGTTATTCATTTATTGTTCCCTGTTTATTTGTGTCTCTCACTTTATCTCTCGTTCCAGACACTTCACTACCTGCCCTTGTGTGTTTCCCGCCTGTGTGATCGTCTACCCCGCCCTGATTGTATTCACCTGTTCCTCATCATCATTCTTTGTGTAATTAGTCTGTGTGTTTCCCTCCTCTCTTTGTTTCTTTGTGCCTTAGTGTCAAAACGTCCCAGCGGTTTTCTTAGTGATTTCTTGTCTTCCTGGTTTTTGATCTTTGTTAGTTTTTCCGAGTTTGTCTTTTGCCTTTTCCCTGTTGGATTATCCGCCTCCTATTTGACTACCTGTGAACCATACCCTGCCTTGCCTACCCTTATTGCATCATCTGTCTCTCAACAAACTGTTTGCCTGTGTACCAAACCCTGCCTTGCATACCCCTTATTGGATGTCTGCCTCCCTACATATTGTCTACCTGTGCACTGGAATTAAAGGATTATTCTTTTGGATTAAGCTTTTGTCCCAAATTGTGCGATTGAGTCCTCTGCCTACAGTCTTTACAGTACGAACTGGCCATCAGAATTGACAGCCGTCTTCAGGAGAAAGAGATGGAGAGGTCCAGGTCTGCGATTTCTCTGCCAATCCGGAGGGGTCAGTTCCATGTCGATCGCTCTCCTTCGTGGCGTCCTCTCCAACGATTCCCTCTGGAGGCTGATGCACCAGTGACTCCTACTTCTAAAACCCATGCAGTTGGGGAGAGCCCGTCTCACTCCTGAGGAGTGTCAGCGACATATACGGGAGGGTAGATGCAGATGCTAACTGTGCCCAGTTAGGGCATTTCATGTCTGGGTGTCCGGTAAAAAGCAGGGCTCATCAGTTCACCGCACAAGACCTATTCGACTTATCATCATGAATAACCACTTGGAAGCCCTGAGTTTTCATTTGTCAAACTCCTCTTCACAGCCTCTCATTCTGGGTTATCCCTGGTTTGCTAAGCATAACTCCCACATAGACTGGTGCACTGGGGAGGTTATGGGGTGGGGCAAGGGATGCACACTCTCATGCTTTTCTTCTGTTCCGGCTTCAGTGTCTCCTCGACCTTCGGCCTCTGTATATCCTGCGCCTCCGGAGCCTCCAGTGCCTCCAGTGCCTCCAGTGCCTCCAGTGCCTCCTGGGTTTCATGTCTCCTCACGTCCCCTGGTTTCATTGGATTCTGATTTCCCGGACCTCTCTAGTGTTCCCCCCTGTTACCTCGACCTCAAAGAGGTATTCAGCAAGACCCTTGCCACCACTCTGCCTCCTCACTGGTCCTACGACTGCGCTATTGACTTGCTCCCAGGATCGTCTCCTCCCAGAGGAGGATCGTCTCCTCCTCCCTTATCGGCCCCAGAGAGCGATGCTATGAAGGAATATATTGACTCTTCAATAGCTGCTGGTATCATTTACCCTTCCTCTTCTCCTGCTGGGGCTGGCTTTTTCTTTGTGGACAAGAAGGATAAAACGCTTCGTCCCTGCATTGACTATCGAGGCATTAATGAGATCACCATAAAGAACAGGTACCCCCCTCCCTCTTATCTTATCTGCTTTTGAACTATTGCAAGGGAAGATATTCACTAAGCTGGACCTCTGTAATGCCTATCATTTGATTAGGATAAAGGAGGGGGACTATTGGAAGACGGCATTCAATACTCCTAGTGGTCACTATGAGTACCTGGTTATGCCATTTGGACTCACTAATGCCCAGGAGGTGTTGAATCAGTTTGTTTTTGTTTACCTGGATGATATCCTTATCTTCTCCCCCAATGAGGAGACTCATGTCCAACACGTCCGCCAAGTTCTCCAGCATCTCCTCGACAACCAGCTTTTCGGAAAAGCTGAAAAGTGTGAATTCCATGTCTCCACTGTTGCTTTCCTGGGTTTTTATCATCCCTAAAGACAATGGTTAGTGCGGTTGCTGAGTGGCCCCTGCCTACTAGTCGCAAGCTGGTACAGTGGTTTTTAGGGTTTGCTAATTTCTAAAGTCGTTTTATCAGAAATTTTAGTACTATTGCCGCACCACCTCTCACCTCCTCGTCTGTTAGATTCCAGTGGTCTCCCCAGACGGACCAGGCATTGCGGAGGTTGAGGGAGAGCTTAACCTCGGCACGCATTCTCACTGTCCCAGATCTCCGGCGGCAGTTCGTTGTAGAAGTGGATGCCTCAGACATGGGCATCGGGGCTGTCCTCTCCCAGCGGTCTCCAGAGGATAACAAACTTCATCCCTGCGCCTTCCTCTCCTGGAAACTCTCTCCTGCCGAGAGGAATTATGAGATGGGGAACAGGGAGCTATTGGCCGTCAAGGCGGCGTTGGTGGAGTGGCGCCACTGGCTGGAGGGAGCATCCTTTTCTGGTTTGGACCTGGAGTATATCCGGACCGCCAAGCGGCTCAACTCCAGGCAAACCAGATGGGCCCTGTTCTTCAATAGGTTTGTGTTCTTCCTGTCATACCACCTGGTTCCAAAAACATTAACCTGTCTCGCCTGTTTGACCCAGACTCTACCCCAAGGGGTCCCACCAACATTCTGCTATCTTCCTGTGTGGTGGAGACTGTGACATGGGGTATTGAGGAGGAGGTCAGACAGGCAGGTGTTGATGATCAAGGGCTGTCCCCTGAACCGGTTGTTTGTCTCTGTCTCCCATCACTCTCAGGTGATCCATTGGGCCCACACCTCCCTCATCTCCTGTCACCCTGGAATACGGAGGACTCTCTTTGTGATCAGTCAACGTTTCTGGTGGCCGTCCATGGAGAGAGATGTTGGAGAGTATGTGTCTGCCTGTTCTGTGTGCGCCCGGAACAAGGTCTCCCAATGCCCGCCTCCCGGTCTCCTGCGCCCGTTTCCTGTGCCTCATCGCCCCTGGTCCGACATCTCACTGGACTTCATCATGGGATTACCTCATCAAAAGGTAACACCACCATTCTGCTTTGCTGCTTGCTGTGCCTCGTTTCCCAGAATTCGGCCACCTGGAGTAAGCATCTCATGTGGGTTGAGTATGCTCACAACACCCTGCAGGGGTCTGCTTCGGGTCTCTCCCCCTTCCAGTGCGCCTACATACCCCCTAGCACAGTTCAATCAAACAGCTGTTATCAAGAACATCTTATGAGAATCAGAATCAGAATCAGAAGACAAAGTCACAAAGCGTATATGAAAACATTATTGTGAAATAGCAGTACAATTTCATTGGATGAAAGATTGGGACAGTCCTTACATTTATGATGGGGTTTCTCTTGCTGTAAAGGTTACATGGGCCTCAGGAGCCCCGTCAGAGAGGTCATAGATGAGAGACTGTACCCTTTCATTTGGCTGTTGGGTACAGTGGGTGATACATCCAAGGCCAAGGAGGCAGCAGAAACACTTACAACTCTGGGTGCAAAATGTCATGCAAAAACAGCCTGTGGCCCAAAAAAGAATAGATATAATATATGCAGTTCTCAGCTGTGGTTATGTGCGTAAAAGGCGTTACCATGGAGGTTGTCATGGGCTGTTAGGAGACCACACAACACACACACACACACACACACACACACACACACACACACACACACACACACACACACACACACACACACACACACACACACACACACACACACATACACTCACTCACATTGAGGAGTGTAATGTTTTGAAATTGAGTAATGAGTCAAACGAACACAATACTTGCGACACACCTATTGGCCACAGATGCCCATAGACATGCACAGTAAGTGGAAAGCATGAGTATTATGTGATGCCATTCTTCTTCTATGGTTTGAGTTGTGTGTCCAGCATTGCTGTAATGATTGCTTGTCAGTTGGCGGTATTGGTAGAAGCGGCGCTGGGCTGACCCCCTATGTACACCAGTAGACGTGGAGGAGGTATTAGTACCATATATCATGTAAAATTAGCAGCAGGAACCCCTGTCAGCCCAGACATTGGCACTTAATCTTGTAGTTTTGGCAGACTGTTGCCTTAACGGGTCAAATGATATCTATAAATCAAGCATCCCCTAGAGCAGAGGAGAGGGGGAGTCAGAGCCTGGAGGGAGCGAGCTGGCACTCACACTCCTGGGGAATTAAGCCTGGTCATAAAGCCTTACTCAAGGAAATAATCCAGTCTATTTCATAAAGGATTAAACCCCTTAAGGAAGATTGATTGCCTCTTTCCTCTTTTTCTACTAGATGTAATCCTAGATTATGGCGACCACTTGGAGTTAAATCTTAAAGAAATTGGCACAGGATTAACAATGGGTCATCCATTCTTAGATTGCCTTGTTGTCTTGTTATGGTGGAAGAGGGTTTAGGAGGTCGTTTTATCATCCCAGCATTATCTTTTCATGTGGAGGAAGGGAACCACTTTAAATTAGACTCAAACTCCCATTGTTCCTCTCAACGTACTGTAAGATATGCATTTAAAACTATACCAGCATATTCTGGTATTTTCAATTGACATTTTGATATCCAATTTGGTGTGGGACCTCAGAGGGCATTGGTCCCTAAGAGTGAGATAGAGGGGGAGAGATTCAGTGACAGACAGACATGAGTGTCACTCTAGAGAGACACTAATGATATGTAATCACTGAGTCTGGTTGATGGTGGCAGTGGCTCTGAGTACAAGATGGAGTGGGGTAGGGGGAGGGTTGGGGTTGGAGTGGTGGGGGTGGTGGGGGTGGTGGGGGTGGTGAGGAGTGTGGGACTCAACAGAAATGCTCTGCCACCCATGGAACTAATTTAAAGTCCTCGTTTAGAGGCTGTCACGCGGTGCGCTCTGACGACCACTGATCTGTGCACATTTAACGGCGCAGGCAGCTGTCAGGGACTGACAGACAGCCCCCTCCACTGACTGATTACATGCAGGGCCAGAGTGAACTGTGATCTGGTGAACTTTATTTTCCCTGGCAGGTCCAACGTGCAGTGAAGGTCCCAGCAGTGGCAGTGGCCATCCCCCATCCGCCTACCACCACCACCGACCCACTGGGCTATCATAGGCTCCATTAGCACTGTAGACAGATGACATAGCACCCTAGGTACACACACATGAATAATCCCAACGAGAATATGATTTATTTCTCCAACACCTTTGTAAAGGAACATTTATAAACAAGCACTTTTCAGCCTTTTAAAAAAGATAAATAAAGAGATGGAAGGATTACACCATGCAGGTTATTGTGTTACAGTACAGAAGCCCAGGATCATTCATTAATTTTGCAAACACATTACATTGTTATAAGCTTTCCACTCATTCAATAGACAGAGTATGCATTTCATTGCATGGTATAATATATCCAATAGAACCTAATAGAATAGATAGAAACTAATGAAAGAGATAACAATTCCCACACCTGCTGTGTTTTCAGGTCAGGTTTACAAGTACAAGGCTTTTTAAGGGATAATCAGACATGGTTTTATTTGAACTGTACTGGGACTGGGCAATCTAAACACATTGTTTTAATTAATCAGTAATTAATTACCTCAAAATTGCATATTTCCCATGTGACCCTACATGAGGGAATACTATAAGCATTATGTTCTGTCTCAACAAGAGTGCAAATAAAGTTTGACATCCTAACCATGTTGAAGGAGTATAGCTACAAATAAACAACACAGAAATACATGTTTTTTCTTGGATTAAGCAGTTGACCTGGCTTTTCACAATGGTTTTGTTAATCTTGTTTACACTTAATTGTGCACGAACATGTTTATTCTAAGGACAAAAGACAGCCACTCAAATAGGATACAAAGAAAACAAGACATATAGAGGTCTCAAGTTATAACAGCTGTTTCTGTATGAGAGTGCCAGTATCTCTCTGTGGTTGCCAGAAAAAGAGAGCCATCAAATAAGGATTCCTGCCTGTCTACCTGCAAATCTCCCCAAATCTGTGGATTAGCCTTAAATCTTGCCAAATCTTGGGCTGGTGCTACATCAGAGGGTGTGCAGAGCTGTTACGTAACTCATTAAGACCTCACCATACTCTTTCTCTCTCTCTGTCTCTCTCTCTGTCTCTCTCTCGCTCTCTCTTGCTCTCTCTCTCTCGCTGGTTCCTCACCCCTCCAACTGTGAACCTTTGAGCAAATAAAGCCATGAACACAGGTTGAACACCCACAAACTCCTGAAAACTTTCCCATTTGAAAAACAATTATAGTGTATATATATATATATATATATTAAATTACATTATTATATTACAGTATAATCATTATTCTGTTAATTAACCAAATTATCTCTATCAGGTAGTTGAACTGTATTGCTGCATACTGTATAATCAACATAATGATAAACTTGTGTCTGGTCTTTGGGTTGGGAAAGACACGAAAACTACAAAAACTTAAAATGACAAGTCAGGCTACTGACTTCTTGTCAAACGTCACTCTTGGTTTCAATAATCTAAGACTGTTTTATGTTTTCAGTGCCAATAGCCTGCATCCATTACGTGTCGACATTTGAGTAATGACATCTTCCTCTTCACTCAAGATCGCAGTCCCAGAATGTGTTGTCTGTCTTTCATAAAAGCATTAGACTGGAGGGATGATTGGCATTCTACATTAGTAATCCCCACCCTATTCTTTTCCTATTGTCATTCCACAGTAGTGCTTTGCTGCAATGTTCTCCCCCCCGCTCTCACAGAACTGCCATGATTACGTGCCGCAGAAGCCTGACGAAGCCTGAAGGCCTCCTCTGTCAAGAGGCCTCTGTCTCATTCAGAACTGCAGATGACTGCACTGCTTCATCTATTTTCATGAAGGAAAACAAAAGGCAGATTTAGAAAGGAAAAGACTGTGCAACTCAACATGCCAGAGACACTGACCTGTCCTTACCCTAAGCTCACAGTCCCAAACATTCTATACAAATTTGACCCTCATATACTATAGAATTGCTGCACAAGAAGCGTCAATACCTGTATAGAGAAGTAATGAATGGACTGCATTTATAGAGTGATTCTCTAGACACCCAAAGTGCTCATATTGTGATGGGGAGAAGTCACCTCATCACTACCAATGTGTAGCAGATTTATGCGCTAGAAATCTCATCACACATCAACTGTAAGCTGCATGTATTAGCATGTTGTTACAAGGTAATTAGGTTGTCGTCTCGTCAATGTAGTTTTACAGTGATTTTAAAGAGGATTCCACTTTCATCCAAGTCTGTGGGGGGAGAATGGAGTTGATGTTGGCATATAAGCACTCCTTTGGAAGCCTTCAACAGTCATTCATCCATGCCCACCTCTCTTTGCTTTGAAAGTGTTGTGCCTGCCAGACCTTCAGAGGAGGCTTGCTGGGGAGGCCTCCTCTCTCTCCTCTCCTCTCCCAGATCCCATGCTGCTTTGATGCCTCTACATACCTGAGGCCAATAAGACAGAAAGAGAGGTGGAGAGATTACTGATGCAACATATCATAGCTTACAGTCAGCTGACGGCCTGCTAGTCACTGGGGAAGGTGGAATTGCAGCTACAGTAGGCCTGGGGAAGAGAATAAACTTTCACAGTGCATCAAGTTTTGTATTATATCGCTCCTCACTTTGTTGGGCAGTTGGCATGTTGGTCCCACAATAATACATTATTGACCGTTTCTATTTCTGGAAACAGAGTTTCTTAGTTTTTATTAATTTTCTTCAGCTAGAATCAACCACAATGTCTCTTGCATACCAACAAAGTGTAAAATAAGAAATCTAGAGCACTAAACAAAAAAGGAGCACTTGGGGAAGAATAAAGCAGAGCAGTAGGAGGATGTCCTGGTGGTAGATAATCGTGAGGATATGGCTCTGACTGTGCTTTTAGCCAGTGTACCCTCTGTCTCAACCTTGCCCGCAGCTAGTGTAGAGCTGGGGCAGCATGCCTGAGGACTGGCCATGTCTAAGCGATTAGATAAAGCAGGGGAGGCCAAGCAGGGGAGAGAGGGGAGAGCCATCGCCAAGTTTATACTGCACTGCACACAGAGACGATGCAGGGGGATATTACTAGTGCCTGTCACTCAAGATTCTGTCACCCAAAAGACTGAGGGAAAAGCTAACAATTGTCAATGACTATGTTTGTTTGTGTAAATGTTGACATTATGGGTCTGTTCTGAAAATGGCCTCCTTTTCCATAAATGGAAATGTGGTAGAGTACAGTATCTGGTCAATACCCTTATGCTCTGATGTTATAGAATAGAACACAGTGTGTGCGACAGTGTTCTACTGTATATTTCATGCAGGGTAAGTGTGGCTTTTTCTGGTCTGTGCCTATGTCTTATGGTAATTTGACTCAGTGAGGAGTCAAATACGGCTCAGGGCATCTTCTCCCACTTCACAGGTCAGGTCAGCAGAGACCAGCACTATAACCACTGCACAAGTTGCCAGACTATATCAGACAAGACGAGGGTGAGTGTGAGGTTTGTGAACACTGCAATACTGGTGAAGAAAGCCTCAAATGCTCACCTGAATCAGTCTCTAACCTATTAGATATTACTGTACATAGACCATATTCAAATATGTAATAAGACACAATTAAGTTATCTACTTACACTAATACAAACCACACATATGTGTCTTCAAAATGAAAACTACAACATAAAAAACAGCATTGAATTGACAGCATCAATATTGTGGGCCTTTGACAGTAACTGAAATCATTGTTATCTTAAAATAACATTTTTGAGAACTTACTAACAAACTGTTAAGTTGCATCTCAGGAGTCTTATCATACCAAACCACTCTAGGAAGGGACATGAACAGGATTATTCAAACAGGGTTGGATTCTACAGCAGTCAGGAAACTAGCATCCTTATCAAATAGTTTCAGGTTCAAATCCCTCAGAGGCAGCTAGGCATCAGCTTGACTAGCTTCAACAGATACAGTGCGTGACTTTAGACAGGGATAAAACTGTAAGGCACAGTACTGCATGTAAGTCTCAGATTCATGGAAGAGAATAGAAAATATTTATAAATCCCAAGTGTGGCCGATTCAAATGAAGAGTCAAAGTTTTCCCAGGAGCAAAGCAGCTTAGAAAGAACAGGAATGAAGACAAGTATTTTTTCTTTTATTCAATTCTCTTGTTGACCATAATCTTAGTTTGCAGTCTTCATGCCTTTATGCCTAGGAGGATTTGAAGAGGGGAAATTAAAGTCACTATTCCTCCGCTTGATATGATGTAATGTCTCCGATGATATATATATAAATGATATATGTGCAAATACATAAAGTTCTAAGTTTCCTTAAATGGTGGGTGGATGTTTGCATTAACATAGGTAATGGACCAGTTATAGCCATAAAAAGTTGTTTCTCTGATGTTTTGCCAAACTGCTGCGAGGCCATGATGCCCAGAGGAGAGGCACCATCTGTGCAGTCTCCAATAAGGGCTGTACCATTCTCATTTTCAGATAAATGTGTTGTTAATGAACAGTTTTTGTTTTATCATCTGCCTTAACATGAGGGTACCATTTGACAAATTTTTATTCGATTTAAAAGTGTCTCATGTAGCTATACATGGAGAGTAAAGTGTAAGAATCAAATGGGTGTGCTATCATGGCTTCCACAGGCGTTAGTGTGCAGGTGGAGTGTTTTCCTGATGGATATGTGGATGGAACCTCCTCTCCAACCTGCTGCACGACAAACACAGTATTAATCAGTAGGCACTGTGCAGGGATCCCAATCCAAATTTAGCCTTACCAGTTTTCAGACTTACTGTATGTTAATATTTACATTCTGAGGAGGGCTAGTTACATGTCCACATAGTTACACATCATTGTGGAACGTTACAAATGAATAATCTCTCTAATTGGTTGTGCTCCTTTGAGAAACTTCCTGTTTGAAATGACTTTTCTCTCCAACTGAGTTTTGGCTTCGGAAAAACATTGGGATTAAGATGTGGTGACCATGACAAGAGTGGCTATGAAGAGATAAAGAAAACACTGATACTATTGCAAGGCTCTGTTGTAAATTATAAAGTTTAAACATGAAGCCACAGACAGGGGACTAAAGATGGATTGTGACTCAGACAGCACAGTGTCATACAGTTTTGGGGGGTATGTGTATTTGTCATTGTGATTTTCACCGTCCCTCTTCATTGCCTTTGGGATCCATAGCTGTGGACAGGACTCCCTTCTCTCACAGATGGAGTTTGCAATTGGCTACCTCCAGTGAATAATCTTCTCATTACTTATCATGATGAACTATGGCGTGCAAATATCAATAATGGACTGTGGAGAAGCAATCCAATTAAGGCCTAAAACCAGGAGAATCATCAACGCTGAGACACTGCTAATGCAAATGACACGCTGCTTGTATTCAACCTTGAATATAAATGGTCTCGGCCAATCACACACTACAGGTGGAACTCCATCTACATGAGCTTGATGAAAGGATTATGTCAACAACACCGCTCTCTTTGAGATTCCAGACGAGGAATTATTAGAGTTTTCTCAATGCAGGCGGAATGAATGGTTTCTCAATGTGGACTGAAATGACTTCTTCTACTGTATCTATCTCGATCTGATATGAAACTATTGCACCTAGCCCCAAAACACCTGAAGACACTTGTTATACCTGTATGTTAGAACAACAGCACTCAGGGTGTTTTTTGTCTTGCTCAAAGCTTTGGACATTAGACAGCTTGTTTTAACACTTGTTAGGCTATTGAGAGTTCCCTACAGACTCTCCATGCCAGGACATGACCTGGCTTGAGTTTTGACACGAGGAAAAATGAAGAAATAAGAAATTGCACTTCCATAGTGGCTTTGATTACCATTTAAAAGATGGCGACCCAACCACACATCAAACTCCTCTGATTTTCACAAAGTTATTTGAGAAACCAAGGTAAAATGCTGGAGTGACTGAGTCTTTAAGGCACGTTGAATCTTCAGTGGCCTTGAAATTGTTAATGACCTCTTTTATTGAGTTGTCATGCAGTGGAGGGGGAGGGAAAAGCAAAGGTTCTTTCATACACAAGCCTGTCACAAGAGAGGGGAGAAATGATGCAACAAAGATGCAACCTGACAGAGAGCTCCCTCTGAGGTATTAGAGTCCGCCTGCTGTTCCCTGCAGCCATCTTGGTCCAGCTGTTATGGACCAGTCCCCTTGAGCACCACACACATGACGGAGACGCATCATCACAGTTGATTACCATGCTGTGCATATGAGGTGGCACACAATGATACAGAGGGACAGAGTACAATCACTGTAAACCAGAAATAGAATCATTTTTAATCATTTGTAAAAAACCTCCTCCAGATGTTAAAACCAATGCATTAATGCTCTGATGGAGATACATAATCGCAGTTGATTACCATGCAATGAATATGAGGTGCATACTGTATATCTTCTTCAGATGCTTAAAAACCACTGCATTAATGCTGTGTATTCTCCACTCTCATCTTCTCCAACCTCAAAACCTGCACAACCTCTGCACAATACGATTTAATTTCGTCATGACCATTGAGATGGCAGAGATGGCGGTTTTATCCTATGCTTTCCTGCTCAGAACCAGAACTCATATATAAATTAATCTGAGTCCCAGACTCAACTCTCCTCTACTCATTCTCTTAAGTTAGGCTCCATTATTTCATTTCACCTCCACAACCTTCCTTTGAAATTACATTTTCAGCGAGGTTGAGGATCACATTCATCACCGGTGATGAAATGAGATGCAGTAACACATCGGTGAGCATTGTTAGTGACGAGGTACAGTAACGTCTCACTGCATGGTGACGAGGTACAGTAATGTCTCACTGCATGGTGACGAGGTACAGTAATGTCTCACTGCATGGTTACGAGGTACAGTAATGTCTCACTGCATGGTGACGAGGTACAGTAATGTCTCACTGCATGGGGTTAGGGAGGAGGTACAGTAATGTCTCACTGCATGGGGTTAGGGAGGAGGTACAGTAATGTCTCACGGCATGGTGACGAGGTACAGTAATGTCTCACTGCATGGGGTTAGGGAGGAGGTACAGTAATGTCTCACTGCATGGGGTTAGGGAGGAGGTACAGTAATGTCTCTCTGCATGGGGTTAGGGAGGAGGTACAGTAATGTCTCACTGCATGGGGTTAGGGAGGAGGTACAGTAATGTCTCACTGCATGGGGTTAGGGAGGAGGTACAGTAATGTCTCTCTGCATGGGGTTAGGGAGGAGGTACAGTAATGTCTCTCTGCATGGGGTTAGGGAGGAGGTACAGTAATGTCTCTCTGCATGGGGTTAGGGAGGAGGTACAGTAATGTCTCACTGCATGGGGTTAGGGAGGAGGTACAGTAATGTCTCACTGCATGGGGTTAGGGAGGAGGTACAGTAATGTCTCTCTGCATGGGGTTAGGGAGGAGGTACAGTAATGTCTCTCTGCATGGGGTTAGGGAGGAGGTACAGTAATGTCTCTCTGCATGGGGTTAGGGAGGAGGTACAGTAATGTCTCACTGCATGGTGACGAGGTACAGTAATGTCTCTCTGCATGGGGTTAGGGAGGAGGTACAGTAATGTCTCTCTGCATGGGGTTAGGGAGGAGGTACAGTAATGTCTCTCTGCATGGGGTTAGGGAGGAGGTACAGTAATGTCTCTCTGCATGGGGTTAGGGAGGAGGTACAGTAATGTCTCTCTGCATGGCTCTAAGGGTTGATTAGTAAATCAAACTGATGTCACTGACAACAACATTCAATCTCATGTCCTCCCAGGGTTGGGAAATAACACTGAAGGCTCTCAGATGCTTCTCTAACTAATCATCGACTGAACAAATGTAAACAAGGAAGTCTCTGAATCTATTATTTAACATCTAAGACAAGAGATCATTACAACAATTCACTATTACAACCTAATCTACATTTCAATCAGTCTCAACTGTCTTGTATGTAAGCAAGCTTTCAATTGGTACCTTAAATGTCTGCCCCTGTCAGAATGTACTGTAGCTATGTTACTGAGTTAATCTGGTTAAGAATTGGGTTTTGTTGTTACTGAGTGCTCCAACAGTGAGCCTCTCTAAGCTTTTGAGGCGGAAAATAGTGCTCATTAGTGTCACATTTTCTTATGTGCAGGGATTTGTAAGTGTCAGCTTTCCATATGCTTTGTTACTGGCAGTTCAGTAGCTTGTGGGCCCTGTCTCCTTAGGGCCTTCACGTTTGATGGCAAGCATCTCTTCAATCGTGACGGACCTAAAAGAAACCATCTCTTTGACCCATATTTGCATATGTTTGAAAATCCCTTGCATACAGTACCTTCGTACCACAATTCAATGTTATCATGCCTATCTCGTCATCAGTTGAGAAATCCTCACATATGGGGTGAGACTATGTTGCTAAAACTAGAAACAACTAACAAATGCTCTTTGTCATGCAGGGTAACTGATTCTTACTAAAGATAACCACACTCATATTTTACTCACGGTGATTGCAGTGTGCAGTGAAACTCCTGTCCCTCCTCCTCCCTGACTTAATATCCCCCCATACTGATGATCACTCACTCATAAGATAATAAATCACGACAAAACTTCCTTCACAAGTTGCAATTGGAGGAGTCTTCCTTCCATCTCAGGTGCCTGTTGAGGAGGCCATTTTCTTCAGCGCTCACTCAGCATATGATCATTAATATGATAGTGGGCTGAGCCGCACTGAAAAGCTCTGAGCAGCCTTGAAGAAAATCCAATTATGATCTTTGATTCCTCTAAAGAAACAGATTACCTATCTGGCTAATGACATTTTCCTTTCCATTCATGACCTCTCTAAAATGAGATGGTCTGGAAACTACGTGGCTGCTGCAAATGGGCATGGATTATGACCATCAATTCCTTATACGAGTCTATTAGATGGACAGCTATCATCTTATAAATGGCACTGGGTTGATTTCTTGATATCCCCAGTGAGATGAACTTGATTAAGACAATTTTAAGCCTCTCTTTACTCTGAGTTCAGTGTGTGAGAGAGTGAGGGATTGAAAGTGAGTGTTTTCTCTCATCTGGGTTTACACTGAAATGAACCAGAGCCAGAGGGAGCAGAGGTCACTGAGTGAGAACAACCGGGCCCATCTACTAAGTAGTGTAAATAACGAAATAAGACTAAAGAACAAATTAAGTATAAATAACTAAATGTAAAAAAAAAAAAAAAAAAAAAAAAAAAAGACCAGTATTTTCCAATAAAAAAGGTTGTTTCACTCCTATTTAAATTGTTCACTGTTATACATCTCATTAATCAGAGAATGCATTTTACCCATTTATGCTCCTCAATACATATTCTATACAATAGAAGCACTCAGTGATTTCATCTATTGCCATTTGGTGTTGAAGTACTTGGTGTAGTGGTGCTGGAAGATGGCACACTACTATATACCTGTATGAAGGGCTAGCACCTGCACAGCAGATACTGCCAGTAGTGTTCAGATACAGTCTGCCACTGAAGCACTGGCACAAAGCGACTGGCATTGTAGATGGCACTTTGGCACTCTGGTGTAGCCACAGCTGCCAACCATTAGGGCTCACCACACCTGAGGCTATGAGCGGAGCAATCTCTCTCACCCACACACACACACACACACACACACACACACACACACACACACACACACACGTACAGGACCAAAAGACACAGAGGTAGTCTGGCTGCGTTGTTACTAATGCTGGGTCTGTACAATGCAGTGTGCTCTTTACCATATGCTTCTCTGCAATTTGAGTCTTATAAAGAATAATGTAGCAGGTTACATAGTTGATCCTACAGTAGGCATATATGTTTCTGGCAGCCAACATGTAATTGTCTAAATTGTCTATGTCTGAGGGCATTGTTGTATGCTGTAGCATAAAATGTGCACTTGGACATACAGGGTGGAATTTGCGTGATGATTCGACTCACGCTCGCAGGTCTCGAGTTAAGATTCCACCCACGGTATCTAATCACATAATTTCACATGATTTCAATGATGTTAGTTAAATGGTGGGGCCTCCATTTGGTTTAATCATGATCTACATATAAATCTGTACAAGAACAAAACTGAACAAGAATTATCTAAACTTGTAGGGGAGAGAGAGAGGGCACAGTTGACTGAGAGACTCTCATTTCTCCCTTGTCTTGAATGATCAGAACGTTCATTAGAATTCCACAACATCCACTGCCGGGTAGTTAACATGTCTCCAAGGTTAACATTTTTAATGCAAGACTGAGGGATTCTGAGAAGTGCTCCTTTGAAGTTTCTTGTAGGAGTCAGAAGGGAGGCTGCGAGGCTGTTGAAGACTGTCTGCGATATTGACATTAAAACTCAACACATAGAATGATGCCAATTGAAATTTCATAGCGTTCCCTTTGGGGAAGCTGGGGAGCTGGGCATAGCGGTGTGAGATGAATAATGAAACTTCCCTCGCTTTGCTCATTTTTTATTTAATGTGGAACACTCCTTTGTTGCTCCCCCGGAGCTTGGCAGGAGCCGTGTGCGTGAACGTTGTACAGGTGTAGAGGCAGAATTAGAAGAAAGACTCAAATTCTCTTTTGTGCTATGCAGGAAATTGGGCATGAAGGTTAAATGATTTTGAATAGCCTTTGTGTATATGGTTGCTGACAACTTTCAATAACTATTGTTTGTCATCACCATGGTGAGCCTGTGGTGTTAGTAGTAATGGAATCTATTTCACTGACTGAAGGAAGGAGCTTCGCGCTTCAAATACATGCGGTGTGCTTGATTCATCTTCCCCAGCATGCTGGGTGGGTACGGTTCTCACTTTGGAGACTATCCCATTGGTTCCATTGTGCTGGGCAAGCTAAGCACACCTCAAATATTGTGAACCAGGTCTTGACATGTGCCTACAGTAACACGGCTGTCCCCCTGCTATGGCATTAACACACTATCTGAGAAGGTTCTGCTGAGAAGGTGCAATGTGCTAGGAATGAACCCCCTCCTCAGAAAGGACTAGCCTCTCTGTCATCATATTGATATCCATCCAGTACTGTATATCACACTAATTGCCTTTTATCCCCTCCTGTTTTTAACGTTAAATCACTGTGTATGTAGACACTGAGGTGGCCTTTCAAACATCCATCGTGTTTTATGTGTTGCTTTCTGGGTACCACCAGCCTTCCCACCATCCCGAGCCCCCCTCCACACCATGTCCATTGGCCTCCACCACCTGAGTCATGTATGGAGTATGTAGTGGAGGAGCCAATCCTCCTGGGGATCGTGTCCACATCTGAATCACTGCTCTCTCCACCAAAAAGGTTAATAACCCACAGGAAAAGTCAAGGACATCTGTTTGAGTAGTGTCACAGGCCTTTAGTGCTGTGGAAAGCAAAAACTGCAGACAAACTGCCAGGATAGAGTATTGGATTTTGATTTAAGTAAACAAAGGGTGTCACCTATTTCAACCCTGAGAGGAGTGGAGGGAGTGGGGGGTGGGGGGTGGGATGGAGGCTTGGCCCGTTGGCTCTGGCTGGGGTCTCGGGGGTCACGGGACAAGAGAAATGTTTGTGTCTTCCATTATGGTCTTGTCCAAAGCCATTAAAGTAGTGGGACTTTGAGGACTGCGGAGAGTAAGGGCTAAGAAAAATGGGGTAGAATCAGGCTCAAATAAAAAAATAATAAAAAGTTTTATCTTGACCTGTAATAACATTAATTGAATCGTATGTTCTACCTGAGCCTAACAGCTGAGGGACATGTGTATTGCCCAACAGTTTCGGTGTGTATTGTATGTTCAGTCCCTTCTCATTTGACCAAGACTCAACTACCTGGGCTTTACTACAGACATAGTGGATAAAGTGTTTGCAACATTGTGGGATCAAGCTAATGACCCGGTCCATGGGAGGGTTTCACTTGTCTCTTAAATCATCTTAGAGAGGACTGTATAACCCTACCTGCACTACTGTACAGTCAGTGAGAGGCGGTAATTATCAATTACAGACACAATCATCCATGTTAACTCACTTAGAAATAGGTCAGGACAATTCATTTCAATTTTCAACCACTAGAACTGACAAGAAATTAATGCAAAAAATGGGATGTTACACACACGCACACACACACACGCGCGCACACACACACACACACGCGCACACACGCACACACGCACACACACACACGCGCACACACACACACACGCACACACACACACACACACACACACACACACACACACACACACACACACACACACACACACACACACACACACACATACAGAAAGAAGGAGAGAGACAGGGAGAGAGAGAGAGATTATTACATATCTAGCTGCATCTTTGCTTAGATCTAGATAGATCTCTTTAGATGTTTGAAATCCATTTTACAATCTGTGAAATGATATTTCCACCAGAAACAAAGAACTCATCTCTGTCTAACACAGATATCAACAAATGTGCTATTATCATGAGGGAGTACTCTTATAGCTTTCAACTCGCTTCTGTTCACTCAAAATCCGTAACAGACACTGGAATTTAACTCAACTCAACCCATTTTCAGTTAAATTGAGCCAAAGAGTCAAACTGCAGAATTTATTCAATAGTAGAGTGGGAGATTGATGTTTAGAAGAATTTTAGCTTTAGATTAAGCATACAGTATGTCATAATTTACGGGTACACTGAAATCACATTTGATATTTGTTAAAGCTAGATTAATACTTACAGAGGCTATAATTGTCTATGTGAATGAAATAATACTGCATACTAATCCCAATCCTCATCTGGTTATACACACTAATTTACATACTAATTTACATCCTGTATTTTATGGCACATGCTCATTCTGTACTGTAGAGAGTTGAAGACTGTAGGGGAATCGGATTATTTCCAAAAATAATTTCAATATTAAACATGAATTCAGTAAATTAAATAGAGCCAGGACTGTGGCGGGAGACATACAGCGACTTATAATATGTCTTTCTATGACAATGCTTAATTACAACGGGCAATTAAAAACACATTTCACACTAGCGAGGACAGCACACAATCCATCACACAGTTCAAGTGTTCTATCAAGAGATTACTTGATAAGTTGCCTTGCCTATTCTAGTTAACATGGTAATATGTCAGCTTTTAACGATTCATGTCCTCTACAAAACCCTCGCCATGGACACAGCTCACTGGTTTTTGAGAAAGAGGAACACATTACCACAAATGAAAAACCAGGCCACATCAGTTGTATTGGAACAAATGCTTAATGTGTTCGTTCATATGAGTACAGCAATCTTGAGTCATGAACTATTTGAGTTGCTGTTTAATAGACACAATAAATTGTCCGTTTAGTATGTTTGATTTGTCTGGAGAATAGGTCAACTGTAGAATAGGTAATATGTAATGTATTGCTTATGTCATGTACTGGAACAATGTAGGAATGCTGATCATATGTGATAATAATCTGTGAATCAACCGTACATATCTATACACGGCTTACACATGTGGATAAAATGTCAACTATTTGAGTCTGCAGTTCCATTCTAGGTGTCAGATAGATAGGGCAGAGATTTCTGGACACCCTGTACTTTCCGCATTAGCCACAGTGTGAGAAGCTGAGATGTGGCGTAAATTGCATCAGATGCTATCATCAATCTCTATCTAGGAGCATGTCTTCTAATCTGCCCAATAGTGGTACAGCAGCAGCTGGTTGGACCAGAGAGCATCGGCCATCTCACTTTAACAGGTACCTTTAGAAAGGCTTGTATATGTGACAGGTCATGAGAGAGAGAGAGAGAGAGAGAGAGAGAGAGAGAGAGAGAGAGAGAGAGAGAGAGAGAGAGACTGTAGAGAGCTCCTTGATAGACCTTTAGTGCCCCCCAGGATTTATACGTTATCTTGATGGAACACCAATGATTCCAGTGCAGTCAATACTAGGGTAAGATTTACTAAGCGCTTGGGCCAGGTGCAAACTTTACACCAGTTGTTTTTCTCCACAGGGATTTGATAGGTGAAATAAAGGTTGTGAGAAGGAATAAAACATACCTGTAAAGTGTGAAAGAAGAAGTTAATTGTCTTGTTTGTGTTAGGTATTTTATCTCCCACTGAAAACAGGTGTTATATCAGGAAGCTGTTAATTAATCTCTGTATACAGATATTTCACCTCAATCTTATGGTCATAAATACTTCTGATGTTTAAAGCTAGGATGAACTTTTTCATTGCATTATCACTCACTGGTTAACATGAACATAAACTGTGGCTCAGTTGGTAGAGCTAACAACGCTTAGGTTGTGGGTTTGATTCCTGCTGGGACCATATATACTGAAATGTATGCACTCACTACAATGTAAGCCACTTTGGATAAAAGCGTCAGCTAAATGGCACATATTATTATATTATTATATATTAAACCTTGCCCATTTACAGGTACAGTACTTCCCCCATCGCAGCAATGACTATGTATTTTTTATCTAACCTCTTTGCCTTTGGTGAAATATTTAAAAATGTTCTGAATCAATATCAACATGCATTCCTGTGCCAACATTTGGTATGAATGGTACCTAAACAATTAGGTATGAATGGTTGTCCTGGGATGACTGCGGATCACAGACGGACTCCACTCATGGTCTCTCTCCTTCCCTGAGATGTGTCACAGTTCAACAGCGACTATCTGCACCACCACAGTGATACCCTGAGAGGATCAATATCCAATTCAGCCTGCATTGCCTGTTCCCGATAACCACCGTCCAGACAGAATTACTCCTCCTAAAATCTGTCACACCTCGGTTGCCTTTGTCTGTGTCCATCCTCACTAATGAGGTGATTGCCTTACGATAGTCCTTGTCCTCCCCCCCACCCCCACCCCCAATCCCCCACCGTCCCTTCCACCCCCTTCCCCTCCCCCACCACCCAGTACAGTAACAAGGTTTATTGAAGATGCTGCAGGTGTGAATCACTGTGAGTTATATTATCATCATCGTGGTTGCCTTACGATAGTCTCCCCCCACACACATCTCCCACCCTCCACCCACTGTACCACCCCACCCCCCTCTCCCACGATAGTCTCCCCCCACACACATCTCCCACCCTCCACCCACTGTACCACCCCACCCCCCTCTCCCACGATAGTCTCCCCCCACACACACCTCCCACTCTCCGCCCACCGTACCACCCTCTCCCACAGGTCAGATGACGGTAGGGACAAGGTAGGGAAGTACCTGCTCAGGGGAGGATGGTGGAGGTAGAAATCGGAGGAAGGGCTCATTGTAATGCATAGAATGGAATAAGGAATGGTATCAATCCTGATTCCATAATTACAATATGCCCGTCCTCCGATTTCTACCTCCGCCAGCTGCAGGTGTAAATCCCAGTGAGGTATCTTACCATCATCATGCATTGTTACAGTACATTTGAAAGCGTAATATCTATAATACAGTTAAATGCAGCATAACAAATATCACAACCAGCCATCGACTCTGGCATCCATCACACTGTAATCAACTGTAGTCTATACAACACACAGCTCGTCAACAATGCCAGCTGAATAGTTGAAGCAAGGAAATATTTATTTTAAATAAAAAACTTCCAGCAGGAGTTGAGTATTAACAACTGCATAGGTGCTTATGCATAGATTCATGTTCAGTTTAGGTTGTCATCATGGGCAGATGAATACACAGTTTGCCATTCTTCACACAAACATTGTCTTCATGCCATCATGATCTGTTGCAGCATGCAGTATGAAATGTCCTAATGATAAGGGCCTGAACAGCAGTAGGGGAGACACTCTATGAGCTAAATGAATCATTTCTACAGGGAGGGTTGTACACATTGAAGCGTTAGATCTCTCTACCTAATGTTAACCACTGTGACCCAAATCTCCCAAAATGTAATCATCTTTGGAGAAGAACATGATATTTTCCTCAGGAGACAGATGGTCATTTCATAGGCATTGTCACACTGCATAAAGCACAGTGTGTATACATGAAATGAAATGAGCGTACGGAAAGACAATCCCACAAGGGGATTCAGATGGTTGGGAGATGGTAGAAAACAGAATTATCATTATACAGTTTAATTACTAACTTATAAAATATATATTATATATAAGATGTGTTTACTAAAACGTTATCAGCAAATACACTGGCATGTGCAAGAGAAAAACTACAGTATAGGATATACAGTAACGGGTACATTTTAGTAGGGTTACAATATGAAACATTTTACACATACACGAGGAGAACCATTTAAAATGTCATATCAACTTACGAGTAGACCAGTGGTTAAAAGCGTTTTTCTATCAAGCATTTAATTAGCTTTTGAAAATGATTAGTAGCTGTATAATTAGCCAAGACTAAGAGTGTGAGAGCAACAGTAGACAGACTGATTAAGGCCAGACAGAATCAGCAGGTAATTGCACGAAGAGGGAGATGATTATACAGCAGCTCAGAAAAGAGAACAAACACATTTATTAGTTCATGTCTCAAGTTTCAGGAGCTTTGCTCTTGTTGGTCCTATCAGTCACCATGAAAGAACGGTGGGGGGAAAAGCAACTGTGTAAGTCTGTAACAATAGCAACACTGTATACTGTACAGTAAGTCTGTAACAATTGCTTCATTAGATTGCTTCATCCCTGCGGTGCTCACTTCTGCATAAAACAGTTGATATTTTTTTACATTTACATTTTAGCAGACGCTTTTAACCAAAGCGATTAACAATAAGTTATATATTTGTATTTGTTTATTCCTTTATATCATTAATGTGTTTATGTACTCTTCTGAAGCTCTTAGATATGTTTAGAAAGATATCCCTGTGTCAGTCAACCTTAATTACATGTTGTTCTTATGCCACTGTAGTATCACTGTAATTAGTATATAGTAACCCTAACCCTAACCCTAACCCTAACCCTAACCGTAACCCTAACCCTAACCCTAACATTGTATTATTGACATAATTCTGACATTGACTGTATGTCTGCATGCTTATTAGGCTATTGTTGTGCTCTCAACAATGGGAACAAAGTAAACAAACCCAAATCTCTGATCTCTGATCTCTGAGTACAGTCATACCCTTTATCTCTCTCTTTATCCTGCATCATATCTGATCCATTTTGCCCCATACCATCAACTAGATTACAGCATTACCACTCCAGCTCTTTAACTGGCATTAAGGTCAAGAGTCTAATGCTCTGAGTGTCTCAGAACATTTTGCTCCTTGTGTCCCCATGTGTTGCCACTGAGAGAAGACAATTGGGGCTGAGATATATTTGTGTAATGCCTCATAATCCCTTTTGTAGGGATTGAAACAGCGGATGACTTTCTAACCATTTTTGGGGACATTCAAGAACGAACATTTGGCACATCTGCAAAGATCCATTTGGCTGTAAATCATCTTTAACCTAATCCCCCTTGATTTGAAAATCTTAAAAGCCATATTAGTTGCCTGTTTGGATTCATAAAGAGGAATAGGAGCATATCTGCTGTATGGATATTATGCTACTGCTCCTCTTTTCTACTCCTTATGAACAAGGACAAATGTATCTGATTTATTTGCTCATGCTGGTGTTTATCTAACAACTCCACTGTATCTAGCTGGTGCCCAACATGTTTTTGTGTTTTGTCGTGACCTACGCTGTAGCCTACCTTCAGTTTATTTTCACATTTGTAATGTCTTGTAACCCCCATATGAACAAAACAATGTCTCTAGCTAAGTCCAACCCCCTCCTTACTGTAAGTCCTGACCCAGTAGGAATTAGCTGAGACAAATCAGTGGGACCCGTGCCACTGGTTGGGAAACCGTTCTATTCCCCATCCCTATCACATCCCTGTATATGCCTGTTATCTCCACAGCAGATAGAGAGACTCACATTCACCACACGCCAATTCATTTCAACTATGCTTAGAACAGAACAACCCTGACTCATTTCATTCCATTCCATGCCTTTGCATCAAGAGAAAAGATTAGCCACCGCATTTTCTTCTATGACAATCAATCTTAGAGAGCGTATTTTTTGCTCACCACACGTAAGCTGAACCACAATCAGAAGAAATATGACATATGGGCTTGTTGTTGTTATGGTGATGAAGGTAATTGTTGTAATGTAAAAAAGGTGGGATGCAGGAATTCATTCTGCAGACATTCGCTTTTTTACATGTTGTGAATGTCAGTGAATGGGAAATATGTATTGACTGTATTGAGGGTGATGTCACTCTCATATCAGTGTGCAACAGATGCCCCCTAGAGTGACCGTCCATACAGAATACCATTCTTTATCGTCATATTAAGAACACATTTGACAATGTCAGGTTAGAGACAGATAAAGCCATGTATTAATGTGATAAACCTTTTGGGCCATATCAGACAGAAGCAGAGGCCGGGCTGTTGTTGTTGCATGCTGTCTGAGTCATTATTCTCTCTGTCAGGGGGCTACATGTAAAAAGATAGAACCTCAGGATACAGCCTCAGACCTTTAACATTGGAAAGGCTACACAGATCTTATACCAATGGGACAGAATATCTTTATCATTATATATCTTTATAGAAGTTATAAGCTCCTCCTAAAACTTGACTTGATCTTGAATTATCACTTTTCTATGCACACGCGATTCTCTGTACCCCCTCAAATACAAGGAGGATTTATCCTAACCACACATTTCTAAACCCCTTGAAATACAGTACAGTACCATTTATGTTGGTATCTGACTTACTCCATATCGAATTGAGTAGAAAATCTGTTTATGACAAACACTGGGCATATAAGGTACACACATTTAACATCAAATTTAAAATCGACTAAGATTGATAAATAGACCATCAATAAGAAGTTCACTTTTTGGTTTTTATCTCAAACTGACTCTCAGAATTCACCCACCAGGTAGTACAACCTCAGCAGGTTCTGTCATCATCCCACGCCGAGATTGAGGGCTAGGACCCTGACATTTAAATAAAAGATGCCGTAATTGAGGAGAAATGCTGTGCTTCATAGACAATCTGATAACACAGAATAGCTTTTACCCTGACTTCATAAAAAGGACTTCACTTGAAGGAAGCATACTTGTTAGCATCTGGTGGTACACAGACAGCAAATTAAATACTAATGCGTTGCATTCCTCTATATTTATATTGACATATGTACTTCTTCTCAGACGTGCTTCTTTTTCAGGGGCAGCAGGCAGCAGTTATTTACATCACGGTGACTCACTAACCTCTGGTTTAATTGTGTTGTTGAGTTGTGAGTGCTAGTGTTGCTTTGGCACTTGAGACTGCTGAAGAAAACAAGCAGAAATGATGTCAGGTAAGTTCCCTCTTGGCTTGGGGCACCTCAGACGTTTGAAACTGAGACCATTGTCGTGTAGCTTCATTGTCAAAAGACAGCATTTAATTTTATTTTTTATCCCGGTCTCTGCTGAACCTTCCCTCCCTGCATACAGATGTCCAGGGCATTAAAACAGAGCTAGCCTTCGGAGTCCTCTCCACTTGGGCTTCTCTACCAGAGGATTCCTGTGCATCATTTGTTGTCTCTTCATGACCTTCAATATCCTGAAAACATTCCTGTAAGGACCATTAGTCATGCAATAACAATAAGCTATCCAGAAGATTGCCCTATTCCTTGTACTGTATGACTACGGAGTGGTTGAACTAGCCATACTCTACATCAAAGCAATGTATACCTAAACACTGCATCAGATTACACATGCTATTTTAACTGAGCCGAGGCTGTGGATGAGAAGAGCAGGGAGGGCAGACACTCTTCTCTCCATTTCCCTGGACTGCTCTTATCGGCTTGTCAACACCCTGCAGTGTCAGAAACATGGCCGACATCTATCCCTATGTGTATTGTTGTCTGAATAAACAAACACTTGAACTGTATTCCTTGTATTCCAGTGTGGGTCTGGGGATAATCGCTCTGTACCATCACAGAATTCGGGACAACGGTGTGGTCTGACCCCCCCAGGACAGCCTGTCTGTCCCATACGGTACCTACCTATCACCTCCCAACACTGCAGGTCAATATATACCTAACACCTCCCAAGACGACAGGTCAATAGACTTTCACTCTCCCAGCTCTTTTATGTGCTGTAGTGTCGGGTCTCTCAGACCTGGTTCTGCTGGCTATTGATTTGGGTTGGTGGCAACATATTGATTTGATACCCATTCAGTTGAAATGGCGTTCACATTCTGTATCCTGTTTGCTGTGCTTTGATGGCGCTGGGCTTGTAGCAGTACTGTTGCTTAACTGAAGAGAAAGCGAACAAGAGATGGAGAGAGAGAAAAAACTAATATTTGAATATTCATCCTTTGTTTTGGGGGGGGTTGTAACACCCATCTGTCAAAATGGCATTCAGAATCCTTCCTCTCTTTACTCACATTCAGCAGCCAACTATGAGGATTAATGTTCTGTACAGCACTAGATTATCAGTATACTGTGTACAGTATCTGGATTAGAGTAGCAAACTATAAAAATGTCAACAGCCATACATAGTATACTCTGGGCTGAAGTGTTCATAAGCTCCTACGGTGTCAGAGGGCCCCATAATGGTATGTACTGTATGACATTACAACATGCACTCCCCCTCCCTGGCCCCCAATACACTATTCCCACATATCCTGGAGGCTCAGTGTCATGGATGAAACGGAATGAGGAATGGTACTGTACAAACATATACTGTATGTTTGATAACAATCCTTATTCCATCCCATGCATTACATTAAGCTCGTCCTCTGAATTCTCCCTCCACCAGCCTCCACTGTCTATCAACTCCTGGATTCCACAGGGGCATTACAAGGCATGAGAGCAACTCCTCTAGAGCCATTCGACCTCCTGGAGTAAGGTTGCCTCAAATCCGTCACACACAGGATGGAAAAGCAGAGGCATGCTGGGTTTTTACAAGTGGGCAGGATTTGTTGTTTTGTTGTTGTCGTTGTTGTTTTTTTTCCATATAAATCCTGGGGGCTATAAGCTGTTGTCCCATACATCTTTGGTGATGAATATTGCATGGGCTCCGACTTGACTGGTCAGTCAGCCCCAGTGTTTAATAAAATCAGTGTGAAACTGCGGGGGTAAATTACCCCCCAAAACTGGGGTGGCACCAATTAATAATTCATTAGGAGCTTTACAGGCAGACAGGCAGACAGGGCCTATATAAATACCTTCTCTGACAAAGGCCCTGATGGCAAGGTGGAATTACCATTTAAAGAAAGCCTCTGCAGGCAGAGAGAAAAACGAATTATATGTTCCTGTCATTGAAACAGATGAAAGAGATGCAAATGGAATTGTGCTGCAGCTTTCTCTCCTCCTCTTCTCCTGGATTTCCCTCTCTCCCTCTCTCTGTCTTAATGTAATCATTTTATCCATGGACAAAGCTAAATGATGAGAATGGATCTAGCTGAGGAGAATGTAGTGAGAAAGACTCAGTCAAGCACCCACCTACAGTAAACTGGATAGATATGTAGTGAATACATTTAGACTGTCTTTATAGCATTTGATCATACATTCATTAGTTGGAAGCTACATCACATATTCAAGTTCCTAGAGCAATCTATGTAAAGTGCAGACTGGTTCCTTCTTTGACGGTTGTCGTAGTGGAGTATAAATAATGATGTTTATCTATGTAGCTTATTGAATAGTATGGTATTGAAAGAGCACACATTATGTCACTTGTTTACTTTAACAAGATTGCAAGGTTGTCAAGGTTGTTATCATCTGTATTCCTCTAACTACCCCTGGACCACTGCTTCAAACTGAAACAAGGACATAGGCAGTAGACTGTATTTACATCTGAACACACTGCATTTGTCAACCCTCTGTGGAAGACTAGAGGCTGCCTCCCAAAGCCTTCTACACAGCACATTAGTGAGCATGTAGCCTACCGAGAGGCTGTATTTGCAGGATGGCTGATCAGCAGGCTCTTGTGTTGTAAGATGGTGCAGTGTTGCAAATCATACCTGCACCACACGTTGATGACCTGCGTCCAACCATGTAAATGTAAAATACAACCACTTTTCATGGAGCAATTCTAAGTCAATTTTCCCTACTTCCTCAAGCGTAAAATGAGTACTGTACAGATAAGATACGAATGAATCTGCTTTATGGCGACATGTCACAATGTAGAATCTCTGTATCGCTAGGGCATCTGCTGTAGCTTAAATCACGTCACATAACTGATTCCCTAACATGATCTCCCCGGTTATAGCCACTGCTTGGTCAATCAATTCATAGCAGAGATAGAGACAATATGCAGTGTTGTGTTTTTATTGGTTATTAATCCCATTTCTTCAATCTAGACTGCAAGTAAGACTAGGCTTTATAGTCACAAGTTAATGAATAAAGGATTTGCCAAACCGGAGAACATAGCTTGAGATTTCACGAAGACTTATAACAGGTTTTGTCCTCATTTGCAAGACATCTAAACATGTTAGTCGTTGCATTGTTCAATATTCATTTTGTCCACAAGATGCCGCCACTGAATAATGCATAAAGGTTGAAAATCTGGCAGTGATGTACAGTAGGTATTGTTTTTTTCTTTTTTACTCCAAATTGTAACAGATTGCAATTGTACTTATGCTTCATTGCATAATTGTGTGTTTTCAATTGTCTGTTTATGCAAAGACTTGAGTGACTGTGACACAGTATGGCCACACACTGGAATATGTTCAGCACATCCAAATAAACTCAGTCAACCAGTGGTGCATGACTCATATTGTGTACTCAATATTTCACTCGTCACCTCCTAACGACTAGCAGCCACATTTGACTGGCACCGTGACTGGCTCACCGGTCACTGTGAGCCAGTTAAACAATGCAGGGAAACTGAGGTCGGTCAGTGCAGTTTGTCACACAGGAGGGCCAGATCCTGTCACTCAATAGGCCAGCCATCTGGCCAGTCTCAGAGGTGCAGGGAGACACACAGATCCAGAATAGAAGCTGTATGAGAAAAGGTCACGCAGGGAAGAAAGGCTTTTTATCGAAAAATTAAACGAGTTGCCAGCGTATTATCTGTACTACCGATTCATGCTGAGAGGAATTTTAGTGCTGAATTTTGTTCTTACTGATTGATTGAATTAACTGAATTATGGAATAAGTATAATGTATTTCTTTCAATTTCAACTGAATGCAAGGCAGGTAGGTCAGAGAGATAAACCATCGGCAGATGATAGACTTGAGCACTGTTATATTGTACTATTCATAAATATGGATATAATATATATAATATAACTCATGCATTATGGGAGATATCATCACAGTATGTCCCACAGTTGATGACACGCCTAATGCCCTTGATGTACAAAATCACTGAACTGGACATTGTGATGGAGCCTCTTCAAAACATGTGGTTTGAGTGGAAGCCAGAGTTGGCTGCCTGCAGCTATAGTGAGGCAAGGCCACAAATAGTGGTAGATAAATCTGCTGATGCTCCCTTCTTGCATCACAAATCCTGATGATTACACTACATTTCTGTGTTGTGTGTGAATGATTTGCTGGGATTTGATCGGTGGCCCGGTCGTTCTGAAATGGATCTATCTAACCTATTCCTTTGAGCTGCGTGTTCCAGGCGTGAAAACTCTGATCTATGGGACTGCAGCAGGAATTGACCCCCGTCGGATAAAGCGCTCCAAATTGCCTCCCTGATATATGGCTGGCCCTTGTTACCGCTCTCCACGCTGTCAGTGTTCTCTATTCCCCTCAAGGTCAGCTCCCTAGCCTCACACTGTTGGACTGAGCAGAGCAGTAGAGCTCTCCTGTTACTGCCTGCCTGCCTAGCTACCCGCCTACCCTCCCTGCCTGCCTCCCCTGCCCTCCCCTGCCTGCCTGCCTACCCTGCCTGCCTGCCTAGCTACCCGCCTACCCTCCCTGCCTGCCTCCCCTGCCTACCCTGCCTGCCTGCCTGCCTGCCTACCCTCCCTGCCTGCCTCCCCTCCCCTGCCCTGCCCTCCCCTGCCTGCCTGCCTCTCCTGCCTGCCTGCCTACCCTGCCTGCCTGCCTACCCTGCCTGCCTGCCTGCCTGCCTGCCTGCCAACATACCTATCTGCCCTCTCCTGCCCTCCCCTGCCTGCCTGTCTGCCTGCCTACATACCTATCTGCCATCCCCTGCCTAATTTAGAATAAGGTATTGTACCAGAAATACCTCCTGTACCAGAAATATTAATTGGCCAAATGAATCCATATAGCATGAGCAGGTGCGGTAATAAGCAGGTTTAAATGCCAGATTGCAAACTGTTGTAGGCTATAACCAAAAACAAAAATGTATTTGTACAAATTAATTATTTCATGTCATCTGTGACATAGCGTTTCAGATTACCTCAATCAATGTCATTGGTCTGCTGTAAAAACATTTGTTATGAGGCATTATCGGTCATTGACCAGAGGTAACCCATAGTACAGTATACAATGACATGAAAAGAACGATGAATGGAAGACCTCATGCTGTAAAAAGTAAAGCTCATACTCACAGATCTCTTTGACCTGTCTTATCACACGTAATTTCCATTGGTTAACTGTTGCAGGGGGGCGTCACCGCATTTCCTACCATACTGAGGGTCTCTCTGGCTAACAATGGGACTCCCACAGTGAAGAGACATATGACGCTATACTTCTACCGCGGTGTGTCATTTTCACACATATACAAACATTCATTTGTTAGACCCTCTCTGTACAACATGTTTCACATAGTAAAACAAGGCCCATATGACTGCATGATTGCCCACTATGGATTGGATCCTCCATTCAATATTCTCATTTATCCTATTCCTAATGCTTATTAGATGTCATGTAGTTAACCTTTATCTGAATAGCAGTGTAGGACAGGTCGATAAAGAACAGAAAGGTTAAAAGAAAACTTACTTAAATCTACGACTTGAAGATTACCGATAAAATTATATGAATCCATGAGTCACAGTGAAATCAATGGCATTGAGGTTCTACTCATTTCATATGCACATGAGCAAATACAAGTGGGGACAAAATAGGAATCGTTCAGTAAGCTATACGTGTGCTTACAGCTACTGTGATTGAACTGGGAGCTCCATCTGCGCACCGGTAATAAAGTGTGTTTCAATCAGTGGCGTTTTTAACCCAAACATTTTGGTGAGGCCACTGTCAAAAACGCTCAGATGCATGCCAGTGGAACCACAGTCAAACAAAACACATCACCAGTCATGAACGCAATTGGATATAGCCTACATCAAGACATAGCCTATAAGTACAACATCTGCATTAACATGTGCCTTACATTGATACAGTGACGCTCAGCAATAATAATAATAATAATAATAATAATAATAATAATAATAATAATAATAACTATAATAACTATAATAACTATAATAATCATAACCATAATCATGATACTAATCTGAATAATTATAAATAAATTGATTTGTTTAATGGACATCTCCAATTTCTCAGGGTTACTACCATATGAACTGAAGTCTAACAATGAAAACATAACATACTACACAACTACACACACATAGCCGTTCTCACAACTCCATTGATTTTGTATATTCACTCAGACTTTGTATCACAATGAACGTCATAGTATGCAAAGGTACAAAGTGCAGGGGACAAAGTACGGGGGTGGGGGGGGGGGGGGGGGACAAAGTACTCTTGGAGGGCTAGTGTAGATCATTTGGGGGAAAGGGGGGCAAAGTACGGGGAGGGGGGGCTGATGTAGATCATTTTGTAGATAGTAGCCTAGTGTATTTGTAGGCTGCTGTAGATAACAGAAAAGTGTTTATTTATGTGTTCAGATCCTACGCACTTAGAGTGAGTCACTATAGTTTGTCTCATCATGGCCTAATTATCCCCTGATGATTCATACTTGACACGTGTCGTCACCAATAACCAATACAGAACGTTCACACCAAGAGTCCCAGGACTCCTAACAACTAATTGTTATCTCTGAGACAATATGAGACAGTTGTACTGTGGATGAGTGTGTCCTTGTTCACTGTTTGCCAGTGCCTACCTACCATAGAACCATAACTCAACACATTACCATATAAACCAGTAGTGTGTGCTGGCAGTGGCCTGTGGGGAGCCTGTCTGAGCCTAGGATGGAAAGGCATTCAGAAGAGGCCACTTACAGCTACATTCATGGCCAGAGTCTCACAATGGCTTTGATGTCTGGCATGGCACTACTATGAGGAATGTCTACATGTGACTACCTCAGAACCATGGCCAAGAGGGAGAGATGGGTGGGGGCTCTCCCTTTTCACTGTGGAGGTGGACGCATTTGAAAATGTATGATTTCACAGTCACAGCATATTACTACATTGTTGTTACTAGAGTAATTACAGCGTTACTGATTTCATTGTTGTTAGGTTGCACACTTGCACTTATATTGTACAGTGGTATCACTGTGATGCAGCATACCTGTGCAGAGTTGTGTTGGAATGGCTGGCTTACAACCAGTGCTCTGGGCTAATTGGCTTGTGGTGGAGTGGAAGCGGACAATTGAGGAGAGTTATTCAAAGGGTTATACAGTTTTATTAATGCAGATAATAATATTTGCAGGAACAAACTGGGGTCTCTGCAGAGGTATTCCAAAGAATAATTACAGTACTAAGGAATAGGATTTAACCATTTGAAAATTGCAGGTGTTAGTTATTGTACTGTAGATCCAGTAGTTTTTTATTGTCCATGGAAAATAATTCCTCTCATTCAAAATGACACATTATACAGTGTCATCATTTCATATAGGAACTGCTATAGTATCAGGTGAGCTGGGAAAGTGCACACCAGGTTTGCCATGATGGTGACACTCCAACAGTAGGCAGTTCAGTTCCTCAGCGACTGGTTATGTTGTCTAGGAATAACCAATCGCATCAAAGCAACAACATGGGTGGCCTAGTGATTGGTGCTGGAGTAAAGACCTACAGCATAACTGGGTCCCAGACAGACACAGCTTCACAACACATTCATTCATGCAATCATGGAGGTTTGTTCAAGCATGTTCATGTTCAGTGATCATAACAGCAAAGCCTATTATTTGGGAGCTTATCATTCTATAGGAAAACCTGTGTTTCTCGCCAAGCTAAGATAATCAGATATAATCCCACTGATCAAACCTTGTCTGATATTGTTACCAGTGTGTTATTGTTTGCTGTAGGTTCTTGATCCTGTTTTTCACAGCAATTAAGCCTGGAGAGGGCCATGTTATTTAGTTGAAAATACTGTTTTTGATATATATTTAATTGCTTCATACATACTGTTTATTCTGCTTACAACTCTTTGATTGTTCAGTTGTTCTTTGATTGCCCACCATCGTCATAGTGTACCAGCCTTGGTCACAGCATGTGTAAATCAGAGGCATCTTCCTCCTTCCCTCTAATACAATAATACAAACTGCTACAATGATTAACCCCTCTGGCAACGAAAACAGGTACAACACGTAGGCCAGGCATCCAAACTTCCTGAACTGGTGATTGAGTTCATTGTCTCTGAGCTCAGATGAACCTGTGATAGGGCAGGACTGATATGATGATTACTAATTTGAT
Source organism: Argentina silus (assembly GCF_951799395.1). NCBI lineage: Eukaryota > Metazoa > Chordata > Actinopteri > Argentiniformes > Argentinidae > Argentina > Argentina silus. Next base: position 6,944,787 of record NC_139658.1, on the reverse strand, counting down.
CACGCTGATAAGCAGGACAAACAAGTAGCCAACAAAAGTAGTTGTATGTATTGTATCCTACTATATCATATAATGTACCCTGTTCTCAGAGAGCATCCTGTTATGCTGTGTTTTAATCTGTTATCCCATATTAGCAAAGTTCACTGAGTTCATTTCAAGACAGCAGACATGGAATATAAGCCAGACTGCTGTATTGAAAAATAAGAGGAAAAACTAAATAATTGATTACATAAAAAGGTTGAATAAGTATTTTACGTTTTTGACTTGTAATATGAATGTAATATGAGGCATATTAAGGAGGTGAGTGGATTAGTAATGTTCACTGAAATAGCCATTATATACTGATAGGAAAATATTCTCCACATTGGTGCAAATATATCTATGTACAGTTATTAATATATGTTTACAATAGGCAGGAAAGTTATGGTGTAAAGGGTAACCATAGGTGGAGTATGGTTGCATCCTCCCTTTCGAACATCATACAAGCAACAAGCAAACACACCAAAGAGACTGAATGTGTTTTCAAAATGCGTCAGTACTATGAAGTCTCTCTGACCAGGTTCGCTACAAAGCTATAGACTTGATTGCCACTGTTGTGATAACCTTCTTGGCTCAGGCCTTTTCCTTTCCCAAGCCTTCACACAGGCCTGAAATGGTACCTAGGGGAGTTGGAATAAGGACTTGACTAAAGCTAACCTCTGAAGTGATCATAAAGCTTTCTGTCAGTATGTCCCTGGAGGTCGAAGTGAACAATACACGCTGCTTGAGGGAGCCCGGATGTCAGCAACTCCCAATATTCTATAATGTTTATTGTATATTAAATCCTAAAGGAAATCAATGACCAACAAACATGTTATCTCTGAGGCGCAGACATCAGGGTGTATCCTATGGTGTGAGGTCTCACGTAGGGCCACATTTGAGTGAAGTACGTGTGAGCTAAACTCATGACAGAGGGGGTGGGGAAAACATTTTAGGGGCACGGCATTAAGCTCCACACAGCCAATAAGAGGTTGACTGACCTCACCATTTAAGGCTGTACTCCTTGGCCTGCCCAGCTGTTTGATTTGGTCGCCCAATGAAACAAACTTTGTCCACTCCAGTCCACTCACACAGACCAGCTCTTATTCTGAAGTTGAAGTAGTAATTGCTCTGCGAGTTTGGGACTGTGATAGTGGAGTTGTACATAGACTCTGTTCTATTGGAGTATTTCAGACCACTGGAGACTTATACAAAGGGCTTTGCTTCCTACACAGTGCCACTTATAGGACATACAATGGTGTGTGCCCTGTGTTGACGTGCTGACGTGAGAGCTACAGTATTCACCTCAGCTTGCAGAGCTCATCCTGAACCTGTATTTGAGAGCCTCTGGTCAGGTAAGATGCCAACTGCACCTGAATTGACTATTATGTTCTGTGAGATGTCAATTTGAGAAACATTCTGAGTAAAACATCTGAAAATGAAAAGATAATTTGTTTTGAAGCATCTTGTTCATATATTTGTGTGAAAAAGCAAAGTTGTGTGAGTGCATTTAAAAAAAAAAGAAGTTTTTTTTAAATGTTTCTTTCTTTACCATATCCTGAAAAGAATGGACAAATCAGAGGTCATGATTGCTCACTTTGGGGTCAGGGTCATCATGGCCCATTGTCACTGCATGCAACATGACTGCAGTGAGAATGAATGGGGACAGTGCTGAGAGCATATTAAACACAGGCTAGGATCTGAACTCTCACATCTATTCCACCCAAGCTTTTAACACAAATCCCACCGCTTATGTCGCGAGGCTTAGCAGACAATGCTGAAATAACCTAATATTGCTACAAGACCCAGCTTTAGTCCTGGCTTCTGATCCCTGTATGCTTGTGACACTTATATTTCCATTTGCAGGGCATGTTAGCTTAAATGCCAAGTCCAGGGGCTTGAGACCACCTGGCTCACTGGCCGCTCCGAGACAGCGAGATGACTTCTAAAGATTTAACCTTGTAGACATAGCAAACCTACGTAGGCCCTGTTGTGACTCTGCCAATGTCCTCTGCCGAGCACATGTGCTCGCTGTGTTGGACGCAGTGTGTTCCCTGTCAAGTGGCACTGTCAGGATGCCCACTCCATGTGCTTATTTTAGACCTTTAGCCAATGACGGAGGCATTGTTCTTGTCACTGCTCTGTGGACATACTCAGGTTTCATTCTGTAACCTTTTGATAAACCTGCAATCCAGCTTTCTATGAGGTTTGGATTATTGCCCTTTTAGTTTTAGAGAATACAATAGATAGTCTGCTGTAGTGAATTGAATGTACTGTATCACCTTTTCATGTTTATATGTTATTTATATATTTTCCATTCTGATGTATTCCTCCATTCATCAATTCAAACAAAATATCAATCATGAATGTCACAGAGTTGTGGTTAATTTGGATTGAATAACATGAACTAAGAGAGTATACTCTACCCTGGACGCATGTGCTAGTTGATACCCTACTGCCTGTTGGATGTGTGAGGACTATTTTCAGACGGACAATACCTTTGAACTGACCTTCACTCTACAGTCTTCTAGTTCCCAAGGAGATAGAGGTGACAGTTGTAAGAGGACACCTAGAATTTTGGATTCTGAACATTGTTTCACAGTTATTTAAGTAATGTTTATCATTAATGGCATTTGAATTCTGTTTTATTCAGCTGGAAGCAAATGAATCTTCACACAATCATTACATATCTATCTTCTGAAATTGTGCAATATAAAAAACTGCATTTGATTGACAGTCCCTCATAAATCCAAGATGTTCCAATGCCAACAGTATTTGGAACATGCACTGCTTACGCTGAGTGCAATGTTAAAAGTAGGCTTCATGGGAAGAAATATGCACTGAAGCACATTTAGTAACCAATTCAAATACATGGAGGGAATTCAAATGGAAGGTGATTGCAAGATTTTTTTCAGACTCCAGAAATAGTGGCTAAAATGGGTCCAACACACTGAAATAAATGTTGGAGAAACTGTGCACAAATTGGCAACCATACCCATGTATTTTGGTCATGCCCTAAATTAAGAACATTTTGGGAGGAAGTGTTTCATGCCCTTAAAGTAATATTCCACCAAGATTTCACATTAGATCCAAAGGTGGCACTACTGGGAGTAATACCAGAAGGCATTGATGGAAGAGCTAAAAAATATCTTTTACAAATATTACTGCAGCAATTAAATGCATTACAATAATGTGGTTAAAACCTGACCCCCCAACTTACAATATGTGGACTGAGAAAGTATGGGAAATTTACCAGATGGAACAAATCACATACTCTTTGAGGCTCCAAAAAGATATATTTATTCAAATGTGGAGTCCTTCCATGGCTATATTAATACAGTGAATCCTTCCACACATTCCGATTCATACATGTATCTTTGTCTCCCCAACTCATCTCATCTGTCTATGCAAACACACACACACACCCATACCATGACACTCATTCACACGCAATCCCCCCCCACCCCCTTTTTAAATTGTTTTTATTATTATTATTATTATTATTTTATTTTATTGTTATTTATTTATTTTTTATTTATATTTTTTTTAATTAAAATGTACAGCTTAATGATTGGGGAAAAAAATAATTTATAAGTTGTAAAAAAATAATAATAATTGTATAAGTTGCTGAAACTGAAAAAAAGTAGGCTTCAGTACAAGGGAGTCGATCTTCATCAGATACTGTAATTCCTGGCATCCCATAAAGAAATCATAGGGAACACTGTCTTCTCTTTCCTTTTTCTTCCACAGAGAGTATAACTGCTAACAGGGGGAATATTACAAATCAACAGAAGATAAGAAATGCTTTCACATTAGGGTTTTTTTCCACATCTTAGCTTGGCATGGTGAACAACTTTAAGAGCGTAATTTATGGAAGTCTTTTCTATATTCAGGATTAATTTGAGAACATTTTGAGAAAACCTGTCCTGATCCATTTCAGCCTGATGGACAACATGTACTGAAGTATGAGGCTCTTACATATTCTATATAATAATAAACTATCTTGTCAGTATAGTGAGGTATAACACGTTATTTATGCAAAACCATTAACACATACAGTACAATATACCTTGGACTCATTATGTCGCCTTCACATTAGAGCTCTACCTAGAACGAAACTAAGGGCTTTTAAAAGTTAAACTTTCCTCCTACATTTTCGGTATTTAATCAATCACATCACAACAGTTCTCTCCCAGCTCAATGTCAATAGCTCTCAAACTCATGAAAGATATGCTCACTGTACACACACAGTTTGCTAACCCTATACCTTTTCACCACAGAGATTCAGTTCATCTTTGAGATCAAGTCTTCTCTGCCTTCCTTCTGATAATTCAAAAGCTCTCTACTGTATCATTACCCTCTTGATAGCCCTATACCTTTGAATAGGCTGAATTCAACCTGTATTCATGGTTTGATCAATGTGCCCTCCAGATAGTCTCCCCTGTGTAAACAATACAATAAGCCATTTGACTCTGCAGATTCTTGACTCTGCAGAGACTTATTCATCACCTCAGAAGGTTGGATGGAGGGAGGATTTACTGAACAGGCAAACTATCTCCCGAAATGGCTCTAACTCAATGTTAGTATTATAGGCATTCTTCTATGGCAATGTCAAAACTTGTGAAATATTGCAGATAATGCCGCTGTATGATGATTTGGCATTTTGTGCATTACTGTAAATAATCATGGGCACAAATGGTGGCATTCACCCCAGGGCTAAAAGGTGATGATTTAAGCAAACAATTATGTTTTACATTATCACCCTACGTGCCTTCCCCTCTCTCTATTTGACATTCAGCTTTAGTTGCTCACACCACATCCCAGTAGACTATTTCAGTGTCTGTTCTATCTTCCTGGGCTAGGGTAATGCATCCACCCTGTAAATAAACACAATCTTATCTTGTGAAACCAGCGCATGAAATTCTGCTGACCTGAACTCGCAGCACTGCATTTGCCCCTATCTGCTCTTGCCCTCAAATCATTTTTCTAAGAAAATCAAATTAAATTACGTGAATCTGAATAGATAAGACCAATATTGCTTCTCAAATGTTGTCATTATGGGCCTTGAAAATGTATGGTTTTTTTTTCTCGATCAGAATGAATACATGAATGAAGTCTCTACAGAAACATTGTTTTATAATCAGAGTATGCATTGCATGGTACATTCTGTCAGAAAAACATTCCAGATTCGCTAGGCTCAGGCTTTGTTTGAGTGATCAAGCCTGTCTTTGTTTTTATTTTTGTCCCTTTCTTCAACAGGCATCCACTGGTTTGTAGAGTTTGGAGGAGATTTGTTGAACAACCATGCCGCCTGCACAAGGAGGACCCCAGGGGTTCACCCCACCAGATGGAGGCTGGGGATGGGCTGTGGTGGTAGGGGCCTTCATATCCATAGGCTTCTCCTATGCCTTCCCCAAGTCCATCACTGTCTTCTTCAAGGATATTGAGGTGATCTTTAACGTGACCAGCAGTCAGGTGTCCTGGATCTCTTCTATCATGCTGGCTGTGATGTACGCCGGAGGTGAGCTGGTGCAAAATCACTTCAGAATGGGGTTACCCTAACCCTAACCCTAAGCCTAACCCATAATATAAAATGTAATCCCTTGCCTAATATAGTTCCTCAAAGAAACTTCAAACAAAGTTTCATACAGTTTCCAACCTGAACTTGAAAGTAGCCTAAAGGCTGAAATAGGTGCTGCGCAAAATTCACTAATCTAAATGTAGCATAATACAATGACTGCCAAAAGCCTTTTATAAACAAACCATACACCATACCCTCGATCTTAGGTCAGTGATCCATTAGAAGGCTATATAGTACCTTCTGTCTTTCACTACTTTCTCTTTAATCACACACAGCTCTAATAGTTTCCCACCCATTGACTGTGTATAGTCAGGTCACCGAGCACAAGATGAAGATTAAGCGTATTGTCCAAAATGAGACGGCAAGGCTTGAATCACCCCACTTTCACTGAAACACAATGAATGGGGCCTCTACAATGCTGTTACTCTTCTATTGAAGCATTGTACCGAAGAGTGCAAGGTTATCTGTCTCTAGAGTCTCTGGATGGGTTTCTTTCCAGTGTACTCATTATAATCCCATGAATGTTTTCCTCTGGTGTTGGCTGAGGAGGAGGTGAAATGTTTTACATGAAAGTGACTGACAGACCAATGTGATGGCTGGTCTGGGATCCTACTGTATGCTGTCTGGCAGAGAGTGAATCAGATGTATCATGATGTCAGACAGGTCTAACCAGTGAGGTGTTGATACTGCTCTTTTCATCTGCATGACATTCAACACACACAGAACACTCATCAGAGGGACTTCCCTTCTTAGACTCTTCGTCCCTCCAGACGGGGTCCATGGCCTTATAACAAAGCAGTGTCTCTCAGTGAAAGACATTTCATTCTCTCTATGAGGCGAGATGAACGGATAAACCCAAGGTACTTTGTCTCAGAAAAGCACATTTTTGGTCTAGTCAAAATGATTTATTTAAAGCACAAATAGTCTCCAACGTTTGTATTGTCCGCCTAGTAACTGCAAAACCTTTTGAGGATATATTGGGACCAGTAACCAAAACACTCAACACTTGAGTGGATTAGTCTTTGTTTCACATAGAGTAGTAGCACGTAGTGTGTAAAGCCATAGTAATACTGTAGCGTCACGAGTCTTAAAGAATAAGTCTTAAGTAAGTAAGGTTACAGGGTCATTCTGTCAGGTTCTCAGAGGGTTCCCAGTTTGCCCTCTACTCTCTGAGTGCTCTGCCTGTTCGCTTGGTTCTGGACACATGACTGCCTGGCCTGTGTGGGCTGACCTTTGACCTTCAACAGACCCAGAACACATAGGGCCTGTCAAGACTCAGACCCTAATGACAACCCACTCCCAGGGAGCCACAATGGCAGATACAGTGCAAAACAAAAATGTGTCCATTCTTCTAAAATATTGATTATATTCATGCATAATTTTGCATATGAAATTGCAAGCAATACAAGCTGTATTGCTTGACTTGCTTGATTCTACTTTGAACTACTCCTAAAACATTTATTACGACTAAAACTTTACATTTAATGTGCCAACCATGAGTAGAAATCATGATAGTACACAATATTACATACATTCAGTGCATAATGGGACTTACCAACATCTGAGGTTTGGGGAATCTACAGAGGGCAACACCTGCTGTTTATCCTCTTGTACTCCCCTCAATTTCTATCTTATCAGTTTCATAATGTTCTATATTGGTTGAATCATACCGTATCTTCCTCAGACCTCCCCCCCTAACCAACTCTTCCTCCGAGAGAGAAGGAAGGAACTCATCGTTAATGTTTAGTCCTGCCTGGATTAGATTCTAAAAACCCCTTTGTCTAGATCCGTGCTGGCAAACGAGTCTGGACAAGCTCTAAACAAAAACTGTCAGCTTCTATTTAGGATCCTTGGGTGGTGCAGTTGATTTGGCAGGCTGGCTGAAGCTTCTTCCAAGTGCATCCTCCTTCTCATTCTGTCCTGTTGTTATAGGCCAGACAGAGAAATGGCATGCTGCCAGCTGAACCTGCCACACCATTTAGGCATATGTTTACAATTCATAGTGAGTTAGTTGTGATAAGGTATGTGGTTTGTATTTACCATGTATTGTATCTACCTTGTTTTGTTTATTGTCGCTGCATCTTCCAAGATGTTATGGAAAATACACCTAAATGGAATAGGTTGCAGTGTACGACAATACCAAAACACTGCTATTGTGATTGGTGCCTCCAAGTCACCATTGTGAAGGTGATAAGCAATGAAGGAAGATCAGCTGAACCTGACATCCTCGCCCATAAGAAAAAGAAAATGTGTTAGTCTATTAAGTCATCGCTATTCAGTACAGTGGAGTGGGACACCCATTTCATATTGAACATCATGGCAACTATTGATATTCTCCTTCTGTGGGAAGTTAAAGGTACAAATAAGAAACTGACAAAACACTGACTGTGAGTGACAAGTCCTTTTTGTCCTCTCTCTCATACAGAACCTCACATATACGCAATCCTGCACACACACAATCTCACGCAGACTGGAATGAAGCTGGGTTTACAGTAGAAATGTTGGTTTTTTTTGTTATTCTTAGCACATACATGCTGAATATACAAAGAATACAGACACCTTGAAATCTCTGGTTTCATCACGCTTGTGTTGTTTTGTGTGAAATTGCATTGCGAATAAGGATAGACCAGAGAAACTGCTGCAGTGCAGCAGCAGTGAGAGAAATCATTGAAGAAGTTGTAAGGACTCTCTGGCTGCACCAGAGCTATAGCTATAGCGCTCTCTGGTGGTAAAATACAAAAAAACCTCTCTCTCACAGAGGTTTTTGGCCTTTCAACCAATTTTTGGCAACCTGTATGCTATCATAACATGATGTTTCCCAAAATGGCTTTGCATACCATATTGACCAGCTTACTGTTTGCAGCTATGTTATATTCACCCACACTATTTCTCTCTGACGTGTGTTCCTCTCAGGTCCCTTAAGCAGTATCCTGGTTAATAAGTATGGCAGTCGCCCTGTCATGATGTTGGGAGGCTGCCTGTCTGGATCTGGACTCATTGCTGCCTCCTTCTGCAACTCAGTCGAAGGGCTCTACTTCTGTGTGGGAGTGATTGGAGGTATCTAATCTTGGTTCTCCATAATTTAGTAGTAGGGTTAATTTTCATTGTTGAATGTAAAATGTGATAGTTGATTTACAGTATGCATCTTTAATCATGTGAAGATAAAATACTAAATGAATGAAATGCTGTTTACTTCAATTTTGTGTGTAACAGTTGTTTGTTTTTGGTAGGTTTGGGACTGGCATTCAATCTCAATCCTGCTCTCACTATGATTGGCAAGTACTTCTACAAAAAGCGCCCCATCGCCAATGGAATTGCCATGGCAGGCAGTCCTGTCTTCCTCTCCACCCTGGCTCCCCTGAACAGCTGGTTCTTTGACCAGTTTGGCTGGAGAGGGAGTTTCCTTATCCTGGGAGGCCTGCTTCTCAACTGCTGTGTGGCTGGTTCTCTCATGAGACCCATCGGACCAAAACCCCAACCTGCCATGAGCAACAGTGATGAAACAAAAGAGAGCACAACTTGCACGAAGAAGATCAACAGCTTCATCGACCTCACCCTTTTCAAACACAGAGGCTTTCTGCTCTACATCTTGGGAAACACTGTCATGTTCTTTGGCCTCTTCTCACCGTTGGTGTATCTTAGCAATTATGCCAAGAGTAAGGACATCCCCAAAGAGAAGGCAGCCTTCCTGCTCTCTGTGCTGGCCTTTGTGGACATGTTTGCCCGGCCCTCCATGGGCCTGTTGGCCAACACCAAGTGGGTCCGGCCCAGGATACAGTACTTTTTTGCAGCCTCTGTGCTGTATAATGGTGTGTGCCATGTGCTGGCCCCCCTCTCTGAGGACTACACAGGCTTTGTCATCTATGCCATCTTCTTTGGCTTTGCTTTCGGCTGGCTGAGCTCTGTATTGTTTGAAACCCTGATGGACTTGGTGGGTTCCCAGCGCTTCTCAAGTGCAGTGGGTCTAGTCACCATTGTGGAGTGTGGGCCTGTGTTGTTAGGGCCCCCTTTACTAGGTGAGTACGCATGTGCATCGCGCACACACACATGCACACACACGCACACGCACACACACACACACACACACACACACACACACACACACACACACACACACACACACACACACACAGTTGGCTTACATACTGTATAACATGGTGTTTACAAATGCTTTGTTTTCCATATTCAATGTTAAAATGAAACTCTCTTAATCCCCACAGGAAAATTCAATGACATCTACGATGACTACAAATACACATACCAAAGCTGTGGGGTCATCCTCATTATTGCCAGTGTGTTCCTGTTTGTTGGAATGGGCATCAACTACCGGTTGGTGGACAAAGAGAAAAAAGAGGAGGAGAGGAGGGCCAAACTGGAGGGCAAAGAAGAGGAGTCTAACAAGGACAATGCTGCCAAGGAGATAGAGGCCAGCAACGATGTGACATCGCCTCTGAGATCCGTTGTTGAGGCCAGAATAGCAGAAGACACAGTCTAAATTACAATCCTCTTGACCTAATTCACACTTATTTGATGAATCAATGTAGTCAATGAGATAATGTCCATCTCCAATGACAAAACAGCAGCAATGCAAGTCATTTTGAATTTAGCAGTATGGCAATATAGCAGTATTCACAAAAACCTACACAGTGTCTCTGCCCCATTTCCATTTACCTCCATTATATAAAAATGCATAAGCATAGTATGACCAGAACAAGATCCACTTTCTGTGTGAGATATGTGGAAGCATGCAGTTTAGTGCATTTAACTGCCCTGCAAATGTTGATATTGTATTGTTTAAGTTTAATTAGACCATAGTTTTCTACATATGTTTATGTGTTAATTAGTTAAATCTATCTCTTCAGCAATGCACATTTGCAGTGCATGTTTCCATAAATGACTGCAAATGTTTTCTGTGAAAGCACTTAATGGCTATTATAGTACTTTTATAAGGTTTAATTCATCACTTTAATTTTAATTTTAATTTTATTATCTTTTTTTTTTTTTTTCTTTCACACTGCCATAAGTAATGCCAAGTTTATTTGCTCTCTGGAAGCATTTTCTATCAAACTATTGTCTATCTCAGACTATTTCAGGCAACCATAAGGACTTAGGATTCAACATCCTGGAGGAAATTGTTTGCACATTATATTGCAAGATTATGTAGTATTGTTGCTGAGGATTTCAGTTTTGTGTACAGTAACTTTGAAAATATTCCAGATATAAACATGTTAAGCTTACACTGAAGATCTTTATATGACTTTGAAACTTTTCATTCTGAATTCAGAAGTTTGCTCCAATTGTAATACAGGGGCATTAGAACTGGCATTTTTGATGGAGCAGACCAAAACCCAAGTCATCATTATTTTCAAATGCTCTAGGGATTTATTGGTGGGACTGCTGGCATTAGCAAATCTAAGGTCATGTGCATGTGTTTCATTGTACATAGGTGCGTCCATTAAATGATGACCATAATGTGAAAGGTTTTTGGTGATTTCACCAAAACATCATGGAATGATGGAATCATATTTGGAATGTGTTTATAGCCCTACAAGGATAAGGCAGCAGTGTATAAAGTAGAAAATAAATGCATTGATAAATAAAACAAACTTGTAAACAAGTTGATTATTTGCATCTGCTCTGGTCTGTAAATACAAATTCTAAGGATGGGAAAATCAATACATAACACAACATTGAATCATTCTTTCATTGATGTCATTGTACAATGCCACTTTTAAGAGCAAATAATAATAAAATAAAATAAAAATTCTCACTGCATACACACATAAAATCAACACTGTTGACACGCCAGGAAAGAAACAAAGAATAAAGTACGAAATAGGAACATTCCGAATTTCTCCCATGCTCACTGCAGCTCAAAGAAAGACCTGCACGTGATGGTTGAGATCAAACCGTTGGAACAGGAAAAACCGTTGACTTTACCCAAAAAATAACCGTCGTACTCATCTCTACTGGTGAAGGTAATGTTAACATAATGTTTCACAACACTGTTTTGTATTACAAATTGCCTCAATTATTTATCAAAGGATCATATTGCCTTGCAATTTTGAGTCACCTGTCTGTTGCTAAATACCCTTGCTCATAAGCTTACCAGTATGCTTTCTTTAGCTTTTTGACTGTTTGGCTGCCTGGCTAGCCCACATTCAAACTTATAACTGTCTCTTGTCAGTTGTCAATCAGCTAATGTTAACTGACTTTAAATGTAGCTAGTTAGGAAGCTGTCTAATTCATTGTAACAATTGTAACGTTAGCTAACAACACATTCTAACGTCATCACTTTGACATGTCTATGTTAGCTAGCCAGTAGGACAAGGAGTGCTGTTAGGATGGAGAGAGATAGAGGATTCAACTTCAAACTGTTGGTGCCTCCCAGAGTTAACCCAGGACAGGTTTCTACCGTCAAACCTCAGGAAAGTGTTGAGGACAGTTGTGGTTTCATGCACTCTTTGCAGGAGCAGGTAGGTCTAGCTATTTTGTTTTCTTTGGAGCTTAAAACAAAGGGTTAAATTGCCCCAGACTGTAGTAAGATTGATTTAACATGCTGTTAAGTAGCTAGGTACAGTACATGACGTTAATTGCTTTGCTCAGTAATAATGGAGTTGAGTGTTAACTGTTATATTAGACTTATTTATATTTTATATAAGTGGAGTAGCTAAGGACTGTAACATTCCACATTCCATGTGTAACAACACAAACTGCTCAACTCCATGTACCATGAAATCATTTACAACATTGTTGCTTAGCCTACAGTAGCTAATATAATGTCAGGTAAGTGGTACTAGGTAGCATTGTACTGTTCTGACAGTATTACTACATAGTGATGGGGGCAACTCAATGTAAGCCACATGGTGTGACAGTGTTTCACTGTAACAATGAGGCATACATTAGCTACTGTGTTTCTTTTCAATTTTCTATTTATTTTAGGGCTACAATAAATATTTTGAAAAAGCGTCAAATATGCCTTTTCCCAATGCAAAGGTTGTGCCTACGAAACCCACCAGAGCAGGTATGTCATTGATTCCAATGATATTGGTGCCACACTAATGCGTGTACCCATCCTAATGTAACTCTACTATTTGCCTAAACATTAGTTATTGGGTAGGTCTGATTTCTTAGACATTGTGTGCCAACTGGAATTGTTGTACAAATCTCCTTAAAGTGTGAGTCGCATATAGATCTGGAGCTAGCAGTATATCCTCAGATTATTCTGTTTCTCGAAAGATGTAGGCCTATCCAAGATGATAGTTGTGCCACCGATGGAGAAAGAGGAAGTGAGTAAACATGAAATGTTTGTGTGAACAATGCAGGCTTTTTGAACACTTTAAGACCATTCTTGGCCTTGATATGTGTAGCCTATATTATTGCTTTGTGTAACAGTTCAGACAGTAACATAATTATACTGTATATTATAGGTTTTTTTATATCATAGAAAAATTCTGACATATGTGTGAATATATTCCCCTAGACTTTCAGACATATGTTTGTGTGTGAATATATTCCCTAGACTATTTGCAAACCGAGTCAGCTGTACTCAAAACTATTTGATGAAGTTGAGAAAGTCAAATGTTGGAAAGTCAAAGTGGACTCAGAAGCTGTACAAAAAGATAGGAAATTACAAGAAAATAAAAGAACAATTGAAACTCAACGCAAAGCCATTCAGGAATTACAGGTATGTACATCAGGCTGTATTTTAAAATGACAGTGTAAATGACTTGCTGTTGTCCTTTGGTATATTAATCACAAATGTGTTTTCCTCTGTCTGCTTGTTACAGTTTGGAAATGAAAGTCTCAGCATAAAACTAGAGGAACAGATCGGTGACAATGCTGATCTTAGGAACAAGTATGTATAGTATTTGATTTTGTGTGAAATTAATATTTTGTCTTGTTATTAATTTACATTGTATTACTCAACAATCTAGTCTTAGGCTTGGCTCAACAAAATGATCCCTGTTTTTATCAGGCTGCTTGTTGCGATAGAGGGCTGGATTCAGTGAAATCCACACTTTAAGAACAGTGACACTGAACCTGGGCTTCAAAGATCAATTAGTCAGAAAGAGTTGTGTGCTGTTTCATGCAGTTGAAGTTGTACAATTTGTTATAGTAATTAGAATGTGTAGGTTTGATTGAATTCCATAGTCAGCCAAATTGATTCAAATTGAACTTCCAGATACCTTATATAATCATAAATGTGTTTTATACGTAATCCTTATTTCCATGATAGAAATAATGCCACACGGAACTTATGTAACATACTGAAGGATACGTTTCAAAGATCAGCTGAGAAAATGAATCTATGTGAGTAAAATATACCAAATGTTTATACTTTACATGCTACCTTCGTGCAGAATTAGACTATGACGTTTTGTGGTCCATGTTTTCCTACTGTACTGTACTTAGGTGAGTCTGAGAGAGAAGAAACCCATCACCTGTATATGGAAAATAGTGAGAATATCCAGGTGAATGTCATCACCTAATCATTTGATTGAAATTATATAATTTGTCCCCAAAAAAGCTTTTTGTTTGTTGAGGATCATGTTTATTGTTACTGTAGAGGATGATCGTTGCCTTTGAGGGTCTCCGTGTTCAAGCTGAAACTGACCGTCATGAAATGCAGAAAGGTATGAATAGGATGTAGAATTATTGGTTAGTATAGATTCTGTTGTTGTGGACATTGTCTGATGTGAATATTAATCATATAGCCTAGGGCCTACAGTAACTATAAAAGGTTAAGTTCAATAACTCTGTTGTAATCATTTAACAGTCAAAGAGGGCTTGCAACAATTTGAAGATCTAAAGGAGACTTTTGAGAAAGAATACAGCATGAAACAAGAAGAGGTTTGTCAGTAGCAGTAAATCACTCTTTGATAGATGAATAAATTAGAGCTCTCCAACTCCAGTCCTGGAGAGCTGATGTAGGTATAAGGCATACAGGCTATTTAAGATATGTGTTAGGGCAGGGCTGGAACAAAAGCCTGCACACTACAGGACCGAAGTTGGAGACTCTTGGACTCTTGATATACGCCTAGATTATCAACAATGATTCTTGTGACAGGAATATAATTGAATTTGACTGTGACCATGTAGGCTAAATATGTAAACTGGAATTATCTTGCACAGGTTGTAATACTTCAGGTTAAAATTAGGGACAAAGAAAATGAACTTCAGGAAATCCTGCTAAACCTCCATGAAACCCAGGAGAGTTGCAAACAGTTACAAGAGACCGCAAGTATGAAAGTTGTTTCAAGACAATGACATTTATCATTGAGTTTATAAATGCAAATGATGCATAGCATTGTGATTTCAACAAAGAAAAATATAAAGTTTGATTTTTTACTAAATGTGTGGTAGTAATTGTAACACTGTTCAAAGTTATTTGAATACCAAGCACTTCCTTGACGTTACAAGTTTGAGTAAATCAGCTCCAAGTTAATGAAGATATTGTACTAAATATAAGAACAGGTGTTGCCTACAGGTGTATGTTTTTCACTCACTTCAACCCTCAAAACATTGCTGTATAGAGTTAGAGTAGGACTGAGTAGGACTGACGATAAGTCATAATTGGTATATTATCATTATATTATCATTAATTGTAAACTGTAAGAACGTCTTATCTCATTTCACAGAGCAACAACATGAAGTCCTTCAAAGTTCTAAACAGGAACAAGAATCCCTATTTGAAGAACTACAAAGAGCAGAGCAGCTCAATAAAGATACTGAGGTTAGTACAGTATGTTGTTTCATACGTTGTCTTTGGATGTAGAGAAAATAAAATTGAAATGTCAATTAATTCACCCTGTATATTTAGAAATAACCTTCTGGTCATTTTCGATACTAATTTAGCTTTCTGTCGTTTTAAACCATACATTATTTATTTTGAATCTTTAGGAAAGTTGTAAAGCTATTGCCGCTGCATTAGAGCTCAATAAAGAGGAATATGCAACAGTCCTCATCCAGAAAGACGCAAGCCTGGATGAGCTCAATAAAATGAAAGATCTACAAACAGACAAGCTTGTAGAGATTCAGGCCACAGCTCAGGAGTTGCAAACCTCATTGACATTGGAGATAGAGAGGTAGGATCAGCAGACCCCCCCCCCCCCACCCCCACCCCCAGTACTCATCACTGAAATGGTCTGTTACTACTATGTTAACTTGCATTTCTCCAGGGCGAAAGAACTAGAACTGAAGGTGACATCATTCACCAACGAACTTTACAGGAAAAACTGTGAATTAGGTAATACATTATTGGAATAATAATAACAGTTTTGTTTTTGAGGGGACATTTTTGTAATTGTATCAGTTTTGTTTTGTTTTGTAGTATGCACTATATGTAACGATAGATTGAAGATCATTCTTATCTTCTAGGAGAACTCAAAGAGCAGAAAGAAAAGAAAGACAGACAGTTACAAATCCTTGAGGATGAATTGGTAATGACTAGGATGACTCATTTTAACTTTGAACACAAGTTGGCACTCTTAAAGGGTTGTTTCAGGGGCCAGGAGAAACTTTAATCCATGGTTCAGAGTTATTTGAATAGCCACTACTAACGTCAGCTAACTTTAGCAACTGCTAACAAAAAATCAATGGGAGTGATGGGGGCTCAAAATAAATTGAACATTTGTGGCCACAATCACTTCAACTCTCTGACATGCTTGGAAGTTACTTTGAGGTGATTTGGCTGAAATGTTGAACGCTTTTTTTGAGCCCCCATCACTCCCGATGTTTTTTTGTTAGTAGAGGCTAAAGTTAGCTGTACTTAGTAGTGGCTATTTAAACAACTCTGAACCATGGATTAAAGTTTCTCCTGGCCCATAGACTACTTTCAGGCTAAGGAACCATCTGACTATCAATTGAAACATCCTGAACCAATTCTTTAATGTTTGTCATTAATAGTGTGTGTTATAAGAGGTCATAAGGTTATTACAATTATTTAACTATTGTTTGTAGGATGTCAGATCCAAATCTATCCTGTCACTAGAGGAAAAGATTGAAGTAGTGGAGAACAGAACATTGGAACTCACTGATGATCTTGCAGAGAAAAATGAGGAAGTTCATCAATTCAAGGTGAGATAACATTCAAATAATTGTATAGATGCATTTCTGTCTCAGAATGAATAAGGGTGAAGCACTCAGACGCTTTGCACTATATGGGAGGATCACACCTCTTCCACTACAACATGACTTGGATTAAGTATTTTGCTTCAATTTCATATATTTCATATTATGGTTTGCACTGGTATTTACTTGTTTTTGTTATTAGGTACTAATGGTAGATATACTATACTAATACTAGATACTGTAATTATGTGGCTACAACCATTGTACGTTATAGTACTTACACCAAAGAATTGTCCCCAAAAAGCTCTTTGCATTACTTTTTTTTAAAAACTGCTTTTTAAAAATGAATCCTTTATCCTTTCCTGGTCTGCTGTGTACAGAAATGCGTAATGGAAACGTATAAAGACATTCAAGTTACTAATAGTTCTGATAACATTGTTTTATTTTAATTATAAGCATGTATTTTTACTCTTTTAGAATAAAGTGTCGATAACGTCTGTGGAGAACAATTTACTGGAAAAGGCTCTTAAAAAAGCTGAAGACACCCACATTGATTTGAAGGAAAAAGCCCTTGTGACTGAGGTTTGATTCCATTGGCCACCTTTTCCTTGAATACATAAAAGCTGGTATACTTACCTGAACAAAAATCACACCATGTTAAATGACTAGAATCACACCACTTATTTGTATATTCCCCAGAGTAAAGTACAGGAGGTTGAGGGGCAGTTATCTGTTGCGTTGAGGAAAAACGAAACATCCATCAAGGAGATAGAGAAATTAAAGAAAGACATTACACAGCATGAGTGAGTTATTTTAGTTGGAATATCACACATGCAATAATGTCAGGATGGTTTTCCTTCACTATAAAGATAATAATGTAATGTGACTTCCCCAGGGTGAAGAATGAAGAGCTATCTGGAAGTTTCAACCAGCTGCAACTAGAGATGAAGACCATTGTTGAGCAGATTAAGAATCAGTCCTCAGAGTCAAAAGTTATTGAAGCTAACCTTAAGGTCTGAATTGAAAATGTGTTGCTGTATAGCTACAGTATTTAACTAATTGAGTGTCAAGGGTGAATAAAGTCGCCCCAAATTGTCAAGGTTCTAGAGTGCCACAAGGGTGACTTTATTCACCAAAAATGCATAAGTGATGATGCTTCATTTTGTAGCCAATCAAAGTTTTGTTGCTAGTTAAACACCACATAAAATAATTGGCACTCTAGGTAGTGAGTGTTCCGGAACTCTTTGGCAGTTTGTGAGTTAAAGCCCCACAGTGTACTGTACTTTGCAAGACAATATGTTGTTTCTTTCATCTTTGTGTGTTGATGTGCTGGAAATATCTTCACTCTAATCAGGAGAGTGAAGCAAAAGAGATGAAGATAACAAAAGAAATTGAACGACTTGAAGAAGAAAATCTTCAATTACGGTTAGATTGGATATCCATCTGTATATGAGTAATTATACACACTGAAGTAAGACTATTTTAAAATCCTTCTCCTTTTTACTAATAGAGAGGAAGTGAAGTCATTAAACACCAAAATGGAAGAACAAGGTCAAGACACTGAGAATTTGCAGAAGAAGCTTGAAAAAAGTGTAAGAAAGTAAATTGTTGTGCAATGTAATGCCAGTGTAAACTGTAGTATATACATTGTCGCTACGATGTAAATGCAGAAAATGTCAACTTGTGTGTGTATACAAATCTCCATCCAATCCTTATGGAATTGAGTATATTTTCTCTTTACTCTATTTCTCTAGTGTGAACATTTGCAGGCTGAACTCACCAAAAAAGAGAAGCACATTAAATCAGTGGAAACAAAGGTGATTAGGAAAAGCCACAAGTCCCCATGTTTGAAATCTAGAGTGTAAAATTGTTTCCTTCTTTGTCTTATGAAATCTGTCTTTTTCTCTACAGCTGTCCAACCTGAAGACAAAATTGGAGGGTAAAACTAAAGCCCAAGATGAATGCCAGAAAGAGGTGTGTAGTGACTATCAAATATCATCTGTAAAAATGTCCATCTCTCGACAACATAATTGTTTTTCATTTAGCTAATAGTTTCCTTGTTTGTTCCCAGATTAAAATGTTGAAAAAACAAGTAGCAAATGAGGTGGAAAAATCCAGTCAACTTGAAAATGAGGTATAGCATGTTTTGACTTATTTATTAAAAGCAGAATGCACCCACAGCAATATGTTAAAATATCTGTAATGCTAATAAACATGAATAAATAAAGTATGGAGAAAATGTTATGTAATGTTATGTTATGTAATGTAAAGTATGGAGAAATGTTCCCACATTGTAATGCATTTGTTATATCATTCATTTTAGATCAACAAATTAAAAGAGGAGTCAAATAATATTCAACAACTGAATGAGGAGGAATGTAAAAAACTGATTGATGATCTTAGGACTAAATCAACCTCTGAAGCAGAACTCCAGAAAGAGGTTATTCTTTGGAAGTTTATACTGTACATTTTCAGCTCCCAATAGATGTCTGAAAATACATTATATACAATGTGCTCCCTGCAGGTACAACAGTTGAAGGTCACAGCTGTGGAAGCCATCAGGTGTAAGGAAGATGCAGAAATGAAATGTCAGCACAAAATAGCAGATATGGTCGCTTTGATGGAAAAGCACAAGGTAAGGTTGTCCTATGATAAATATCCACAAAGTCATCCACTCCACTGCCAAAATGAAATGTTCCTCGTACTATTTAATATTTTGTTCCCTGTTGGTATCAGAATCAGTATGACAAAATGGTTGAAGAGAAAGATGCAGAGCTTGATGAGAAGAAGAGGAAAGAAACAGAGGCAGATGCTAGTAGAACATCACTGGTATGCTCATTATAGTATATATATTGACATTTAATGTGAGTACTTCTGCTTTGAGCACTTTAAGGAAATGCCTCTTGAAATTCTCCTCAGGAATTGGAGCTGTCACAGAAAAACATAGAAACCCAGAGTTTGAAGGAACAACTAAAGAAACTAAAGAAGGAGAGGGTAAGTTTTGACCTATAATTTCTTTAATTACTCCTATGTAGTATTTGATAATCCAATTCTGTTATGTTTGGTGTTTTACTCATTCATGCTGTCATGTTGGGTTTTAGGAGAACTTACAACAGGAGATAACAGAATTTAAAAAACACATGGCTTCTCTGCAAATGAGCCAGCAACTGGGGACACAGAGTAAACAGGTACATATCTGGGGTGGAAATGCTCTGAACAACATTTTGTGTCTTTTTAAAGTATCTGGTAGTAATTCATTTCATTTTCTATGTTGAACAATTAGCTGCTTGAATCAAATTCAAAAGGAGTAAGATGCCAAGTAAGCTCTGAGACCTCTTTTTCTAAGAGGCCTGTGTTTGATTTCTCTAAGAAGACAAAGCAGAAAATTGTCACTCCAACCCCATCCCAAAGCTCAAACAAAAGAGTGTCTTCAACTCCAAACATCAATGTAAGTGATGAACCTCCTTAATTAACCCACTAAATATTTCATTGTAATATTCTGGATACATATCCTGGAATAGGAGGTTGTGTTGAATAATCACAGTATAATGACTAACATTGTACATTTCATGTGTCAAAGGAAAATGAAGCCCTCAAAACTCCATCTTGGAGTTTCACAAACAGGGTTGGAGCAACACCACAAACTAAGGTATCAGTTGATTCATTTGTTAATTTGTTGTATGAATTCATTATTCTACTAATATTGACCTGTGCGGTGTGTGATCACTGCATCACGACGTTGATTAACTTACATTGTACATTTCATGTGTCAAAGGAAACTGAAAATGAAGCTCTCAAAACTCCATCTTGGAACACCAACTCCACTCACAAGAGGGTTGGAGCAACACCACTGATTAAGGTATTAGTTGATTTGTAGTATTTATTGATTATGTTTTATTGACCATGATTTGTAGACCATTCACCCAAAGGATTCTCCTTACTGTATGTATCCTTGAATGGTCTCTTCTGTAGTCCTACAGAATTAGAACACCACCCTCCACTGAGAAAGCGCTGTGGACGAGGAGCACCATGGAGCTTGATCCCAAGTCTGACAGCTCTGAGCAGAATGATTTATTGGTAAGTCATGGCTCTCCTTTATGCGGGGGTTTAAAGAACACACTGTTCTTACTTACTTACAGTACTTACTTACTTATTTACTTACTGTGACTGACCACTCCCTGTTTGGAAAAACTGCCTTATAAGGCATCCTGCCTTGTTGCTACAGTATAGTAGAAATGTTGAAATGTGTTCTTTTTTGTTGTCCCATCACATACATCAAAGTGTATCATAGTACATCACGTATTGGATCATACTGATGTTCTTCTGGTTCTTTTCATTACAGAGCTTTGCTGTTGCAGCTGAGCCATTCAAGAGCAGCTTACAGCCAAGTGTTTCTGCTGCAAAGCATCACAAAGTGGACATATTCAAGAAGGTAAAACAAGTCTCTGTATATTCCGCTCTTGTGCAATTATGCTCCCCCTGATATACGCACGGTAGTTTAAATCATTCAATACAACTGTAATATACTGAATTTGATTCACAAATTTAATGTGGTGTTTTGTATACAGTATGATAGGCATAATCTAGTAGAGTCTCATTTGTAGTTAAGTAGTTAATGCTATGGGATTTAATAGTTAGACATGAATTAATTTCCTACTGGTTTACTTCCTCATTTCTCTTGTTCGTGTTTATATTTTCCTTATATTTTCAGATTCAGAGCCCTGCCATTCAGAAATCACCTGGAAGTGCCTTAAAGCTGGCTGCCATGAAAAGGATGAGGGATGCTGGTTGGACAGCTGTCACGGGCTCTGACAAAAAGAAGAAAAAAGCCACTGGAAAGATCTTTGCGTAACCAATGAGTTTTCCTAGATGGATAGTGTTTACATGTTTGGAGATATTCAATATGCTCTTTCATCACACAAGTTCATACATGTCTTAAAATGTTTCCTGTTGCTGAGAAAAGCTGTTGATGAAAATACACTTGAAATGTAAGCTTGTGAAATTCATTGTTTTGTGTAACAGTGTGTGAGTAATATTGTTTCTGTTCAGTCACTTTACTCACTTTAAGTTGCAACATATCTCAAAATGCTTTTTAGTTTTGACTTAATTTGAGTCCATTCAACTTGAGTGGTTTTGTGCTTATGAAATTCATTGTACTTATTTTTAACAGCATTGTTTTGTTTGTCCTGTTCCTCTACATTATTATCTGCAACATTCAATGATGTATTGTTATTTTATTAAATATTTATTGTTATTTATATTGATATTATCATTAAAGAAAATGGTGTTATATGACATACTCATCTTGTATTTTCTACCTAGTAGAGTAATTTCTCTAGATTAATCCCACACAACAAGGTCAACAAACTTACCCACAAGAAGTATACAATACAATTGGTAAAGTAAAGTAAATTAAAAGAGAGCCATAACTCAATGTAGGCATTAGGAATCATTAATTAATCATGAAATGTATGAAAAGAAGAGGCCTCAAAGCAATCTGGGGACCTCTCATTCAAGAACTCAAGCCGGAATTGTGAGGGCTGGGAGTTGAAAAGATGTTTATCCAAATTGTCTTCACCCTCCATCATGCTAGTAGTTGTCATAGTTGGATTATAGACTTCGTAGTCATTGTAGAGTCCCCCAGAGATGACAAGTGTGTCTTCTGCTGCTACGAATCTGTCCACTGAAAGTAAAACATTTAGTCCAAATTCTGTAAAATTACAGCTCAGATTTTCAGCTGGTAATGTAACACATTTATTTTTGTTACTGTAACAGTTACTGTAACAGTTTGAGACTATGCATATGCTCTGACATGATTTTTCTCGGTGAAAGGAGTATTTAGATAGGGACAATTGACAATTGGTAATATATGAACACCTTACCCGTGTCCTCAGAGTTGTAGAGGGGTTGATGTTGGATCCTCTTCTGTTTGCATCTATTGAGTGTGTACACAACTATTCCCAACACAAACACCCCAAGCACAACACTGAAGAAAATGGTCATGGCCTTTTCTGAATAGTTGAGTCCCAAACCTGTTTTGATTATTCAGGAGAGAAAACAAGGTAATGAGTGGATTTCAGATCAATATCTCCTTGTTGTAGTGTTTTAGTGCAGTGATAAACAAAGTGATCTGGACAGCTTGTAATATGAAACAACAGCTTTTAGCCTACCCCATGTGGCATTATGTGCTGAGCCTGTGGTTGACTTCCATGAAGTGGTATAGGTGGTTTGAGGAAAACTATTAGTAGATTGTTGGGAAACGGTATTTGATGTGCTGTTTGGACTCCCAGTCGTTTCGGTTGCTTGAGTTGTTAGCTCTGTGGAGGGGAGAATGCCTGGGACTGTACTAGCCACAGACGTGGCCTCAGCTGTAGGGGTCCAGGTCAGCTGGGTAGTAGTAGATATGGTTGTGCTCTCAGTCGCTGCTGTAGGGTTTGTGAATGTTGTTGAATTGTCCTGGATGGTGTTGTGAGATGAAGTTGTTCCCTCTGTGCTGTTTGAGTTTTGAGTAGATGCCGTAGAGACAGTACCATCAATGATGACATTTGATGAAGTTACCATGGTAGTGGTGTATGTCTGCCGTGAGGTCGGAGCAGGTGTCATCGTGGTGGCAAAACTGTTGGGATCTGGGGTATCTGTGGAATTAACTATTCTATCTGGCAAACTTGTGGCCAAGGAAATGGCCAAAAGAAAACTTGCCACAGAGAGGGAAAATCTGTTATCCATGACCATTGTGTGTCCTTGTTGATCCTATAGTGAAAACAGAATAAATACACTATATAACAAAGAAGAAGAAAAAACATCCTAACTGTGTTAATTACTGATTGTGATATTGAAAAGACACAAGTCTGTGCTTGTACAACATTTTTGTCATAGTAATAACATATGTATGACTCATGCTTTGTCTAGTATTCAAGAACTAAGGGCCTACCACATTGTATTTATTTTGTTTTTGCAAAGGTAACGACAAGTAAAATAAAGTTGAATCTAATCTAATCTAAATAGACATTTGACCCAGGTCTAGTAATCAGATACGACCTAAAAGCTCTCTTTCACCTCTATCATAAAAGGTGATCCCAAGAGTCAATGTCTGTAATCAAAGTAACCTGTAATATCACTGCACCTGTTTTCTGAAACTTCAGGAAATGGCAACTGAAGATTAAAAATGTATTATGCTTCCTATGTCATTCCAACATGTTCACAGCAAACATTCAGAAAAGAGGTTTTAGCTCACCTTACAGTTTACAATTGACACTCCCGAGAGTGAAACCAGGAACTTGGTATATTGCCCTAGCACTCGTAGATAAAACTGCTTACTCTCTCCACTCCCTAAAGACCACAAACAGCAGAGGGCTTGTGTTCATGGCACACTGGCAGCAGGTAAGTGGGCGGACCATTTCTTTGTCAACTTCCTTTATTGTCTGTTGTCAAGGAGACCGGGCTATTAGCCAGATTAGCCAGATTAGCCTACCCGGTGTGTATGTTTTCAGTCAATATTGCTGATCAATGCCTCTTTAGGATAGTACATTGCTTTGTAATCACACAGTAACTACTGTACATGGCAATGAAAAATATACAATAATGACCAAATTACCATAACAAAAACAACACCAGAAAATCAAGTACAAGCACAACAAAGGGGTACGACCCTAACCCTAATATTCACTAAATTAAAATGATGTAAAATCAGATCACAGTGCTGTAAAATAGAAATTAAACATGATTTGCATTTTTCTTATACACAGGTACATATTTTAAGTGATATAAATATAATTATATTGACAATATATTTGATTTGAATTCCATTCAGTGATGAATATATTAAATCTACACAATGTTGAAGATTCTTTACAAAACTACAATGATAGTTTAAAATTGCAGCACCTCTAGATGGCCAAGGTTATGTGCAATAGACATTATTGTGCTTCAATAATGCTAGTCATGTGTTCATTTGTCACATAGACACACATTCATGTCACTAACACACACACACACACACACACACACACACACACACACACACACACACACACACACACACACACACACACACACACACACACAAACATTTACTGACTAGCAATTTCACCTGCATCCTTATTACACACTTGGATCCCTTTTTGGCAATACATATCATTGCTACAGACCTACAATGGAAATGTGAGAGGGCAAATCTTTCATTTGGAGCATTTCACAGTGCTTGGAGTGATCACAACTTAGTGACCTTCTCCACATCCTTCTCCAGTATATCAAACTGAGAGATGTTAAAGTCAGGATTGTCCACTCCCTTCTTCAGGTCTGACCCAGCCTTCTCATTCAATTCAGGATCTGATGCCTGTAGAGGACAAAGAATACACAAGGAGCCTTTAAACATGTGCAGATGTTTATCTTTATCATTTGATAGAAGGTACGTACGGTGTTAGTTGTTAGTTGATCAGTTTAAATCAGTTCACACACTAAATGAGTGCTCACTGCTCAGATCAGTCAAGAGAAAAGACTTTACCTGGGAGTCTCTGCGGCTACAAAAGCAGAACATGTCACTCTTTCTTACAAACAGATCAGAGCGTAGTTTCTCCTGCTTGCAGCCACCTGAACAGGAACAACACAGTCAGACAGTGTGACCAGTAGCGACCTAAATAACTGCAACAGGTATCAATTTGATCACACTAAATTCTCCTCTCCTCTCCACCCTTCTCCTCTACTTTTAGGGAGGGGGGGGAATGGAGGAAGGAGTGTGACTCACCTGTGATAATGCTCACCACCAGGCCTACAATCATGGTGACCAGAGTGCCCAGAGGACAGAAATAGAGATAGGATAGGGAGTACCATGAGTCTGCCAGAGCAGGCCGGTAACTGCAACAGCAAGAGAACACACATCAGAATCAAGAACTCACTTCAGAAACTGAATTGAAATTACCCCCTTTATTTGTAGATGTAGTGTAGTATACTGCCAATTGCCTGTATACATCTTTTTTTAGATCTTTAGTATTATCCACTTGATTCGGTGACTTCAAATCCAGAAATCTCTGTCCACCTTAATGGAGCTGTTATCTGCTCTAGGATAGAGAAACATTGTTGTGTGGAGTATTTATAATGTGTCTGCGGGTGACTTACTCAGGTAGAGTGGTCAGTGTTACAGGGCTGGTCCATGGTGTCACAGTGGTGAAGTTGAGGTCCACTGCCTTACAGTCTGTGGTACTGAGTGGCAGCGGGCTGGTCTTATCAGCTGTGGGTGGGTAAATCTGTGCCCCGATGCCCACCCACAGGGTCAGAGCCAGGCTTATGATCAGCCCTGTCAGTCCACCCTGCAATGTACACATAACAGTACATTACACCTTACAGTACAGTCTTTTAACAATATGTCATATTCAGGTATTTCATACTTGAGGACTGCATTTCTAGTGTTGTTTTCCTAGATATACTTTAATGCCTTGCACAGCCTCTGCTCATGTTTTTACAGTATTCAATGAAACAGATGTTTTGAAACAGATGATGAATGAATTATGCCATTGATATTGATCGTAATAAGATAGGGAATACTTACTGCTGAGTTTGATGTGCGGAAGAACATGCCCAACAGGTAAAGGCCAAGAAGGGGTCCGCTGATCATTCCAAATACAGACAGGGCTGCCTAGAAAGAGATAACTGCCATGAACCCACAGGTTACAACTAACAGACAGCAGGTGGTGCTAAAGAGCTATATATATATATATGATTGAAGTTTGAAGTCTCACTGAAAAACAACAATGTATGAGGTTAAATACCTGCAGAATGCTCCCCATCAAAGAAGCCATTGCAGCCATTGCAATGCAGAGGAACCCAAAGAACACACCTGGAAATGGTCAAACTATAGTGTTCATCATATCTCCTCAATCACACCATTCTCTCAAATACATGCATTTTCAAGATGAAAATGAAAATGACACAGTGACTTTCCATAGATTGTGACGCATTACATTACAGTACTATTTGAATCGACCTAAAGATGAATTGTTTGTATTCCCTTGTTCTCTGTGTCCTACCCACAATTAGCCTAATGGTATCTTAACATGGTCCAACAGTACAGTCAGAACAGGTACAGTGCAATGAATAGTGAGAGCCGCCAGTGACACTCACTGAGGCCCATGTTGATCCAGGACATCTGTTTCTCTGTCAGGTTTTTACACACCGGCTTGATGAAGTCCTCCACTGTGACGGCTACGAGGGCATTGATGCTGGAGGACACAGTGCTGCAACAGATGCAAGGGAAATAAGTGGTGAGAACAGATAGGGTGGATGTTATTGAACCCTGTCTGTTTGCAGTGATGTCTTGATAAATGCCTCCATTCTGATGTTTACTGTAGTTGTAAAAGTAGTGCAAGGTTAAGGCTTTTTGTTCTGCTCACCTAAGGGTGCCGCTGTATGCAGCGGCCACAAACAGTCCTGGGATCCCAGGAAACTCTGCCAGAATATCCATCACCAGGTATGGAAGCAGCTAATTCACACAAACACACATACAAACAACGTTATTCAGTAATCAATGTCACACAATCCTGTCTGGCTTCACATAATATTAACACTGCCATAGAGTAGAACTGAATATGGACTCCAAGCCTATGCAAGGAGTATCACTCCCTCAGACTTACCTGATCAAGGGCAGTCACATCCCTGTTTGTGAGTGGGTCACAGTTCTTATATATGGAGTACATGGTGAGACCCGAGAACACAGCCAAGCTCACAGTTACCCACAGGCCAATCATATTCACATAGAGCGATCTGAGGGGAAGGAAATGAAAAAAAAAAGAGGTCATATCACTGTGCTTCATTCATAACATTTTCACTAGGATTGTTCTTCATTGCAGGAATGTCACTTACAACTTGGCTTGGGTCATGGTCCGACACGAGATGTAGCGCTGCACCTGGGATTGGTTGATGGAGTAGATTGAAGTCCACATTATACTGCCTCCAACCACAATGGTCCAGAAGGTGTGACGCTTCAAAGGGTCTGGATCAAAACTGCAGTAAAAGGTGCAGCATTGTCTTGAGTGTGATGATTAATTGCCCTTCACAGAATTAGAATCCTATTTTTATGATGACCGTAGCTAATTATTAGGAGTATGTAATGATGATGTTTCGGATATTGAAGAATAATATCCAATGATGCGTGGAAGAAGGTGGATATTCAAATTGAAAGTTAAATAAAGACAATTTATTTGTCAGATTGATCTGGGACACCAAACTACTGTTCAAGAAAATGGGCAGCACGGAAGTGGCAACTATAAAGAGTTTGCAGTCAGTTTTATAGTAGGTAATAAACATGAAACCAGGGCATAAGATTAATCTCAGTTAGGCTCGGCGTCAGTGAGTCTGATATGTTATCTATGATATATCTTCAGGGTCTGGTACCCCTTGTTGAAAACCACATTCCAAGGGTCATTCAGGAAAATACATTCTAACAGAGTATCAGTATAACTTGGAGCATTTCTAGGCTAGACATAGGCTGGTGACACTGACACATATCACCTTTCGTCCCCATATGTGCGGTATGTGTTAGTGTGTCTGTGGATCAGGGTGTGTGATCAGTGTGTGATATGTGAGTGTGTCTGTGGATCAGGGTATGTGATCGGTCCTTACTCAAAGAAGTTGAGTCGGTCTCCCTGGTAGGCGTCGTCCCAGATCTTCCCCAGCCCCCCCTGGATCACAGCCCCCCTGGCGATGACAGCCACAAAACCTGACAACATGATCACCATCTGGAACACGTCGGTCCATATCACCGCCTTCAGACCACCCTGAGAACCATAACACAGAGAAATTTGTAACCACTGTTCTATGTCAACTCATTATAATTGACTGAGAGAGAGAAGAGAACGGCAGATAGAGAGAGAGTGTGTGTGTGTGTGTGTGTGTGTGTGTGTGTGTGTGTGAGAGAGAGAGAGAGAGAGAGAGAGAGAGAGAGAGAGAGAGAGAGAGAGAGAGATGATCCACTCACTGACCAGAGTGCAGTAGATGATGCACACCACCCCTGTGGCCACTAGAACTCCCCAGAGGTCCAGACCTGTGACTGAGAAACACAACAGGAACACAGCTATTTGTATGAGTTCATACTTCACACAAAGTCTGTGTACTATCTGTATTTATACAACCATGCTGATATTATCAGTTCATGAGTCAGTGCTTTTATCATCAGATCTCAGACTAATCATAATATAATTACCTAATGAGGTCATATACAACATCCCAGTGAAACTGATACGGTACATTGAACTTTGAACATTGAAGCTATTTGCATATTACTTACTTTGATTGAGTGCAAGAGCTGGGGCATATATTACCATACCTGTGTACAAGGCCTGGGACAATCACAGCAATTAGTTAATTGAATGTAAACATTTGCATGATACACATTAATTAGTAGGCTCAAGTTGGCCTCAAAACAAAAACATAGGAAAAAACATTGAAATAGAATGAGAAATAAGAAAAAAGGCAGATGTTGACATATGTGTTCTACATCATATATCAGAACATCATGTATTATGTAGGAGGTGTCATTTCCACACCATTAGTGCTTTAGGAAAAATTGCATACAGCATATTTCATGTTTCTGTTTTCATGACAGTGTATTTACCGTTTGTATGATATACATGGACGTCCCAATTATCCGAATTAACTTGTTGAAGCGCATCTCCAGATACTGCAGAGTAAAGGAACATTTCAGTCACTCATAAATGTATGTTATTGGCTTTGACAGTTGATCACATGCTGTATCTTCATGGCCTAATGTCCTATCGATCTGTGTAAAGTAGCAGTTAACAGGGAGCCACCTTTCCTACATTAGATTGTTGTTTCCTTGTCTAGATGGTTAGACAAGATGAATCATTACTTATATTATAAAGGCTCCATTTGTCACATATCAGTGGAGGCTGGTGGAGGCAGAAATTGGAGGACGGGCTCATTGTAATGCATGGAATGGAATGAGGAATGTCACACATGTTTGATGTTCTGAACTGGTACTAAATCATCCCTGAACCAGGATTAATGTGTATTCATCCTTGATTCAGGAATGGTACCACTGTAAATCTATGTCTCCTTACCTCATAGGTGCTGGTGATTCCCAGGCGGTAGAAGAGAGGGACAAAGACCTCAGCAGTGATGGTGGACATTATGGAGTAGGAAAAGCCAAAGATCCAGAAGGTAGCCCCAAAGCGGTAGGCTTCGGCTGGGGTGCCAATCACAGTGATGCCAGACATGAAGCTGGCGGTGAGTGACAAGGCGACCGGCACAGCTGTCATCTGACGTCCACCCAGTAAGAACTCATCACTGCTGGTTTCCTTGCGGCTGCGGATGGCTTGGAACAGGCCAATGCCTGCTGTCGCCAGGACCAGGCCAACAAACACCACATAGTCCCACACAGAGAAAGAGGCCACAGGGCCCCCAGCTCCAGCCATGGTTAATCAGTCCAGCAAGCAGATTTCCCTCAGGAGAAATACTCCTTTACTATCTAACTGTAGTCACCACCGTCACTTCGATTTCGCTGGTTGATAGTTATGGAATGTTGCTAATGTTTAATTTTCCTCTGTTCACAATAAAACATTTTTTTTTTTTTTAAAGAAAATGGTATTTGAATAACACTGATATCTTTCACTCCATTGAAAATAAATGCAATCAAAATGAAAGCATTTAATCAAGAGGAATAAACTAATTCTAGTATAGTATAGTTGTGTACAGTAAAGCCAATATTACGTTCAGTCCAAGAGACCATAAGAACAACAATGCAATTATATAGCAATTACATCAGCTACTGTAGATGTTCACTTAAGTAATGCAATTACTATACAAGTAAAACACTGATATAAGTTCAGACCTTTGGCACACACATTCTTTGAAAAGTCTTCATAGAATTCCATAAGATTGTAAAATACCAACAGAGCCTCCTTTGGTTTCCAGGTAATGAATGTAACCTGAACTACTCTCCAGGTTCATGTGGAGTAAGAACAGACCGGTGCCGGGTAATCATAAAGACATTAGTTAATTATCTCTTGAGGACAGAACGATAAAGTTACTCCACAGTCTTCCAGGATTGAACACTCAATAAAACACTCAATAAAACTGGAAGGAAACTGGTATCTCTGTTCTTGCAGTAGGTACAGAACAGAAAAACCTTGCGCGGTCAGGTTGACTTCATTGTAACTGTTGAAGCATGAAGAGGGTTCAGCAACATGAAGTCGTATTTCTGGACACCAAGACAAGGTTACTCAACTTTTGGTGATTAGAAGAATTTCCATTTAGCCAAGCAACGTCAGCTTTGAGATAACCACATACATATGTCTTGAAGTCATTGTTAGATCCCTGTCAGTTTGGTAACCACTCAGTTTGATTAAAAAGATGTTTCCAGGAAATGTCCACTGAAAGCACATACTGTCCATCTGAAACGTCCATGTGAAATGCAGAGTAGATTAAAAAAGAATCTGTGGTATTCTTCCCAGTTTCTTCTGGGAGAGACATTGATACTCCACACAATCATTAACTTCAAATGAAAACACTTCAGAAAAAAGTGTATTTTAATTTGCCATTCATGTACAATATACAACTGAAATTAGACTAGAAATTCCAAACTAAAGGAAATTTCCAAAACCTTTTCCAAAAGACTTCTAGGTCATATTATTCTTGTTGTGGATTTTAAACAATTTTCATCCATTTTCAACAATTTTCATCTTAATCATTATGCACTGCAGCCTTCATGTTTACACAGACTGTTTTCAGAAACTGTCTTGTTTCAGAGACTTTGCTCTTGTTTACCAGTCTCTACCAGTGTTTACTCTCTTGTTTACCAGTCTCTACCAGTGTTTACTCTCTTGTTTACCAGTCTCTACCAGTCTTTACTCTCTTGTTTACCAGTCTCTACCAGTGTTTACTCTCTTGTTTACCAGTGCAATATATTAAATATTAAGTATTAAGTATTTACTGTATATGTTGAGACCAACAGTGTACTGATGAGAAATATACTTCAACATTATTTTAAAGTAAAGCTCCTTTATAATGCACTGCATATTCTTTGGAATTCTGAAATGTTTATATAATAGATTTTATATATAATTACATTTCCAAACACAGGAGGGATCTCATGAAGCAGCAACCATAACCCAGCCAGGACAGAATAGGGGCTTTTTCTGAACTTATGCCTTTACTTTTTGGTTGTGCCATCCAGTGGCTATTACCCATACTGCAATATAGTTAGTTTCTGCAAATGGAGCATGAGCTGAGTGGAAGGTTTGAGTTATGATCACGTCACAGCTTTGTTACTGGATGACCTGTGTTTATGGAGGGTGTATCATTAATAAAAACATGTCATTCTCATAATGGTCCGGAGACTCATACTTTGCCTCCGTCTGATGTAAGATAATGTGTTGTCAGGATTAAGGAGGATTAGTATGGTTGTATAAAAACCCCATCAGGCACACAGCAGCAGCATCATCAGGCTTGCAGGTGTCCACATCTCCCCAGGTGAGTGACATACAGTACTGTGCAGAGCAGACATGACAAAAGCATTGAAAGAGCTGGTTGTGGGATACATGCAGGGGCGCAGTCATGCTACAGGAACTCTATATCCAGGATCTGGTACAGATTGATCTCAGTTTAAGAGTTTAACCTTCTACATTTTTAGGAGGGAGGTTTATTCATTCTTTTTTCATTCATTTGAAGATCTAAATCTAGATTCGGAAAAGACATTCTAACATTTGATAGCGAGACTCACCACATGTTGAAACTCTTAGCATTCACTCTGCTTTTGTTAGATGCTCTCACATACTACATAGTCATAGGATTGCATATATATATTTTGTTTTGTTGTTCTTATCTTATTCTCTAGCTATCTACTTTAACCTCCATGCAGGTCCTTGATTGTGTGAGGAGATGGATTCTTCTGTGTTCATCTGTGGTCTCCTTTGCCTGCTGTTCAGGCCAGCTGTTCCCATGTGTGCACCTACTGAGTACACTCTCTATGTGGAGAAGAATGAGTGTGACTACTGTGTGGCTATCAACACCACCATTTGTATGGGTTTCTGCTACTCAAGGGTAAGTGCTGTCATCTGACAGTATCACTCTGTAGTTTGCCATGGTTTTATTGAGCTGAATTTGCTCTGACTATATTTTTATAGACAATAGACAAGATTTTTACCATATTGAACTTTTATGCCTCATATAAAACATACTGAATGCTGCACTCTCCATTCACCTTGTACACGTGATGTGCAATTGGAATAGAGATATTGACTTTGTGAGCATATGTCACGCCTGAGGTTGCTGTCTGGTGACTCTGGTGGCCTCCTCTGGCGGTACGGGGCCAGTGCCCTCCCAATCTATCAGCATGTCTGTCTGTCTGTCTGTCTGTCTGTCTGTCTGTCTGTCTGTCTGTCTGTCTGTCTGTCTGTCTGTCTGTCTGTCTGTCTGTCTGTCTGTCTGTCTGTCTGTCTGTCTGTCTGTCTGTCTGTCTGTCTGTCTGTCTGTCTGTCTGTCTGTCTGTCTACCCGGTTGCTCTAGTTCAAGTTTTGTATTTCTTTGGTCCTAGTTATTCCACTTGTTAAGTGCGTACCTTTCTTAACGGAGCTTGGTTTTCTCCACCTTTATTTTACCCTTTTCCCCCCAGTATTTGTGTGCTGTGCCCCAGTCCCCTGATTAAAGCATTCCTTGATTTTACTTTATGCTGTCGTCTGAGTATCTCTCCACACTTGGGTCCACTGCATGATCATTGCTAACAGCATAACTATAAACAAATCCATCAGACCCTCAGGCATCTTCGACCTGTCATTAATACTTTATGTGCTTGTTTATTTGTTGTGTGCCTGTGTCCTGCATGGTGGCCATACTAATGTAGGACAGCAACATGAAGGAGCTGGCCGGACCGCGGTTCCTGATCCAGAGGGGCTGCACCTATGACGAGGTGGAGTATCGTACAGCCATACTGCCTGGCTGTTCCCTCCACGCCAACCCACTCTTCACCTACCCAGTGGCTCTCAGCTGCCACTGTGGCACCTGCAACACAGATAGCGACGAGTGTGCCCAAAAGGCCAGCAGTGGAGATAGTGCCAGGTGTTCCAAGCCACTCAGACACATCTACCCATACCCTGGCCAGAGCAACTACATCCAACTCAACTGATGCACTCTAGATGTACTGGGTGGATTTGCTGTTTCTATCTATCCCATTGTTTCTGTTATAGTTATCATTTCTAAAGTATTCATTTTGCTAAACATCGTTGTCAGTTGCTTATGGATACGGTACATTTGTGTAATGGCACCATTGTTGCCTTTTGTGTTTTGGCATGTGGATGTGCTTTTTGTTTACGGCTCTGTTTACAATGGAGCCTGATCCTAGTATTTGTCACCCTCATGAGTTTGTTGAAATCCCTCTGTCTGCCCTCTGACTCATAGAGCTATGTTGTTCACTGTAAAAAAACAATACCTTGTATGGCACTTGATTAAAGCTGAAGTCTGTAAATAGTTCTCACTAATCTGCATTAATCATATCCTGTTAAGGAACACCTTACAGTGTTAGTCACACACCGACGGCAACCCAATGATAATATGACCTTGACAACAATGAGCTCCTCTCTTTACCTCAGTTTGCTATTTGTCTGGTACAGTAGCTACATTAAATTAGAGTGGTTAAACATAATCTTTGCCTGTATAATGTAAAAAAATGTTTCAAAAGGTTCTAAGAGTAGCTTTGTGTGAAAATGCTTATAGGACACATGATTGTTTTTTACTTTTAGCATATGAATCGTCTTAGTGAACATAAATCACTACTTTCACAATTACTGTCATTTTACCTATTGTATTCCATACAATGCTTGTTGTATCCTATTGTTGTTCAAAGTGATCCTGAGTCACAGCTTTTGTCTATTTATGGTCAGCAGGTCAGCAACTCAGAATTGGAAATGTGGAGGAATGTCTGATAAGCCTGTTGTGAATTTAATCTAATCTCCAGTACACCATTTCATGTAAAAGATGGTCCATAAAAGACAGTCATGTGACTCAATCCCAATCAGTGTGACCAGTGTTATCACGTTACATGCTGACTCATCATCGAGGGGAAACACAGGCAGGGCGGGAGAGAGAGATTGGGAGGCAGAGATGGGAAGTGACACTATGGATCCAATATTGAGCAGATAGCATTCATAAACAATGATTTCCACACCACAAAGCTGCACCTTGCATTTCCCTGTATTAACAAGAAAATTCACATTGGATACAATCATGTTTATTTTATTTCATTCCATAAACTACCCTCCTGGTTACAACACAGTAGATATATTGGACTTGATATATGTTAAACTCATTGATGACCTATTGACTTCTATTCAGACTGACGATGCTGTGGCATACAGTAGAGGCCACTGGTGTATTTTAAGATAGGGGTGAGTAGAGGTGAAGGATTATGTTTAGTTTGTTCTTCCATTTCAGTTAGTTCTTCCATTTCACACTACAAAAAGAAAACTGTTGACCTGATTTGACTCCAAAACAATTAGACTAATCAGACAACAGAATGGTATGAATTGTCCAGCTGACATTCCGCATCAAGCTGTGTTTTGAAAACCAAAGCCCTGATAGCGTATTGGATAAAGCAATTGACAAAATGGAATTTGCCCCCGTCAGCATTCTTTGGACAGAAGAGAGATAGCTATGTAGGCCACATACCTGTGACCACTCCATTCAAACACAACTCAGTTTGTTTTTGTTGTGTTCTTCTCTTTCAGTTGGTAATTATAGGCCCAACAAAAACAACTGTAATGGTAAATATCAGGTCCCTGTTTAGTTTAGTTCCCTTTCACTCCTTTCAGAGTTCTTAATTATGAAGAGAGACGCAATATGGCGAAATAAGCAATATTTGGCTGTACAGCATATGTTTTGGACACAAAACACAATGATAATATAGACACCTCTAAGGAACTTGATGGAATGTTTATGCAACATGTGTAACATTCAGACGTGGTTCCCTCTCCCTGTGTTCACAGGGCCTGTGGTAGGGGTCATTGAAGTTCAAAGCATTCTTAACAGTTGGGAAATAGTTTATGTTTAAGTTTTATATTTCTAGTCACAGCTGGCCAATTGTCAAATGTTAATAATGCCACAAATTGCAAAACCATAATGTATTTAATTTTCACTTATTCAGGTCTGATCGACATGCATGACTACAACTATGGCCCTTGTGTAGATCTGGAAAAAAATGGATTGATATAAGCATGATGGTAGGAGACCCACTTTATCGTCTGACAGGCTGGGTGGAATTGCCATTTTGTTTACAACTATCCAATCCTTTTTCAGATCTACAAATGTCTGGGGAGTAGAGGCTGGGGGTTGGCGTTGATTCTGTACAGGGCCAAAACGTCCAACTAAGGAAATAGAAGGACCAATGAACCGTCAATATGTAAATTACCACATCACGATTGGATGGATTGAAACTCTCGCTTTAACGTTTTAGCTCCTCCTCTTTTAAGACATGAATGGAATTTTCCACTTACGCTCCCTGTCTAGGTTATCTGCTGCCAGACGAGACTCTCACTTCTCAAGAAACGAAATACCTCATCTGATAAAAGCGAGCTTAGTCATAGGTGAGTACAATTAGATAATTATTTAGCTAATATTATCATGAGTTAATTTATTATAGTTATTTCTAGCTGCAGAGACAGTCTCTGTCTTCATCGTGACTCACTTTTCTAGTAACAATGGTCTGATTCGTTAGCATAGCTAGTTAGCTAGCTATGGAATCCAGAACTACCGTATCTCATGCATTGCAAACAAATACAATGAATTAAATGAT
The DNA here is from genome assembly GCF_951799395.1 of Argentina silus. NCBI lineage: Eukaryota > Metazoa > Chordata > Actinopteri > Argentiniformes > Argentinidae > Argentina > Argentina silus. The sequence continues at coordinate 6,908,323 of NC_139658.1, read as the reverse complement.
ATTATGTTCGAGTATTTTTCTTTGTTTACAGGAGTTGGCATGCTAGGTTTACATTTGATCGACACATTTAATTTGACTGAATTAATTATTTCCGGTATTGTGAATAGACAACTGATCACCAAGACAATGTAAATGTTATGTTGTGAATGTTCCTTGGTGAGATCTTTCATGTATAGGCGAGTTCCTGATACTATGTAAAGGTAACTTGTCACATTCCTGAATCATCCATCAAAAGCGGACATGACTAGCGCTGTATCAATGTATGCAAATGAATGCCCAAATATAGTCTACCGGTTGATGGCCGTGTGCACCGTACATACGCCTCCTGAAACACGTCACTGCATCACACACTCGTGGGTGGGCGGAGATGGAAGCCAAAGCAGGGCAATGTGCGTGGGATAGGCTTTGTGCGAGTAAGCTAGGTGCAATGTTGCATTGCATATTTACTCCAGAGAGACTGATAGGCTTGACTATATAAACCTTCCTCCCCAACTGTGTCTCTTTAGGATTCAACTCAGTGGCTCAGCACTTGATCTAAAGACGGACTACTACTATCAGCACCAGCTCATTAGACCACTACGATCTCACAGCTCCTGTCTTCTTGCTTCGACTGTTACCTTACTGAAAGTCACTATGTCTCAACAGCAGATCAGGTAGGTCTACTTGGAGTTTGCACTTTTGGGACTATTTTATAGGTTATTTTGTACCAGACAAACTTAATCAAGTGCAAGTATTTGACATATATTTGACCGAGATCGCTCTCACATTTAATGTTCTACATTTAATGTTCTCAAACTTTTGATAACATTTGGTCAGTTGTCTTAGTTTTGTTTAATATACATCTTTGTTTAATATAAGTTAATCAAGTAAATAAGTGGTTTTTACAATAATATAAATAAAAATAATAAGTGTTTGAGTGCCTAAAGCCATGTCAAGTTTCATGAAATTGTGTGTGAAGTAGTAATAAACTTTTTTCCAGCCTACCCGCTAAGCTGATCAATGGTGGCATTGCTGGCATTGTGGGGGTCACCTGTGTGTTCCCCATTGACCTGGTAAAGACCAGGTTACAGAACCAGAGACAAGGACACCAGGTCTACAGAAACATGTAAGTCAATGTTGTCATGCTTGCTATGAATAACTCAATGGTCACATGTTGGGTCATGTTGTTTACACTGAACTTCAAAAAATGCAGTCATTATGAAAGCATAGACTATAATTATTCCAAGCCTCTTGGCACACAACGTCCGATTCCCGTCATTATCCCCTAGTACTGCCCCCATGAGTGGCCTAATCCTCAGGAATGTGCGATGGAGGTGGAAAATGTTCTGTTCAGTTCACCCATTCAGCTGCTGTCTCTGCCCTAAGCCTCTGCTCTTCCTTCCTCCTCACTCCTGCTGTATCAATACAGCACCAAGGATAATGGATAGGATATATAGTACAGAGCCTTTTCAAACAGGTGCTCTGTAGTGATGTAAAAGACTGGTATAAAGTGAGTAGTGTAGATTGTTACGACATCTGCAGTTTGTTAGCTGGATGTTATGAAAAACATTGGATTGTAAACATTTTTGACGGATTGAGGTTAAATTGAAAAAAGATCCCTTATTCTGACATGTTTTTTTTCTTCTCTCAAAGGATGGACTGCCTCATCAAAACAGTGCGATCTGAAGGATACTTTGGAATGTATAGAGGTAAGATTCATTCTCAGTTTAGTCTTTCATATTACAGTGATACTATAGGATCTTGTCAATGTCTAGCATATTGGGCCTCATTAATATTCTAGGCTATATGCTGATTTTGGGCGTTGTTTAACATGCAACAGTACTGTAGGACATTGACACTGGCTCTGTAATTGCATTGTTGGGTCCACTAACTTACTTGACTGTTACCCCACTACTTTTTAGCAGCCTTGTGACCTACATATTCAGTACAGTAGTAGCCTATAATATCTAATGACAAAGTAGCATCTGCCCTAACTTACTTCACTGTTACCCCAGTTGTTTTTTGTCGCCTTGTGACCTACATATTCAGTACAGTAGTTGCCTAGAATATCTAATGACAAAGTACCATCTGCTCTCAGATATTCAGTGGATGAATAGTAGTGATGTCAAACCTTTGTAAATGTTTGTGATGAGAAAGGAACTTTTCTCATGCAAACTGTTTTTTCAACCGTCTATGCGATTTCTTTCATGTATGGTTTGGTAATGTAGACTTGTAGAATCTTCTTAATCAATCCTTTCACTGTGAAAATGCACATTTTTATTTGATGGGTTTTATGTAGACAATGTTATGAGGGATATTTTCACTGTGCTGTATATTGTGGGGAGGATAGAACCCGGTTGTTCTGGGTCTCCACTTGTGTGAGGAATGCTGTTTGTTTGCATCTGTGTTTTTCATATTGCAGACTCTGGTCCCCCTGGGATATTGAAGGCTAGCCGATAAGGCCCAGCCACGCTGGAGGCAAATCATTTAATGGTTCTTACAACACTGCTCTATTTCAAACTAGGCACCAATTGTTTTTTTTGTCATATTTGTTCAGTATTGTGTTCCTTGTCTTTCTTATTATCAGTGAACCTCGTCACTCTTCTTGTCTGTTCTGTTGACTCCTTCATTTACTGTCCTCTCTTCACTAACACTCCTGACTCCCTACAGAGTTGTTTTCTTTTCTGCCTGTTGAGGTTACTTTTCATTTTTGTCTGTCTATTTCCACTCACATGTAGACCTTAAGTCTTCCCACATTGTCGACCTTTCTGTAGTCGATTACTCAGACTTCACTTTCTATCTTGCATCCACCTTTTCTCGTCTATTTTCCTCTTGTTGTGATTAGTTAAGTTCTGCTTGGTTCTCATTTATGTTTCAACTCATCATGTAATTCATGTCATTGCTCTTGAAATAATCCCCCTCCATTATCATGCCTTAGCAGTCATACTGAGCCTAGCACTTGTTTTGTCTATTTCATATTAAGTGTGTGTTAGATTAGTAGCTAAACATTCAGTGGCATTGTATTGTGAATGGATATTGATGGTGGTGGGGAATGTTTTCGGAATGTTTTTTGATGTGACTTTCTTGTCCTTGGAAATTTTCTTAGTGTGAAGATTTTGCTAACTGTCAATCATTTTATTTCCAGGTGCTGCTGTAAATCTGGCTCTGGTCACTCCTGAGAAGGCTATCAAACTAGCAGCCAATGACTTCTTCCGCCACCACCTTGGCAAAGATGGGTAAGTGACAGTTTCACATGTAAGCCATTTATTGACCCGCCTGGTTGCGTAAAGATTGACAGATCCCAGTGTTTTGGTTTTTAACATCCCTGTTTATTGTTCCAGTAAGGGACTGACGGTGTTCAAGGAGATGCTGGCAGGATGTGGTGCAGGCATGTGCCAAGTCGTCATCACCACTCCCATGGAAATGCTCAAGATTCAACTTCAGGACGCTGGCAGACTAGGTATGCAAATACAATACATTTCCCTGTTTGATTCACCCACAGAATAAGAATTGAATATGCAACTCTGTGGATTCGGCATGTATTTACTATTACAGCTGGGCCTACATACGTGAATGTATCTGTTTAATTGACAGCAGCCCAGCAGAGGAAGCCAGCCATGTTGTCTCCTACCAAGTTAGCCGCCACCAGCGCGGTTCTAAGCCGCTCCTACAGCGTGAGTCCTGCCCCAGCGGCTCCGGCTGTGTCGGCCACTCAGATCGCCAGGGAGCTTCTACGGACCCAGGGCATCCAGGGGCTCTACAAAGGTCTCGGAGCCACGCTCATGAGGTAACTGCTCAGCCCTCACTGAAACTAGGGTTATGGAGTCAGGGTGGGTTAGGATGAGCTGTATCAGAAGAGATGCATTTGGGTATCTGGGGAGAGTTTCCTGGATCCCAGATGAATCCATGTCTCAGATTGAGGATTATTTTCAGTGGATAATCTGTTTTCAACAGGCTTAATCTGTGTCTGGGGAAACCACCCCATAGCATTGCAACCAACTCATCGGTTCCTGTTTTTCTATGTTTCAGAGATGTTCCCTTCTCCATGGTCTATTTCCCTCTGTTCGCCCACTTGAATCACCAGGGGAAGCCCAGCGCTGAGGAATCGGCACCCTTCTACTGGGCCTTCCTCTCCGGCTGTCTGGCTGGCTCGACTGCAGCCATGGCTGTCAACCCCTGTGATGGTGAGTCCCTGGCCTGCATCCATCTGTGTCCATTCATTGTTAGCTTAGCTTTTTGCTGGTGTTTATTTGGTCTTAACAAGTCCCTGCTCTTTTATTTCAGTGGTCAAGACAAGACTGCAGTCTCTGAGTAAAGGAGCCAACGAGGAGAGCTACAATGGTGTGGTCGACTGCGTGAGGTAAAGACTCTTTGATCATGTAGCCAATAGTGTTGTCACGATGCCAACATTTTGACTTTGTTACTGATACCAGCTTAAGTGTCACGATTTCGATTCTTAAACTATACCACGGCAACTAAAAAAACAAGTAAAAGAATATCCTATTAAATAACAGAACATGGAAGTTCTTATTTTCATATCCTTAGCCATCAGACCTATTCACTGACCTGTCGTGATTTGAGCTCCTTGAAGAGGTCGGATGCCTTCTATCAGAAAGATGCTTGGCTAAATGTGACGTGTTGCCTCCGTTTGACGGCATGGCCTTGTAACATGGTTCACAAACAGGCTTTGATATCGGTCGGCTCGCCCTCATCATTGGCTCTAGAAGTAAAGGAATGCCAGATTTCACCTTTTTATCAACAAGCTGGGGAAGGCCAACATCGACACTTGCAATTGTTTAGCGTTGTCTTTCCCAGCCACACATGCTCACTATGCATGCAGACTGCATGCCCCCCACCCCCTGTGAGCATATAGACAAATTACATTTGTATATTCTGTACAGCTCAAAGTAAATACTGCTTCAGGGAGTTATGGTCAAAGCAGGGTATTGTGATACTTTTGTAGAACCGGTACATCGTGCAACACTAGTAGCCAAAGCACTTTTAACTGATTTTGAGACTCTTAACAACAAATACTTTGGAACACAACAGCCAACAAGATCTCCCAATTTCTCGAAGGCACTAATGTCTACTTGATTGTAATGTAATCATTAATGTTTGCGTTCTCCTGTCTGTGTCTCCCTGTAGGAAGATAATGAGGAAGGAGGGTCCTTCTGCCTTCCTGAAGGGAGCAGGCTGCAGAGCGCTGGTCATCGCCCCTCTCTTCGGAATTGCACAGGTCATGTACTTCATCGGCATCGGGGAATATATCATTGACCACTCGCCCCTCAACTTCCTGTCAGCATGAGATGAGTTCAACCCCGCCTCACCTTGCTATGCATCATGGGACCCTCTCACACATTGGATGAAGTATATATGAGCAAACGACTGGCAGCTACACACCACCAGTATATATGTTAAAGAAAAGAAACTACGAGAGTCTGTTGAGATATGAAAGGTTTCAGAGCCTAGCGGAACTCTGTGGGTATCAACTTCCTGTGCGGTCTAACGGCTGAACTGCACTTCCTCATTTGGGTTTCTGGCTTATTGAATGATCTGACCAACGTTTGCACATGAAGGTTTCAGCTTTGCTGAACTGGGGACCTGCAGTGTTATTTTGTCCCTGGACGATACCCTCTGAGTATCCCTCTGTGAGGGAGGGGGGGTGGGTAAGACTTCAACTGAACGACACAAGTCGACACGAGTTTTTCAATAATTTTTTTATTATTTGTTTTTTGGGACATTTATTTTTGATAATTTAAAGATTCCACCTTGTGCTGTTTGATGAAATAGTGTGCAGCTATGACATTTCTGTGAATTTTTTCAAAGTGTTGGTCATATATTTGCAAGCTCATGACATTAAGCCTTCTGTTCTGATTCTCGCATGTGAAGTGGGTTTCATTAAACTGTATGTCTGAGGAGGCCAGTGGATTAACTCTAGAAATAGATTTTTAACATTTTAAAAAAAGTGTCACTGTTTTGTTTGAATTCACTTTGATCACAAAGTTTCAGTCTGAGAAAAGGGACCAAGCACACAATGGCTGCTCCACAACTACACACTATGGTTCACAGACACGCCCATATTAGTTTATTGAACTATTAACACAGTTGACTTTTGTTGTGTATGGATTTATAATCTGTTGAGTACTTGAAATCCATTTATGCACAGTATATGCAGTAGGTTTGTGAAAAGTATATTGTGTTTGTGTCCACATTCATTCAGGGCTCGAGTAGACAGAATAGGTGAAGACTTCATTAAGAAATATAGTCTTGTTTTTGGTAGTTTGTTCTTGTACCACTGAATTTCACTAATTCATTCTGGTTTTGTATTTGCCTTGACTGTGTGGATTGGCATTTCTCATACTATGAAAAAGCTCCTAGCCAGGCTGTATATTGATGACTACCTCAGCCTGCCAAATAGCATCACTGACACCATCACATTATTCAAAACAAGGAAATTACTGTTACTATGTATGTTGTATGTCTAGTCTTTTTTGTATATTCATTTATGAAATAAAGTTTTACACATACCTTCTCTTCTCTCTGTCTTACTACTCTCATGGACAATTTATTTTCCTGAAACAGAATGTGAGATTGGGCTGGTTTTACGAGGCTACCTGCTCTCTACCTGATGATCAAACTCGGAGGTGCTAATGGTCTGTCTCTTTCTCTGAGAAGACCCATTGCCAAAGCATTAAAGAAATAAACTCTTGATTTGTTCTAATTACTGTTTATTTCACAGGCAATTTATACAGCTTTAAGAAACCGTTACAAAACTGACATGCCAATAAAAGCACCCATTGGTTTTGTTTTGTTTTTACATCATTAGCCTACATAGTAATCTGGATCCTCAACATTGTACTGAATGCACATCCTAATGGCACGCAAAAGAAATCAACACCCACACAAATTCACACAAAATGTACACTAGTCCACACATTGCATGCTCTAATCGAGCTCAAATTGGACAATGCAAAAGACCAAAAAGATCACTTGGGTTGGAAATTCACATTGCAGTTTATCACAGGCTTTGCCTGCCTGACTAAATACAGTATATTGGTGGCAATAGTCATTCAATCAATTTGAGATTAACTCTTGTTGCATTGTACATCTACTCCTTATGTTCGGGGTACGTCTAGTAGAATAACCAACTTTCAATCTGATGATATAGGGCAGGCAAGGTTACAGGTTTTAAAGCACCTATAGTATACAGGGATAGATATATTGTAGTTCTCTTTACAAAGATGGTATGTGGATTCAATTCCCACTTGCAAGTACCTATTATTAAGGACCTGAGAAATTATTGACCACCTGACCTGTCACGCTATCAACATGTCATTCAAAACTTGTCTTCAAGGGGGTAAACCCCATGTATGTGCCTCCACACACCAGACAGTTATCAACAGATTATCACACATTTCACTTTGAATTTGCTTATATGATTGGAATCCTCCTATGGACATTGTTAAAAGACAAGTTTATATGCATTCTTGTTAAAGTATTGTTGAGTATTATGGGCCTGCAACTTGTGCATCAACACATGGTTTGAGAGGGCGCTATATCGCCCTCTTGGCGCTTGGGGATGGAACTACAACAGAAAGTCACAAAATCCTCAGGTTTCTACCTATTATACATGTGCATGTCCCTAAGGCATGGTAATACAATATATGCTGCTAAGATGCTCACAACAGTTAAATAAAACATGTCTGTCATGCCTTAGGATTATTGACCTACATACTTATTGACTTCTTTCAAGCACACAACTTCTGACTGACTCATTATCACACAAAACTATCCCTTCCATTCAGGATGCAAAGGGCATTGAATAAATAATGTTATAAATAGCTGCTGAAGCATAAAAGAAGTCCATATGTACTATTTACAGCAATATTCCTCAGCCATAACATTCCTGTGTCAAAGAGGATTTAATGTGGATATGGAATGCCAGCAGTGTTACAAGAGGATGCAAAAAATGTGGAATGCCACAGAGTAGTGCCAAATGCTGTGCAGTGCACGTTGTGCTTGGAAGGGAAGGGCCACAGCGAGGGATCACTTATTAGGGATCAGGGACTGAGGATGGAAATTAGCTTACTTGCTAACTCCAGCACATTTACATGGATGTGAACACTGAAATGTTGATTAATGTGTGCTGTCCCTGTTAAATAAATGGCATGAATAAATAAATTCAAGTTACAGTGATGGTAGAGGAGAGGAGAGACGTGAGCGGTCCTCACTCTGGGCAGGGTTCTAGTGGTCCCAGTTATGTAGCCTTTTGTGCTCATTCAGTGATATCACACCCTCACCAATCTGGACTTGTTTATGTATGTTTAAATGTTACAAAAAGGCTACCCTGTCCTGTCCTTAGGCCCAGCTTTGATGTCCCTTCCCCTACCCCTCCATGTTCAGACCACCTGATTACATAGGCCTTGTGAGTCTGTATGAGGCTCTATATGACCTCCCTGCTGTTTCGAATTGCACAGCACAGGACCATACTGAAGACCATACCGATGATCTGAGGAGAAAACAGACAGTTGATGTAAAACACCTACATACATCAACAGGCTGTAAGATGGTCATAAAGTTGCATGTAGTGTAGAAGATGTAATATAACCATATTTTTACATAGCATGTTCATAACATGTTCAACATAATAAAATTTTAGTATTGTCTATAAGTGTCTATAAGGGTTCTTACCATTACTCCTGCAACACCAATCCCCACATAGCCAATGATGTAGAGCTTTTCATTGAAAAACTCTGTTATTGCACTGAAACAGTCCTGGAGACACAAAAGCAGAGTACATTCATCTTGTTAACAGATGGGATATACGCCACTCACAATATATTTTGTTCACTAGTTTACAGCTTACATTAGTTGAGTTTACATTATCACCAATGCTTTGACCACAGCTACGTGTATTAAAGCTGTATTATTATATGTGCAGTAACTGTATTATAACTACCTTATGAAACTCTGACCTTCAGATGTTACGTACAATGGTGTACAGTTTAGCACTCACATTTAGACAAGCTGTGTTTCTTGTAAAACAGTCTGTAGGTCAATTTGGATTTCCAATGGTGTTATTCTGCCCCCATGTGGACAATATAGTACCAACAGTAGAGTTTTACCTTTATGTCTTCATCAGTATCAGGGCACAAAGAATCGTTAGGCGTGGAGCCGCCACAGCAATTCAGCTACACATGAAGAAGAAAAAAACATGAAAATGTGGAATTTTCACAACATGTTATCGTGGAACCCAGAATCTTTGACTTAGTGAGACTATTAACAATGTGACAGCAGCAAGTAGCCAACACCTGAGAACAACAACAGTTGAGTAGAAGTAGAGTCGAACTCACAACACTGTGGTACATTGTTGCTATAGTCGTGCTGTTGGCGTCGGCGCTGTCAGAAATAGAGCTGCTGTAGAACTTTTGGACCTCTTCCACAATCTAAAACAAACGGAAAGGAAAGGAAAGTTAATCTGAGGTGGCAATAATCAGGTTATAATGTTGATTTCAAACACACATCAGTGTAGTGATTATAGTAGACAAACCTTGTCTTTGCTTAAGAATCCAAACACACCAGCAGCAACCTCTGCACCAAAGATGATGAGAAGGCAAGCAAAGAACTGGAAAACAGAGAGTGCAGTGAAATCACTATGCACGTAGCCTAATCTGTCTACAGCATCCCAGACACTAGACTAGTTACATATGCTTTTATGAGTTTAAGCTTCATACTAAAGATGCTAGAGGGCCTTCAAAGACTTCTGTCACACGGAACACAGTCTACACCTGCGGAGGCTGGTGGAGGTAGAAATAGGAGGACGGGCTCATTGTAATGCATGGAATGGAATCAGGAATGTTCTCAAACACATTCTATTCCATGCATTACAATGAGCCCATTCTCCAATTTCTGCCTCCACCAGCCTCCGCTGGTCTACAATACATTTGACATGCAACATCAGAATAATGAGAGACATCACTGTATGATGTTGTTGACAGCGCCACACGGTATACCCACCGATCCAAGGAGACACTGAGACTCTCGCACAGCCCCACAGCAGCCAAAGAACCCCACTAGCATCATGAGCCCACCTGAACCAATGAGGATGTAGACGGCTGAAGAGAGAGAAAGGAAGTAGGTGAGACAGAGTGATCAATGGCTTTTCCTCCTTATAATTCAGTATGGTGCCCAAACTGTAGAACAAAAAAAAACAGGAACAATTCTTTACCCAATTTTCATAATTTATCTTTGTTATCTTAATGATAATGTAAATGGCCTAATGTGAGCTAAAAAAATGAACTGGTCATGAATACAGAGTTCTGTCAGTCAGTGTTAACAAACTGCAATTCATAGAAACAACAGAGGATGGCAGCATTATGCAAGATGAGGCACAGCAGGCTAAACATGAAGTTGAACATGGAATTTCAGTGATTCAACACAATCTAAACATGAACAAACATGTAGTTTGAATATCCAGCACTTGATACGAATGTACTAGTGAGCTGACTTCCTTGCAAGGTAAGGTGTAAGAAGTATGAGTACAAATTGAAGAGCTGTAGTACACAGGGAACATCCTGCGAGTGGTGCAGGGCGTCTTACAGGAAGGAAGGTGCTATCGCTTTCCCTTTCAAAGTTCTCATTGCACAGCAGCACCACCAGCATTCAAAGAGCCTCGTTGCTCTGAATAAATTTTGCAAACTCTGAATAGTAATGTGACTCATAGGCAATAGTCCAATATCTGCAGACTGATGACAACTAAAGGAAAGACAACAATTGGATGTGGTTCAGCCATAATATACCCAATCAAATAATACAGAGAGGAGTGCTCTATTCACTCCAACACATGAGTAATCCTACTCTCATCAGTACAAGTCCCATATTCAGAGGCCTGTGGATGCCCTCATTAGCCCCCTCCACCACGTAGCAACAATACCCCTTAGAGGGACAGCAGGAGGGCTCATCACAGGCCTGACAAAGACAAGGCTTTGCTAGGGTAGCATCTGCTCCCAGACAAGAGTCACTAGGGCACCGAGGCTGACGACTGGCGTCATCTCCCCTGTGATGGTCCCTCGCTCCCTGCATCCCTCCCTCCCTCCCTCCCTCCATCCTCGCTACCAGCTCTGTACTGTAGAGTTGAGTAGACAATCTTTATTATCCCCGAGGGACAATTTGCTGTTCAGTAAGCAGTCAATCCAGATTTGAGACTGTACTGTAGGCCTATGACATGGACACCAGGGTAAGTCCCCAAGCTACGTGCTAAGGGCCTAATCAACGACTCAGGCAGGAACTGCTACTGCAGCTTAATTAACCCACATGGGGCTCTGCTGTTGTTGTCTTGCTTAGGAACAATAGACAAGGAGTTAAGAGGAGAAGTCCGTTGTGGGTTTACTGCATGTTGGTGCTGCAGGAAGCTGAAAACAAGAGGGCTCTGCGTGTACGCAAAACTGATCCTCCTGCTTAGTAATGGAAAACTACATGAGACAAGAGAGGGCCCTTTTTACACAAACAAAGCCTTCTAGGAATTGCTAAGAGCTTTCTAAACAAACAAAGCACTCATTTTTCACCGCCGGAAATATACAAGGAATTACCGTTTGCATTTCTTCCCTGGGCCAATATTGGTGGAGGATATCAACGAGCCATGCAAATCACTGAGTGTATGCTCTTTGATGCCACACCCTGTGGCTGCTCAGCTCAGCTCATCTCACACACACACACACACACACACACACACACACACACACACACACACACACACACTGGCCCTAAGGTGACAGAATGGAAAGTGAATCACCCTAGGGGAATGCTGCTACCTTGCTCTGTTATAGTATCTCTCTGTTTGGTCTTGGGTGAGAGGTACATTAAGGGAACCATTCTTTCAGATTCTGTTTATGCAGCCAGTGATAATATTTATCTTGTTGCTAAGGCTTCCGCTGGAATATGGCAGTGTGATCAATCTTAGTGATAGGTATGTGCTCTGTGCAACATGAGGAGAGGGAGCTTAGTACCCAGTCCTACATGCAATACAACTGTGGTTGAAATAGAGGTATTAAAGAGCAAATTTAATTAGGTGTGAAATAGGAGGCCCTGGGTAAAAAAAGGTTGGGAATCCCTGAAATAGAGCATTTAAAATCTACCTGCAAGGCTGACTGATGACTGAGGAGCTTCTTGTTTTTCTAAAGCAATATAGCAAGTCTCATTGAGGTCATGACAAGAGATCTCTTTTACACAAGAGAGGTGACCTTACATTTGCAAACTGAACGTGATAGAGCTATCACAGTAACCTCCTGTTCCATGATATCTATTACCAACCCGGTGATGAAACTCAAAACCACAAGAACAAGTCTTCTTGGGCGTCAAGCCTGTTGTTATTGCTTGTTTTCACAAGGAAAGAATTGAGAAGTTGGCATCATGATGGCAGTATATCACAGTGTGCGATGATGCAATGTTTGATGATATCATTACTGTGTTGTTAATGGAGTACAGTGACTGGAGATAGGGATGGGAGTTCCGCTCCGCCCCGCCAGTACAGCTACTGTAGCTACTATGCCCGGAGGGTAGGAACCAGCGGAGAGAAGCAGGCATAGTGAAGAGCTGATGAAGTGAAGTCACCATTTCAGGTCGTGACCTAATTGTGAGGAACAAGAATAGGCTGCATTCTACTCATCTTCAAGAGGTTCCATTGAGAGAGAGGCTATTGTGTGGAAGACTGAAGTCTACGGAATGTTAAGAGGTCAATTCAAAGACAAGATGTATGACTGAATAGGCTATATAATCACTAATAACAAATGTGGCACAAGGCACTGATTATTTTTTGTTGTTGTTATTGTTGTGGCTAGGATTAAAGATGGCGCCACCCGATTCATCATTCATAAACACATTATCATGACCCACAGGAATTTTTGTGCTGACTCTGATATTTTGTTCCCTTTCAGACAAAAACATGTAAGGCCAGAGGGAAATGCTCAACCACATCTCCCATTGAATACTATATGCCATACTCCAAGTACAAGGGGGGAAGCTGTTCAATTCCGTGGGTCTGGATGTAACTGTGGAGGTCTGGGTACCTGAGTTACTGTACGTTGTTACTAGCTAAGCTGATTAGCTAACTAACTAGCTGATACTAAACTAGCTGATACTAAACAAAGTATCAGAGGGATGTGTGTTGTGTGGGTCTGAATGTGACTGTGGAGGACTCACCTATGAGGAAGGTCTGAGTACCTGACTTACTGTACGTTGTTACTCCTACGGAGTCAACTCTTCATTAAACTTGAGAAGTGTGAGATCCACGTGTCCCGAGTCACCTTCCCCGGCCACATCATCTCCACCACTGGCATCCAAACGGACCCAGACAAGGTCAAGGCGGCCCTGTCCATCCTCTCTCAAGCAAGTCCAATGCTTCCTGGGCTTCGCTAACTTCTACAGGTGTTTTATAGGCAACTTTGGCTCAGTGGTGGCACCTCTCACAGCCCTTACCTGGCGCGCACTGACCCGCTTCCATTGGACTCCGGAGGCCGAGAGGGCGTTTGGAGAACTCAAGATCCGCTTCACATCCATGCCCATCCTGATCCACCCTGATATCCCGCTCGTCCTTTTGTGGTGGAAGTGGACGCGGGGGCGGAGCTTTCCCAGCGGACCAGGAGGGATGAGACACTCCATCCATGCGCTTTTCTCTCCAACCGCTTCTCACCGGCTGAACACACTTATGACATGGGCAACTGGGAGCTTTTGGCGGTCAAGTGGGCCCTGGAGGAATGGAGACATTGGCTGGAGGGTGCGCCTCATCCCTTTGTGATATGGACGGATTACAGTGGGGTCACTCCTCCAAACTAACCCTAACTCTAACCCATCCTGGGGTGAATCCTGGGGTGAACCCTAACTCTAACCCATCCTGGGGTGAATCCTGGGGTGAACCCTAACCCTAACCCATCCTGGGGTGAATCCTGGGGTGAACCCTAACCCTAACCCATCCTGGGGTGAACCCTAACCCTAACCCATGGTGGAGGACGTGCGCTCTTTCGTCACCTTCCACCTGTGCCCAAAGCAAATCCTCGCGGCAACATCTGGCTGGGCTGCTCCATCCCCTGCCCATTCCCAACCGGCCCTGGTCCCACCTGTTCCTGGATTTCATCACGCTTCGTAGGGCCTTTTAAAATCTTACGGCGGATCAACCCAGTAACCTACTGACTCAAGCTCCCCAGTTCCATGAGAGTGTGCCCATCTTTCCATATCTCCCGGCTCAAAGTGGTGAGGACAAGTCGGTAGCTTGACTCCTGTTAGAGGTATTTCTCTCATGGTCCTTGATGTCATATCATAGGAACAAGTTATCTTATGCGCTAGTTGTTTTAGTTAAGTCATTTGTTTTTATTTTCCTAAATCCTTTCCTGTCTACTCTGTGGATTACGCAAGCAAGTGGCTTTGCCTTTCAACTACATTCTCTCGTCTGGTCTCCTCTCACTGGGTCTGAATGTGACTGTGGAGGGCTCACCTATGAAGAAGGTCTCGGGTACCTGACTTACTGTGTGTTGTTACTGGTTAGGTCTGAATGTGTCTGTGGAGGGCTCACCTATGAAGAAGGTCTCGGGTACCTGACTTACTGTGTGTTGTTACTGGTTAGGTCTGAATGTGTCTGTGGAGGACTCACCTATGAAGAAGGTCTCGGGTACCTGACTTACTGTGTGTTGTTACTGGTTAGGTCTGAATGTGTCTGTGGAGGACTCACCTATGAAGAAGGTCTCGGGTACCTGACTTACTGTGTGTTGTTACTGGTTAGGTCTGAATGTGTCTGTGGAGGACTCACCTATGAAGAAGGTCTCGGGTGCTCCCTCCCTAGTCAGCAGCTGGACTGTCTCTGGATCAAACCTCAGCCATAGTCCCACCGCCAGCACCAAGGAGCCTGACAGCTGGGGATCACAACAGGACAAATGCCAAGAGTGTTAAAGGTGTAGCATGTAGTTTTGCGTGTTGCTGCCCTTTTTGGCTACACTGAAAATGTGAAAACGTAAATATGCTACAGTTTGTAATAGCGGAAAATATGTTCATATCTTTGTAAACAAACAAAACGTATCGACACCAAATTTGACAAAAGCGCTTTGTTTGCACCAAAACAGCACAACTTCATTGAACTGTCTTTATCATTTGATCTCATTCCTTGATCGCCATCACGGCAATTTAGCACTGTTTTAAAGCTCAAATCAACAAACTGGACCTTTAACCATGATCAATATAGTGTACATAGAATGAATGTTCACTGCATGACATTGAAACAAACTGGATAACAATGAACATTCAAAAACACAACATTCTTACCATAGCACAACATGTAGTGGAGATGTGAGGTATCTGACACAGTAGAGGCTGGTGGAGGTAGAAATTGGAGGACAGGCTCATTGTAATGCATGGAATGGAATGAGAAATACCATCCCTCATTCCATTCCATGCATTACAATGAGCCCATCCTCTGATTTCTGCCTCCACCAGCCTCCCCTGGTGAGATGTGGCTTGTGTGATAATGAGTCTCTTCTAGTCTTGACTTTGAGAGCAGGAGGCTGCCTGCAGATCTTCTCTCTCCAGGGTAAGCTTTTATCAGAAATAACCCATTGATTGAAACCCAGTAATACAGAGCAGTATCACCCTGATTCCATCTCAACCCCTGTCCTTCTGCAGATGCAGAGCAGGGGAGGCTGCTGGAGGTAGAAACCAAAGGAAAGATGCCATTCCTTATTCCGTTCTATGCATTACAATGAGCCCGTCCTCCGATTTCTACCTCCACTAGCCTCCACTGATGCAGAGGTACTCTTTAGTGTCATTGAAGGTGTTGAAGGAAATACATATAGCAGTGCTCTGAGAAGAAATGTAGTTGTTGTTTTACATATAGAAGAACCAGTCAGTCACCAGTCTGAAAACACTTCAGAAAAGAGAAACAGTCCTCTGTCCTATCCAAGTCTCAGCTCTTAACTGTCTTAACAAATTGCTTGGGACCTATGACATACCATGCAGCAGGACAACCCACCCTTTCACTCCCCATGGTAGGCTAGGCTGCAGTATATCTCAGCTGCAGGCCGTGCCACCCTAACAGGCTACCCTGGGTGACGTAACACATGCTGGCATTGGCTGCCCCCTTGGCATTGTACCCCCAAACTGGCACTGTACCCAGTCTCCTGCCCACAACCCCGCCCCTTTTTAGCTCAGCTGACCAGAGCGCTGCTTCTTGTTTCTAAACTAGGCACAAAGAGCTGTTGTCTGTCTGCTGCTGAAGTGTTCACACCACCAAGAAGACAACCAATTATCTGGCAGGAGCACAGTGAGAGTTCTAGATTCTAGACTCAAGAACAGAGCTAATGGAATAGCAATTGAAACACAACAATATAGCTATACAAGATGATAAATGCATAGCCCGTAAGTCAAATAAAATACATATCTACCAGGGGAGGCTGGTGGAGGTAGAAATTTGAGGACGGGCTCATTGTAATGCATGGAATGGAATGATGAATTGTATCAAACACATTCCATGCATTACAATGAGCCCGTCCTCTGATTTCTACCTCAACCAGCCTCCCCTGATATCTACTGTATGCAATCTATGTTTTTTGCCATCAATTGTCAGGTAGCAGCATTGCACCTTTACTTTACAGGTAAAAAGACTGTGTTCCTACAAGTTTGTGAGCAAACAAATCCATGATATTCCACGTCTGAGCAGTGCCCACCCATTCTTAAATAACAACAAATATGATGTGCCCAAAACAGATTACCCCCAGACAAACCTCTAGACACATTCCCAGACCTTCAAACCTGGAAAGTCACATCACAATGCCAAATTGTACACGGGAGGAAGAACGGAACTGTTGCTGGCTATGGTAACTATTGTGGAAATGTAGCAACTACTAAGGAATGACTGTTTACAACCAATGTATACAGCACCTATAAACAAATACTAAACATATAATTGATTCACTAAATGTATCATAAATTGTATGAATATAACTGGAGGTATAATTGATACTCTTTGGTGACACATTAAAATAAGTGATCAAAGTGAAGAACTGCAGGTTGCAATCATCTTAAGTAACTGTAGCAAAAGGACAAAACATGGTTACAGTAGGGGTTCCTATAAGAACACATATCCTTGATAAGACATACAGTAGGCTGCAGTAAACAACGAAATACATGCATTAAAACGAAATATGGTATGGCAGGTTGTTTGTCCTAACTATTATCAACCTGATTCTAAAAATATATCTCGTTTTAGGAGATCTAGAGCGAGACAGTGGGTGACATTGTTATAGCCTACCGGTAATCTTGCCTACAGTACCTAACATTATTGGCAACAACATATTTGTTATGTAAACACTGGTTATTCTGTGAAAGACGGTCGAATGAACGGAACCTTGAGGATATTCTAATATCCTACAAATAATTATAAATCGTAATCATCTTACATAACTATAAACATACATTGTTTCCCACAATCATCCTAGCCTGCCTAGTTGCATACATGACTCGTGCGCTGATGGTGTTACCGTGCAGAATATCATCAATTCTGGACCCAAGAGCAGCGTACTCACCCAAAATATGAAGTTAAAGACGAAAAGAAGGTATTTCACGCACTTCATCCCACCTTCCACTTTGCTCATCTTGTCAGAGGTTTTCTGAATCTGTCTCTAGAACGCCCTATGAAAAATCACCACAATATAGTTGTCCCAAAGGTGAACTGGAAATCTATTCTTCAGCAATGGACTTCAAGCATCGTCACCATGCAACTAAAGATAAAAACATTCGGAGGAGCTTTACGCGTCTTTTCGGACCGCCCATTTCAGTCACAGCAGGCGTGCTAGGGGTTAAACGACAGCAATAGAGGTCTCTATGAAATAATAGTAAAAGAATAGTCCAACAAAGAATAGTCAAATTACTGTAATTGGGATGCAGCAGGTGTAGTCCATCTGTTTAGGCATTTTTAACATAAGCCTAATTGTATGTTTCTATAGCATGCAGGGCATAAAAAGAACGCCCTCACTTATTGATTACTGTTGTGTAATAAACCATGTATTAAGAGGACCTTTAATAGTCCCATATAAATCATGAAGAAATAAGACTCACAGTTTAAGGCCGCCAATGTAGCTGATTGACCTATTGTAAATGGTTAACAACAGAAGAGCAGTTGTGTGATGCACAATCTCATTCTGATACAGGCCTACAACACCATATATACATTCCTAAAGTGAGTACAAATCCACAAAGATTAAACCGTGTCTGCTAATCTGTCATCTAAAATCATAATCTCTGTTATGGAAATATGGGCTCTAAATTGTTCCTTAAACATAGATAGATGAGTTGATCTGTCAAAGGTACGTCTTTTTTTGTTGTTGCATGATTAATTCTGACTATATTGTCCTCGTACAGTCCTCATATCCGGGATTCTTGGTCATTTTCTGAATTTTATCTTTAATTTCTAAATTTTCTTGTTACTCAGCAATGTTTACATAGGAATCCATAACATGTGACATTAAAATACATTACAATACAATGAATTCAATGTGATTACAAAAGCTTCACACAAGTTTGTCAAAAACATTTTATGATAGTCTCTAGACTAATAAACTATGTTAGCACATGACACTAACACCAGTTCAAATGGCCATACAATCGTTTCATTCAGCAGAACAAAATCAAAGTTTCACAGCCTGGTAAGACTTGTCAGAGAGCTGAGAGGGCAAAGAGAACCCTTTCAGCAGCATATACATGGACTGTTGGGGAGGCGGTAGTATTTGTTGTGACATGGAAGGTCACAGATCTCTCTTCTCACTTTGTTTTCACTTTGTTGGCAGCTTTGAGGAGAGAGGAGAACAGCGACCCCTGCCTCTGGGTCAGAACGGCTGGTCTCTCAAACAGCCTGTAGGATCAAACACAGCACACACACACACTGCTCACACATTTGGTCTCTCTTTGGTCTGGTGCATGACAAAAGCAATAACTGAAGATTTTATATTAGCTCATTCTATCATTCTAAGTAAAGAAAAAAAAATGTTTATGCCACTAGATTATAGTTAATCATACAACTAACTAATAGGTTAGTTAATAGCATAAGAGATGGTTGCTTTGAAATTACAGCTCTTGAGTATAGTGTGTGGGGTCATTCTTACCTGCCCTTTCTCCATGACAAGGATCTTATCACTGTCTATGATGGTAGGGATGCGATGGCCGATGGTCAGCGTAGTGCAGTCCTTGAAAACCTCACCGATTGTCTGCTGGATCAAGGTGTCTTTTTCTGGATCTATGGAAGCTGTGGCTTCATCCAAAAGGATTATCTGGAGCAAAATAGAATATTAGATTGTTTTAGTTTCCTCACATGAGGAAGAGTTGATGATTGTTTATTTGTTTGCTTTATTACACATACAGTGCCTTCGGAAAGTATTCAGACCCCTTCACTTTTTCCACATTTTTGTGTTATAGACAATTATTAAATTAAAAGAATTTGCCATCAATCCACACACAATACCCCAGAATGACAAAGTGAAAACAGGAAACAGTGAAGGGGTCTGAATATTTTCTGAAGGCACTATAGCTAACACTATTAAGTTGTTGGTTATACATTTTCGGAGTAGAGCTCTTGCCATGCAGAGGAGTTGCCTTTCACCCACAGAAAAGTTCTTCCCATTCTCGCACACGCCAGAGTCGAGCTTCAGAGGCAGCTTGGATATCTAACATAAATCATGGTTAATCTGCATACTGAATATGTCTGGTATTTTTACACAACTGTATTACTATTATATGACATTGATTAATCTATTTTGCTTCAATTCTAATATTCTATTAAAATCTTGTCTTAAATGAATCATTGAGCAAGTGATTCTCTCTGATAGGCTACACACCAATGACTGACTTGCAAATACAGTATGTAAGCTAAATCTAAATTAATTTAGGAAATCACTCCCATCAATTAAAGTGTTAAGGTTCTTCCCCCTAACCAACCCTCTGGCACCACCTTGAGGCCCCGGCGATCATTGCTGGAGCGTCCAGCCCCCAGTCGGCAGCGCACCTGTTCCCTATCACCTATCAGCACACCTGCAACCCATCGGCAATCACCTCCCTACATAAACCCTGCCTGAACTCCACTCCAGTGCTAGAATGTACTGTGTCTTAAGGTAACTTGTTCCATGTGATCCACAGACGCTTCAGCCCTCCCGAGTATCCCTACGATTTCCTGGTGTCTTGTTTTCTCTTGTGACTCACCTTGTTCTCCTGTGCCCCTCCAGAACCCTCGTCTCCCTCGAACCCCCCTTGTATAGACATTCCATGGACCTAGCCCCTACCTGTACGTCGACCCTTCCCAACCCCTCTCAGCTACTGGATCCCTCTCAGCTACGAATCCCTGGACCGGACCCCGACGACCCCCTTGGACTATCCTTCTTTCCCCTACCCCTCTCCCCATTCGTTATTATTAAATACGCCTTCGGGCTTCACACTACCACCCTCTCTGTGTGCCGTCATTTGGTTCTTCAGACATGTGTAACATAAAGAGTGTTACCCCTGCTCCTTGGTTGATCCAGTGAGCCAGACACAAATTGTTGAAAGCATTTGAGTCAACGATCCCAATGAACGAGGCCAACACAACAAAGACTGTGAAATACCCTGACCAAAAAAGTGGAATTATTGAGCCGGTCCAGATTACATTGACCATGGACAGTGGAGGTGACAGAAAGGACTGAGAGGATTGGGTAGATATAAGCAATATAGTAATAACTCTATCTTGCCCTGCAATTGGCTGGTGGACATGTCACCATATTGCTTACACCTATCTTATGCACTTAGCTCTACAGGAATGCCTAAGGGGTCGAGACATGGGACAATATCACACATGGGACCACAATGGAAACAAGTCAGTCGACTTTATTGTGTTTTATAATTCCTCAATGATCTTTTCATGTATTTAAATTGATTATATATATGCCATTTAGCTGACGCTTTGATTTTGTTGTACTCAAACAAACTCAAACTTGTTGCACTCAAATGGCTGACGCAACTCTACATTTATTTTAAATATGTCAAAGTCATTCATTCATTGTCTTTAAGTGCAGTGCAATCAGATTGAAAGGACATGTTTAGAAGGGACCCACCTCCAGAGGCTTGACAATAATGAAGGTATGTCTTCCATGACTGTGATCTCTCCTGGAACATCTCTTTGACCATAAGCTTTTTTTCTGTCACATCACAATGTACATTCATTCAAGCCACATTTGCCCTCAATTCTCAATAATGTAGAGAAAATTGGGAGAGTACATAGCAATCAGATTTAATTTGTCTTAAGTTCTTAGGAAAGATAAACACCTTTTTCCATCAGGTTCAACATCCTTTTGGGATTTTTCATCTGGAAATATTGCTGTAAAACAGAGGTATGTGGGTGGGGGTGGGAATATGAATCTTGAAATGCACAATACATCCTTAAAGAATCAGTGGAGGCTCATGGAGGTAGACATCATAGGACAGGCTCATTGTAATGCATAGAATGGAATGAGGAATGGTATCAAACACGTGTTCATGCATTACAATGAGTCAGGGCTCCATTTTCTACCTCCACCAGCCTCCCCTGTAATGGATATGTAGTATATGGTCTTGTTTACCTGGATTA
This sequence comes from Argentina silus, assembly GCF_951799395.1. Classification (NCBI taxonomy): domain Eukaryota; kingdom Metazoa; phylum Chordata; class Actinopteri; order Argentiniformes; family Argentinidae; genus Argentina; species Argentina silus. The sequence goes on along the minus strand of NC_139658.1, from coordinate 6,886,722 downwards.
TCCACATTTTCCTCCTCTGTGTCACAATGCTGGGCCTGTTTTCTGGTGTCCTTGCTCTTAGGATGAATAAAAGAGGAATCAGGATGATGATTACAACTGAACAACACTAACACACAACAGTCTAGCTGAGGAATGGACTCTAAATCTTAGCAAAAATTACAGCTATTATATAAGTCACAATTACTAACAGCTTTGACTGATATTGAAAAAAGTGTGTAGTATATAGCTTATACTCACCTTGGACTGTTCTAAATTATGGACAAGCTCAGCATATCGGCTCTGAGATTTCAACTCTTCATGGCTTCCCCGTTCTTTTACCTCACCATCCTCAAGTAGAAGAATAGCACTGCAAAACACAAGGTACTTCACATGGGAAATAATACATGATTAATATGAATATTATTGCACAGTAGTAATAGCCTCTGTCACCAGAATTGTGTTTCATTAAAACCAGCCACACTACTTCTTTAACACTACCACCACCACCATCATCATCATCATCATCTAATCATCTAATCATTATCATCACAAATCACTCACTCAAACCATCCATACCAGTGCACGCATGTTGTCCTACCTGGATCCTAGTAGTGTTTCCAGTAGTCCTGTCGCGGTATAGTAAGCTACTGTCACTACTCACTACATTTTTCCAAAAGAGAACCAAACATTTTTGGGGAATTTAACGACTATTCCAGCCCTTTAACTCTCCCAATGGTTTCAGAGCATTTCACTCGCGCGCCTTCTCTCACTTGGACTGGTCATCTGTGTCAAACTATTTTTCAAAGTAGCTTTAGTTTGTCAAACTATATTTCTCTTAAGGGTAGCTTTAGTGTAGTGTCAAGAATAGTCCGTTCATCGTCGTGTTAGTGCTAGGCCAACCGCCGCTAACAAGAGCATTTGTGGAAGAAAGTCGACGAGGTACGTCCAAACATTAGCTCCGTGAACGAAACCTGGATAGGTTACTCGCCTATACTTGATTAAACACATCATTTCTAATCAAATGATTAAAAATCAAAGTTAGTGCAGAATGTGCTAAAGGCAAAGACAGCCAGCATTTTGACTTACCTCAGTCATGTCACCATGAGGGAGTATTGCCAGGTCAGGTCGCAAACAGCATGATTTGATGACTTGTTTCGATCTAAATATTGACAGATCATTTGTGCTGTTGATTAGCAATTTTAATTTAAAATGTAGATTATTGATTGTAGTTTTATGTGGTGTGGTGCTGGTACTATGTTTTGTTTTTAATGTGGTATGAATTTAAATCACCTACAATAATCCAATGGTTCTCCCATCAGTATGTTGTTCAACACACTGCCATGGAATATCCAGGCTTGTTGGGACACATAGGCAAATGTGCCATCTGTCATCACTGAACCCTTATGCTGCTGCATCTGTAGGGAAGGGAGTTAGATACTGTATGTATTGTTATTGAGTGTGTCAAGTGCCTACACCTGCATGGTATTACAACAATGACACAAGTAGACATTCTTTATCAACCAGTGCGATCTTGCGATCTTGACCTCTCGCCCTTGACCCCATATCTACCTTCCTCAGGGTGAAGCTGATCTCTCTCAGTGCCAGTTTAGGTGAAACTGTAATTTCCACTCCACCACCATTGGATTGAGGCCAGGAGAGAGAGGCTTTCTTCAAGACAACAGCTTTACGAGACCCTGTCACCCTGATCAGGTAAGGGTCTGGGTTCTTAAGCAGGAGTCAATACAGTATGAGCTAAATCAAATCATGGGTATGCCTAACCCAAATCCATAGCTTAGCAATGGCTCATTTTTCAAACTGTGTTTTATTGAGAATGACAGTCACAATACAGCATTGACAGTCTGCATTAGCTACAGTACATGTACATGCAGTAGCAACTGCATATACACAGTGGCTTTGTATTCGGACCCTTTCACTTTTTCCACATTCTGTTGTGTTATAGACTCAATTTTAAATGGATTCAATGTATTTTTTGTCATCAATCCACACATAATACACAATTGTTTAAATGACAAAGCGACATGTTTTTAGAAATTTATTAGAATTCAAATACAGAAATATGGAATTTACATAAGTATTCAGACCTTTTTCTATGACACTCTTAAAATTTGCTGAAATGCAAAAATGTCACAATGTGCAACAAGTCACTCAACAAGTTGAATTGAGTCCATCTGAGTGCAAGGATAATAGTTCATGTGATTTCGGAATTAATATCTTTTGTTTCTATAGTCGATGGTTTGCATAGGATTCAATTACACACTGTGTAGATTAGGCTGTCACTACCAACTCAGCAAATTTAATAATTTTCTCTTGACCCTGACAAACTCCCCAGTCCCTGCCGGTGACAAACATACCCATAACTTGATGCAGCTACCACTATTCTTCACACAAGGGATGGTGCGGAAACTGCATTGCATGTGCTGGATTTGCACTAAACTTAGTGCTTTGTAGTAAAATCAAATAAACACATTTCCAGCCACTTTCTTTGCTGTATCACTTGAATTAGTTGTTGCAAACACAATTATGGATATGAGATAGATTATTTTCCATTAAGGGATTCTTTTTGGCCACTTGGTTATAGACCAATTTTGTAGAGTGACTGAGATGATGTTGTTCCATTGACTGTGCTTTTTCCTCTCCACCATTCAGCTTTATAGATTTTTGTAAGTCTCCCCAGGCCTCAGGGTCGCATTCCTGGGCAGTTTTGGTCCTCTCCATTTGCTCAGTTTGTAATGACAACCTGATCCACACAGTGTGTAATTGATTCCTATGCAAATCAGAGACCCTATAAAAACAAAGATATTAATTCCAAAATCACATGAACTATTATCCTTGCATTCAGTGATCCTTGCTTTGACGTAATTTCTGCATTTGAGCTAATTTAGCAGTGTCATAGCAAAGGATCTGAATGCTTATGTAAATGAGGTATTTCTGTATTTCAATTTGAGTACATTTGCAAAAATGTCTAAGAATGTGTTTTTGCTTTGTCATTATGGGGTATTGTGTGTGGATGGATGGCAGAAAAATACATTTAAAGCCACAATATATAGCATATTATTTAGCTTGTCTATCTATTTTTTAGAGTAAGGGATAAAGCTCTCACCTTCAACCGGTTGACTGAGACCATAGCCTCAGCTAAAATGGCTTTTACAGAAAATGGCAGGAGACCTAACGCGGCTTTCATCGAGTTAAAGAGGGCGAGTAAAGTAACAGCCTCGATGATGAGAAGAAGGAGAACAAAAGAATGTAGACATTTTCAAGGTGTACAGTATATGCTCATGCAACCTATTTTACATCTAGAATTAGACTTACAGTTGAGGCAGTCAAATTCTTATTCATTGCTGTTTGAGTGAGAAACATCACAGTCGTAGCTAACATTGTGAGAATGTTTGTGATGGTAGAGTTAGAGTCCCGGATATATCCTGCTTTTCTCAACAGACGTTCTTCCTTTTCCCTTAAATCTATAGATAGAAACAATGGCATAAATATTAATGATTTTTGCACAGCAATAGATTGACCGTGACAAATGAAGAAACATTCCTATTCCACTCAGTGCAGCATAGCCCAGGATAGTGCATGCCGAGCAAGTCCAAGTTTCCAGCACCTGGAAACTTGTACTTGTAGCAGTTTAAAATGTGCTGACAATATTAATAATTAGATGATTAGATGATAATATAATTAGATGATCACATCCTGTATAAAGATTATTTCTATATATTTTCACCCTATTATTTGCCTTGTTCAAAAATCATCCTTGCTTACATATATGTTAGTGTTGGATTGCTTGAGTTTAATGTGTCTTAGGTGAAGAAATGTTTAAAACTAACAACACCCAGATGGAAATAATGCTGCAATGACATATTTCAGAACACTAGAGGGCAGTATTGTTATGTGGATTTTCATTTACTGAATGAATTATCTATTTTGTCAACCATTAAAACTGTCACAGTAGAATGAGGATGTCTCATTTGACCACAGTACTTCCACTAAAGCAGTGTTCATTTAATAGAAGGGTCTTATTGACATTTGGAAATGGTAACTCAACAGTCAAGGCAGCATGCATAATCCATGTCCATGGCATGTTCTTAAAAATAAGCCATTTTACTCACACCCATGATATTGTGTCTGTTTTCTTCTGTAGCACACCAGTCAGCTCACCACAACTGGGAATCACCTCTACTTTATTATGGAGCTAAAATACTTGTCTGCTCTAGAGGCTCTATAGGCCTATAGTAACAACACACATTCTTATCTTTGAGACCCAGACCTGACCTCATTCCCCTTCAATCCCTGTTGCCCTGCTGTTGAACTGACCTGTGGTACCCTTCTCTGCTCTGTTTACACATGACCTTTGACCTGCCAGAGGTTGCAGGAGGAGCATGGCAGCACACATGAGTGTCGGGGCTCTTGAGACACTGAACATTGCCAGTAATAGATTCCAATCTCTTTAGATTTACTTCAGACTGTACCATTGGACCTACTGTTAATCTGAGGGTAGAGCCGGACTGGTATTTTTGGTATGAATGCTTATGTTACCCAGGTTTCCTCTATTTCCACACAGGCTTTTTATTTTACATGCAGTATGTCATCCTGATTTTCTTCCTCTGAATGTCTGTGGAGATTCTCTCGAGAAGCAGAGTAATAGACATCCTGTAAAAGTCAGCAAAGGCATTGAAGCCAAATGCTGATATTGACCTCAAACAATGCCATGTGTTTTTATTCATCCACATTCTCATGGAAAAACCTTTTAGTTTAAAAAACCTTTAAGTATGCCTCTTCTTTTGACATAACACAGATCTGTCTCTTAATCAACCCATAGTTCTTTCTCGTGTCTGAACGTTGTTTGTCACTCCCTGTGATGAACACCAGGCCTGCACGGCCCGGACAATAATGGCGTACAACATGCAGTGCATGTACTTGAGTGTTTAATAAATAACAATATCAACAACGACAACAACAACAACAACAACACAACAGATAAACACATGGTTGGTTTACAGTACAGTATATATACATGCCGTCCTCAGACCTTATCATGAACCAATAATTTACTCTGTGCAGAGGGCTAGGTGAGGGTTGTGGAGAGACAGAGAGAGTCTCAGAGCTGTCCTGTTAGTGGAGCGTGTGTGTGTGTGTGTGTGTGTGTGTGTGTGTGTGTGTGTGTGTGTGCCTGTGTGTGTCTGTGTGTGTCTGTGTGTGTCTGTGTGTATGGGAGGGTAGCAGCGGCCACCCTAGTGTCGGTGTCACTATAGTGACTGTGTCACTGCCTCCAGGTTTTGCGGCTGAGCACACACACGCAGGCCACGTTGATGCGGATGAGCCTCCAGCCCACCAGGTTCTCAAAGGAAGTCAGCGCCCGTACAAAGGTGTGTGAGTTGGTGCAGTAGGAGTTCCAGTGGCGCCTGTCGATGCCCCGGCAGCTGGAGCTGTCAGGCTGGGCACTGTGGCACGTCGTCTCAAAGAAGAACTGCTTCTTGTTGACGTTGTTGATGTTGACGTCAGGCAGCACCATCACCTCGTTGCCTTTGATGTCTGTGGCTTTGGTCTTGTTGCCCACCCAGAAGCTGACGCTCTCACACACAGAGAAGATTCCCCGAGTTTGGGGCTGGCCGCCGGCCCTTCGACGCGTCCTGGACCCCGACCCTGAGGACTCCTGACTCCCCATGGGTTCCGTGTCGGGGGGCTGGGCGCTGAAGAGTACCCGCGGGGAGCGGTAGCGACGCTTGGCGAAGAGTTTGGGGTCCACGGTGGGGGCAGCGTTGGAGGTCCTGTCTGGGTCCTGCTGCGGAGCTGAGGCCTGGGGGCAGGAGTCCCCTCCCATGGTGGCCACAGCCTGGCCACTGATCAACAGGAGCAGGACCAGCATAGACGACCTCATGGACACACAACCTGACAGCGGCACAAACACAGCAGTTACTATCGTTACATTATGAGGTATCAATGATGACTGAACATTGAGGAAGGCTGAAAGCAGAAAAGCGTCCAATTGATTATCGTTATTAATTAAAACTACATACTGTGATTCCAGTGAATACGTGTTTTTTCCTTGTTTCATCGATGAAGACTGGCATTGATCACATACTGTATATCTTTAAAGAGACGCTACGGGATCTTCGTGACTATGTCTGTCATTTTTAAACTGCTCGTTTTGGGCCTGGATGGTCAATGTATAGTTTGTACAAATATAATCTAGCAACTGAATCGCTGTTTTACCTCATTCAGCCACGGAATCCCTAGTTTATCAGTTTACCAATATTTTTAAGCAGCGTTACTTTAAGATTGGCTTAAAGATGGCTTTTGGCCCTGCGATGCCGTGGCTTGGGCTCAATGGAATCCACACTAATGCACCACACACAGACTGCAGGGCACGCGATGGGGACACGTTTCCCCTCATAAGAGCTACTTTTAGAACTATGGGCTGAAGCATCTCTTTAACTTCCACCTGACAGGGGGCTATTTGTGAGCATTTCTTTACCAACTACACATTTACTTAGATAGTAAATCCCTGCTCTAAGGTACATGCAATGGAAACAACTGCAATGGCTTCCCTTAGTCCACAAGGAGGCTTGTATTTGATACTATTCCTCATTCCATTGCATGCATTAGAATGAGTCTGTCCTCACATTTCTACCTCCACCAGTCTCCCCTGACTTAAAGCATTACCTATGTCAAGTCTTGTGCATGTATAAATATATAATTACTGACATCCATGAATATGCAGTCCAAGAACTGCGATCTCACACTTCTACACATGGAGCATAACAGACAGGTGGTTTCAAAACACTGTAGGTGAGATATTCTATTCATCCTTTCAATATTGTGACAGTCTGGGCTCACTATGATGGCTTTATGTTGCGTGATCATAGCATGACTCATGACACAACACCTGTGTTTTGGCTGGCTTACTGGTAATGACAGCTCACATGCCGTATTTAACGCAAGCAATACTATGCAGCTAGAATAACCTGCTGTTTACTCCCTTGGTGGCATTGGAAGCATGAAGTTATGAAGCATGTTATGAAGAACATTAGAGTACACACAGACATGAGGAAATAGGTAAAGCCCCTATACCTGTGTAGTAACACTGTCATTCCACTTCTCTGCTCTCTTATTTGGCCTTCTCTTCCTCTGCTGCTCACCTGTTAAGTGTTTATGACACTCTCTTCTTCTGCTGCTCACCTGTTAAGTGTTTATGACACTCTCTTCCTCTGCTGCTTACCTGTGCAGTGTTTCCACGTGAAGGGTGGCGCCCCCTGGCAGGCTCCTAGAGGGTGTGTTCACAACAGGTGGTCTTCCTGATTCCTGCCATCAGGGCTGGATGAGGCCCCCAGCTCTGCTCTGCTCTGTCTGGCCTGTAGAGAGACAAGCACAGGGTGGGTAAGCCAGCTAGAGAACAAACTGTCATAGGCTCTCCTATGGCAGCGATAGCCAGAGAGTGTGAGTGTGTTACACACACGTGATGGACACAATGTTAGACTTTTGGGCTCCATTCTATCATAATATCATATTGTACCTTGTGGAACCGACCGTGGAGCTATCAAATCAACTATAACCAATGCATTTTCTTCTCTCTTCTCTCGGGGCCTATCCCCACATGCACAGCAGTACTGTTGGGATGTAGGAACAGCGGAAACCAATGTGGGCAGGTTGAGTGAGAGAGATAGAGAGTGAGTGAGTAAGTGAGTGTGTGTGAGAGAGAGAGAGAATGAGAGAGAGAGTTCCACACCACACTGCTCATCTCAGCAACACCTCGTTACTGTCATACAGTCTGGCTGCAACCGTAAATCATCTCCACAGAAAAACACACAGGACCAACAGCTAGATTAGGCACACTGACCGTCTTTCCCTCTGGCTTGGAAAACAATCTAGAGACGTGCACATATAGAGGCTAAACAGGTTACTGTAGCTAACAGGGCTGCTTGCAATAATAAGCCAAAGGAGGCAGAATTATGTTGGAAAAAGTTGTTTAAAGAAAGGCTCTTAGTCATGTGTTATCTGATAAATCTGTGTTGTCAGTTCAATGACCTAGAATTTCAAATTACTTGGAGACCAGAACATTTTTTCACAAGGCTTTGTTGAAACTACATTTTGGAAAGCGAGAAACTTAAAACTCAGCGTGCATGTATGCAAAAAGAGAACAAAACATTTTTTTCTTCCCCTGTCACTGTAAGAGGAATTGCCCTGTAATTTATGTGGTCCGTTTGTTCTGAATAGTGGGGGCCAGTGGGCCACCCACCAACCCTCTGACCTACAACTCATTAGCTGTAATGGAGTCACATCAATGACTCCCGTCTGTCCTAACTGACAGCCAGGCACACACACACACACACACACACACACACACACACACACACACAACCAGGCCCCGGCGACACAGACCATCCACCACCGTCTGCAGCCCAGGAACAATCCCCTCCAGTAAATGTTGGCTTCATTCATATGGTAAAAGTCACACAGCTCTCCAGGTAACCTAACCCAGTCCGCCCCGGCTCCCATTGAAAGCCGAGGGGAGCCGTGGGTGACTTTATCTGTGGGCCAACGCTAGGCCTTGAATGACATGCTGCTCATTGCGTTCTCTTTGGGCATTGGTGCGAAACTGCTCACAGGAATGAATGAAGTGTAGCTTTGTGCTGGCTCAAAGCCTATATGGGCTCTGGGAGTGACAGTCATGAAAAGCCTGAGAGAGAGATGGGTACTGTGAAGGCTTTTTAAATGTTTTGTTTTACATTTAATGCTGTGTGACTGATGGTGCACTATTAATGGCCTTTTTGGTTTAGGCCCCTAGTTTTTGGGTGAAAAAGAAATCACATCCCCACATAAACCTTTGCTTTTGAATTTAGAAATATTCAATTTGAATGACTTATGAACATATTTACTAAGCTAAAATGTTTGAAATGGTCCATGAACGCTTTCAGTTATTTGATGTATAAATCCCAACCTTTGAGACTGAGGTTTCAACAAAAAAAAGGGGAACAATAGGCTAGTTCATTTCCGATTTCTCCCATTTTTGACAGTCCCGCTGGGAAACAATGAGCTTTCCCGGAAAACAGAACCTTCTTTCATGCATTCAACACCCTGTTTGAAAGATGTGTGTGTTAGTGTCAACAAAGCCTGTTTGACAAAACCCACATGTACAGGGCACACACACACACACACACACACACACACACACACACACACACACACACACACCAGGTGGTAATGGTGTAGGAGGTGTAGAAGAGTTTATGAATGGTGTGGGAGATTATTCACTTCAACACTATTATCAATCTTCACCACTGAATCATTAACTCAGTCAAGGTACTGTAAACTTACTGTAAACTGTATCTTTAAACAACATGGTCCGTAAATAAGACTAACATTGATCCAACAACCATGGCAGGCTCCATGCACAACTGAAGTTGCACCAAAAATTGTTATTTGCAGTAGTAGTAAGGTTTTACCATAGGTCTAAGCAATGTTAATAGTAAGTTGTTCATCAGTACACAAAACAACAGCACACGAAAGGTTTCTACATTTAGATGACAACAATGTCCACAACCAAAGTCCGCCTGACTCCGCCACGGTCTAAGGCTGAAATTCACAATCCTTAAGCATGGGGCTTCAAAAAACACAAAAAATAAACAACCTATATCAGCATCTTCCAAGGTCCAGGGACTAGTAAGTGACATAACCTGTTGCACGGCAACGGGGTAACCAGCTATGTGGGGACTTGAGCCAATTAGTGGCATCAATCAATTCATGATATCACGTAGACTTGAGTTGTCCAGGTCTGTCTTACAGACAGGACTCTGCTTGTTTTATTCTTTTGTGTCTCTTGAGATGATTTGGTAGGATAAATAATATGGTCTGTTAGAACAGATGACCGCAGGTCTTACTGTAAAAACCTCCCCCAAGTTTGGCTGTATAGCCAGACAGGGACTGTCACTAGACAGTGTGATTGCTATTACCTCCTCCTCAGGGGAGGCTGGTAGAGGTAGAAATCGGAGGACGGGCTCATTGTAAAGTATGGAATGGAAAGAGGAATGGTACTGTATCAAACGTGAAAGCAACCTCCTCTGCTCCTCCTAACTCAGAACACTTTTGGGAAATAACGTAATTCAGGATTTACTGTAAACACTTGGAGAGGCAAGCTGTACCTTTCACCATCTTGGAAGGAAGAATCGCTTCTATTAGCCTACACTAAACAATTTGAAACTGTTAGTTTGACATATGGAGACCGCTCCCTGTTTTCCTCTCAATGTGCGTCAAAGTAATTTAGAGTCACAAACTTAAGTTAACCCTGGGACCAAAATGAGATTCAGTTTAATCCAATAGGACGACCTGCAGGAGAGCTCAAGATTCGGAGGCACAATTTAAATTAGTTCCTTTTATATCATGAATAATGTTAGTTAACCCTCTAAAGCCCAATCTGTCTTTTTGACACATTTCATAACTTTTGATAGGAATGTTGAGAATCTTTTTTGTTGTTGTTGCAGAAATGTCTTATTTGAGGTCCCCTTGGACTGTCCTAAACTCATGCAAGGCATTTTCATGCAAGGCAATCCGAACGTAGGCTTCTAAGGGTTAAAATGACACATTTGACATCTGGCCCAACATCAGCAGCTCTGTATCATCACCGACTGAGGTATTACTGTGTCATGATTCATATCAATTACCTCATTCAAAGGATGCATTTAAGCAAATGATGATATAGATCAATTTGAACCAAGAAGTATGTGTTATCATAAGCAGCGACTTAACATGTAAGGACAGCCGCACATCTCCTCGGCTCAACTGAAGCTCTGCTTTAGAAGGCTGCATTGATACTCGCTCCAGCTTGTCCAGGAGTTGAGAAATTGAGATGTCTTCTCTTACCCCTCTGGCGAACAGTCAGAGGGCGGACTTTCAAAAGGGATAATAGCATGCAATTGAAGCATACAATTTTCTTTCCCATTCTCTTTGACAAGCATCCTGTTTTCACTCGTTGGGGCAATTCATTGCTGTTGTTACTGTTATCACATAACTGTGAGAAATAATCTTAAATATGAGTGTTTGAGAGAGTGGCTGGGCCAGACTCCATTGGCAGGCACTGTTGATGCAGCACAGATGTGTGTAAGAGACGGCCTGGTCTGCGGTCTACACAACATAGAGGACCTGTTTATCAGCTGCTAGCTTCTCCCTAGGCTCAGAGCTAAACTATAGTTCAGAGCGCAGCCAAAACCCCTTTGAAATTCAGCGTTTCGAAACATAAACCTACAGTACAGGCCGTAAAGGACCTGTTAAACAGCCCCAGATCCCGCCTGTGTGCCAGGACACTGACTGGAGGTGTGGAAGTAGAAGTGGGGTGGGATTTAGGTAGTGGTGGAAATGGTGGGGGGAGTCATGGCAACCAGGATCTGGAAGTAAACTTGTTGTTGGTATAAAAACACTTTGATAAATGCATTTAATTTGCCCCTTGACCCACAAAAGTTCCTCTCGTGAAATCATTCCATCTTCAACACTGGATTTTGGCCAATACATCTGCTGATAGTAGATATTGAGCTATCATTGTCTGGCAACATCCATTCTGAGACCAAAAGACTAAATCAACAAATTTCTCTTCAAAATGGATTACAGTATTACACTGTATACACCTGGGGTTACTGTACATGTTTAGAATTGCCTCACTGAAATAGGCCTGTTTTAAGCTGTGTAACATCTGTATGTGTTAAGGATGTAAACATCAATCACACACACAGTAACATGCAGGCCCACATGCTTAAGCTATAAGGAAGCTTCCTATACCAATAACAGCTCAATGAAACATTGCAAAAAATGGTTGACCTTAAAAAAAAGAGGTGTCAGAATAAACAGCCATGGGAAATGTGTATCATTCCTGGCCATTTGTCCTTATCTACAACTCTGTTGAAAACATCGTTCACAAAGACAGGAGAATGAAAGTTCAACCACAAGAGCACCATAAACTGGTATGGGGGAAGCATTTTAACAAGGATAGTTTCATTAGTCACTGATGGTCTGTGTTTGAGCTCTGTGGCGGGAGGAAACACAGATGACCCCTAGTTTCTGTACACAGTGTTACTTTATACACATCAGACTCACTTGAGCAGATCTGTCAACAAGAGGACTGCAGTTTGGTGGACCAAACCAGCAGATAAATGATACTAAGCAAAGTGCACTGCTTCGTATGGCTCTGTAAGGGCATTGTAGCTTTAAATCTGTAGTTTACAACTGAGGGTTGACATTCAAAGATGCTAAAAGGGCAAGTTTGGCTAGCTTCCCTTCCATGATTAGTGTTGGCAGGCCACTCATTGATGGAGTTAAACCAGAGTGAAAAGGACAATATTATTGTTATGATCTGATAGCAGTCTGTCCTTAGAATGGCCTTGTTACAGACTATAACACATTGACAAGACTATAATTACGCCTTGACCTAACTTAGCTGAAGACGTGTTTGTTTGGAATAGTGAATGCCAAATTAACACTGAAAACAGTTCCTAGATTGTTTCCCAAGATAGTGGATCTCAGTGGCTTTGGTGACAAAGAAGAGTGTGATACAGATCTCTGAGAGCTAATTGTGATGCAACAGCTCTGCCGACTGATAGCCTTTCACAGCAAGCTTATGGAATCCTGCCACTTGCAAAAACAAATATCAATTCATATGTTGTCAATCAAAAGGTACATGCCATGGAATGTCATATCAAATAGAAATGGAAAAATGTACTGCATGAAATTACATGTTGAATCATTCAAGACATTTTTGTTCCATTTTCATAATCATTTTGTAGTGTCTTTTGACAGTTGAACTATAGGAGATACTCTTGATACTCTGATCTTGTGAGGCCTGACCGTAACCAACAGCTCTCTAGTAACCAATGGGTCCTACAGCTGTCTCATAATGTCCACATTGTGATCAGATTGTGTAATGTTACAGCCTCTAATTTGCAGATATGTGGCCAATTAAATTATTGTAAGACAGATTGCTGTCAGGCTTCCAACAAACATTATAAATGACCAGATGTGTCAACACTTGGCCACAATATGGCCACAAATGATTAATTGTCCACCTTGGGAGGTGGCCATGCCATGCCAGATCTGATCATAGTTTATCTCAGCGAGTCTATCCTTGTCTGCTCGGATTTGGAAAGCATTAATCAGCCTATCGATACACATTCATTATTTCTCAACAAGATCTCCCAAACGATGAACCTTAAATGTGTTTGTGATATCCTGTATCAGAGAGCCAATACAGTACATTTACCTTGAGGCCATGGCAGGCAGCAACCACTTTTGGCCCATTCAGGTTAAGGTCACAATGTTTAGCTGTAAAATGATGGAGGCTCCATCTGTTTCACACCTCATGTCTGTCTCTGCGGCTTTACTTGGCAGACAATCAGCCAGTTCAAAGCCTCACAGATTGCATGTTAGTTTACGACCGTTACTGTATGTCAGGCTGAAAGCATTATTTTTGTTTTGGTCTCTCTGGACCCACAGTTGTAGAACTGCTAAGTATATATTTCAGAATGAAGCCGTGAGTCCGGAAATACAAGCGAGAGCTTTAGTACCCTCACACTGCCTGCCGCCACGTGGCCCCTACACGCTCTTGTGGGAAGAGGCACCACTAGAGCACAGTGAGGTCTCAGAGCAGAGTGGAGACTGGAGAGGCACTCCAGTGGAGTGTGTGGAGCAAAGGAGACTGCAGAGTGATCACAGCCCTGTTGTTGCCTTCCACACGCAGATCATCCCAGCAGATGTTCAGATTTACATTATGTCCCTTGGCACTGTATACAACTGTCTTCAGTTCCTCTAAATATTGAAATTATATCCAAAGTTTAGATTGTGTACATAAATCTAGCCGTGCAGAACATAAGAGATGATTGCCCCTCTGCAAGTAAAATAAACTTGACTTAAAGGTATAGTGCACCCAAATTACAAATTTGTATATTTGGTTCCTTAGCCTGAAAGGAGTCGATGGACATAGACAGACTTCATTCAACACTTTGGTTCTGTTTATCTTGGCACTGTCACTAACCGCTAACTGTTAGCTTTTTAAAACAAATACCTATTAAAGTCAATGGGCCCCAAATCATCCCAATCTCTCTGTCTGTCCATGGACTCCTTTCAGGGTAAGAAGCCACATATGTGAAGTCTCCCTTTAACGCAGGTGATATTGAACATTTTCTCCACACTGTGGTATTTCACATGGACTGATGTTGTTCCTCAAGCTAGTAGTACAGGTCATAGTCAGTCCTTGAAAGAATGCAAAAGAGAGATCGTAGATACACATTCTGAGCTATCATTACACACTTTGCACTTCTTTAGATTCCAGTTATGTTGTAGTTATGTTTTTACATCAAGGACATACAGTAATTGGTCTTTAATGCCAAAAGGAGATGTTGGGTCTTCTTTATCCCCTGGCTGTGCTCCAGTTAGCCTCCAACATTTCCCAATCTAATTCTGATATTCCTTGGTGCATTCCCTCTCCCAGAGTAGAATTAGAGAAGAATAAAGAGAAATATATTATGTCCAAACAACTATGATTTACCTAACATCACTTATTTGTTGTCCGTAATGCTGAAGCACAGTACTGTGGCCATATAGCTCAGCCTGGGAGTCTAGCCCCACACACACACTCTCAGCCTGGGAGTCTAGCCCCACACACACACTCTCAGCCTGGGAGTCTAGCCTCACACATACATGCACAGTCTCAGCCTGGGAGTCTAGCCCCACATACACTCTCAGCCTGGGAGTCTAGCCCCACACACACTCTCAGCCTGGGAGTCTAGCCCCACACACACTCTCTGAGCCTGGGAGTCTAGCCCCACACACACACTCTCAGCCTGGGAGTCTAGCCCCACATACACACTCTCAGCCTGGGAGTCTAGCGCCACACACACTCTCAGCCTGGGAGTCTAGCCCCACACACTACAGTCTCAGCCTGGTCTAGCCTCACACATGCACTACATCCACCTGTCGAACAGATTGTTTGGCATGGAGATCTAACAGTTGGGGGAGAGAAAGGCCATACCCAAGGCCTGTAGAAAAGCCATACCCTGGGCCCCTAACACTGAAGCTTAGGAAATGATTAGGAAAGACAGGGTGGTAGAGGTAGCAGGTCAGAGAAAAAATAAATTAACACTAGGCTCATCTTTAACTGAAATATGAAATTATTTTGAACTTTGCTAAGGTAACTCTGTAATGGGTTGTATGGAAAAGATGCCCAAATACATCTTAAAGACAGGTCACCTATGTGAACTGGAATGTAGGGATGGTTCTAGACTCTAGAATCTGGAGTTCTACATGTGTGTTATGTCATCTCATCGCTGATCTCTAACTGGACAGACACCGACAGTGGGAGAGGGAATTTCCAGGAATTCCCACAAATTTGGAAGAATGTAGTATAACAAAATGTCTAATGAGATCTCAAACAGATGGATTAGGGCTAATGAGAAAGTTTAGTAGTTGAAAATGTATGTTGGCTAATAGATCAATGCTCTGGCAAGCATACACTGCAGAGGAAAATCTTCCCAATATGTGTAAGCATTAGTTGCTGTCTCTTTCAAAGAAGAGCATGTTATGCTAAGAATATGAAACACATTACACTATTTTGTTAGAGATGTGCCAACTGCTAAGTATATAATTTATCCTAATCTCAATTGAAGCACTTGTTGAAACTATTAGAGTGTCATACATTCAGTTGTTAATTGCTATTTAGTCTAGGCTGGGACCACCATAGGAATGCATGTTTATTTTGGTTGGGCTGCTCTAAGGCCACATATTTCTCCCTGCTAGTTTCTCCTGTTCTTCTGATGGTAATCCCTGGATCAGGCTGAGGAAAGCTTGGGGGCTTTGGCCCGCACCATGAAACCTCTTCAGAGAGGGGAACAGGGATTATCTGTCTCTCGAGACTTTCCAAGCATTTTCACGCTGCCAATTCTGAGAGACATGTCAGGTGGGGCTAACCTCTCTGAAACACCTTCCTAAGACCTAACACCACCAGTAATACCTCAGGAGGAGAGGCTGTAAAGACCTAACACCACCAGTAATACCTCAGGAGGAGAAGCTCTAAAGAAGTCACAACACAGTAGAGGAGTGTCTGGTGATTGTGGTGTTTAAAGCCACAAGTGAGCTGGCTTGTGTGTACAGGTACTCTATGGTTTGAGAGGGAGCATGTCCAAACTCCAAGGACAGCACAAGTGATTTGACTTGATATATACACTCACTGTACACTTTATTAGGAACACTATACTAATACTGGGTAGGGGTAGGGCCTACCTTTGCTCTCAAAACAGCCTCAATTCTTCTTGGCATTGATTTCACAAGATGTTGGAAACATTCCTTTCAGATTCTGGTCCATGATGACATGATTGCATCATGCAATTCCAGCAGATTTTTCAGGTGCACTTTCAAGCTGTGTATCTCCCGTTCTACCACATCCCAAAGGTGTTCTATTGGATTCAGATCCGGTGACTGGGAAGGCCACTGAAGAACACTGAACTCATTGTCATGTTCATGAAATCAGTTTGAGATGACTTTTGCTTTATGACATTAGAAGATGGGTAAATTGTGGCCATGAAGGGATGCACATGGTCAGCCACAATACTCAAATAGGTTGTGGCATTCAAGCAAACATGATTGATGATTGATTGGTATTAACATTAAGAAAACATTCCCCACACCATTACACCACCTCCACCATGAGAAGGTGTACAGATGTTCCTAATAAAGTGTTGAGTGGGTGTATATAGCCATTGATTGTTGAAGAATATAACTTATAAATGGCTCATGAGCTTAGATCAAATGTCTTATCCCATCAGAACTGAAAATGTAAGCTTTACTCCATTGTTTGTATACAGTACAATGCAACACTGTACACTGTACACTGTATACTATAGCTTCAAAACATGTTTAAAACTATCATTTTGATCTCATGGATGATCAGTCCTTGCATCCATAGCTCTGTCTATGAAAATGAGAGTGGTTACTTTTCTCCAGCCGCATCCCTCAGCTGTTTACCAAATAAGTGACAGGGAACCCGCTTTGTTGTTGTTTGAATCACAAATTGCACCTTTAAGGCTGACAATTATTATTATTATTTTTTAAATTTTTATAGCTGACACGATTCTATTGGTATATTGGTGCCCCCCCTCCCACTCAGTTAGCTCCATCACAGGCAGACAGGGAGAGAACAAGGGGGAGGAGGGAGGATTGCCGGGAATTGTGAGGGATCATCGCTACTAAATAAGAGGGTGCAATCAAGGGTTTAGTGTATGACAACTCCACTCAACATTTCAAGTATATGAATGGGCCCTGGGATTAGGGCCTTGATGTATTCAGGTCATAAAGGGGATTTCCTGGAGTGGAATCAGCAAGGAAAATGAGTCAGAACGAAAGCCTTATGTGGAATGCAAAGTGCAGGTAAAAATGTATAAAATCCATATATTTGTAGATAATTTATTTTTTCAGTAAAAAATAAATTTAAACCAATAAATGACAAACCTTGATAATAGTTCCCACAGCCCAGGGAGAGCCGAGTAGGTGTAACCTGATGACCCTGAGGCTCCACTCCAACTCTCCCCGAGAGAACAAACGACATGGCAGGTTTCTATTGAAGTCTGTCTGGGCTTCTGCTGAACCCAACTCTGTTATAAACCCTAAATCCTAATCCCTACTATGGCCTAAACTCTAAACCTTAAACCTTACTCTGCCCGAAACCCTACTCTGCCCGAAACCCTCACACACAGTCACTGCAGGGAGAACACTGAGAGGGGACTTGTTGAAGAGACAGAGAGAAAGTGTTGATATGCATTTACATTTAATGAAATTAATTTAACTTTCCCCTGTAGATGTTTGAATGTTTGAATAATTAGATCATGCATCTATAATTGATATTTGAATCATGTACTGTATACTCTTCTATAAAGATCAGTCATACATTCTCCTAATCTCGTTTTGACATGAAGGTTTAATAACTGTAGTTTCCAGTACTGCCTTGCAAAGCACACAATCAGATTGGATTAAATTGTAAAACTAAAATAAAGTCCCCCCACCTACCTCTACAGTGGCTCTCCCCTCCTCACAAGTGGATGATGTCCAACCAATATTATTAGATGAGATATATTCCAGTTTGTGTCCTATTCCACAAGTTTACCAGAAAGACAGGTCAATAAAAAGCCCAGTTCCTTATCAGTTGCTCCAGACAATCCTCTCACTTGTTTAGACATTGATGGTTCTGAAAGTTTAGTGAGAGGAGACCCTGTGCCAGATACTCCGCTCCGTTGTGGATCGCTGCAGGTCCTAGTGCCTGCCCGCCTGTCACTGTCAGAATATCACTTTCACCTGATCACAAGCCGACTTTCTACAGCGGGGCTTAAACTGTGCGTGCCAAAGCCAATTGCTTCTACAGACACTCCAGGACTTCAATGATTCGTGGCTTTAAACTCTTGAGCTTTTGGCCTCCTCTATCCCCCTATTGCTTGTGAGGCTAAACAGGGCTAGGGGTGCTGTTTAGAACGAGGGCGGGATATTCTTATCAACCAAGTACTTTAGTTGGTTAACGAAGTTGGTGGGTCACTTGGCTAACGCTAATTTGGCTAATCCAAGTTAGCGTTGAATAGCGCTTTTTTACAAAGAACATTGCCATAAACTGCTTAAATCACCAGAACCTGTTGGGAAACTGAAGGATTTTAAATGTGTTGCTAGTGTCTCTGACTTCGCCCTCTTACGAACTGCAGAATGTAAACAAACTATAAAGGGTGGGACTAGAAGCAGCTGTGTGAATTCAAACAGACTTGTGGCTCGAAGCACCGGGTTTTGAGCACTAGCTGGCTGCTAGTAAGCCTCGACATGCACCGCTGTCGAAAATCGGCTAATGACTCTCTTGGACCTTGTGTAATATCCTCAATGATTGTGCTCATGTACATGTATGTTTTTGTATTATGTGTGCTTGCTTTTAAAATGGTCAAATAAACTAAACTAAACAATGCTGTTATATGGATGTATAATGTGTGATTATAAAGTAGGCTACATGATGGATTTATATATTGGATTTTTAAATATCCTGCATGACGAAATATAGACAAAACTAACACACAAGGTGCATCTGATAATAAAAAATCAACCTGAAAACTTTGCTGCGAATGGGAAATGATATGTAGAGTTAGTAATCAGGCAACTGGGTTGGCGTGAACAATATTAACCTTATTTCCTATATATTCAGATGCTAGAGTTGATAGAAACTAGAGTTTAAAGGTTCCAGTTTACAATATTTGAGGCTTAATGTGGATTCCTACAGTATTTTGGATATTTTGTTTTTCTTTCTTGCTTCAACAGGACCATAAACATTGCAGGTGTTAGCCCCTCAAAATAACCCTGGAGTTTAATGGGGCAAAGCCAGAGGGACAGCAGCAATTACTGGCATTCCACACATGACTACACTAGCAGCCAACCCTACACAGAAGAGAAGCCAGAGTTACTGTATTATATACTAACCAGAAGGATCAAGTCACAGTCAAAGTCATATTATACAGGTTGGCCAGAACAAGCATTGTGATTGGCCGAGAGGCGTTCAAAGCCGTCATTTAATAACAACAATGTCACCGTTAAATCACCTGTTACAACATTCATACACCACAGTATATTTGTTTATTATGTTCCGTCGACAACGTTTGTTGTTTTAGGAACTACATGCAGGGCAGAAACCACCAAAATCTATCACAAAATAAATACTACTTTTCTTGTCAAAATATTTGGTAAATTACGGCCTCTCAGGCATTATCGCTCGAATCAATATCATAAACAGATGCACCCTGTAGCACATCAGACAAGTACTGAAATAGTTTAAGGTTTCCTTTCTCCATAAAACTTCCCGTAAGGATTATTGTCCTCTCTAAAACTTTATGGACAGTTGTACTCATTATGAATTGAAGCATTTGTTTCTCCAGCAGATGTTTATGAGATCATGTTTGCAGAGTTATTTGTGTAGTCCAGCCCGTTGCCAAGGATTATGGATAACTTAGGCACTTCCCTGTTGATTTACTAAAACTTTGGACATGCGCACCCACCCACCCACACACACACACACACACACACACACACACACACACACACACACACACACACACACACACACACACTGTTCTAATTCTATGGTCGAACTCTACTGTAGCCAACGTCTGTTACCATGCCGACTTAGGAGGAGTGAAATGTGTTTAGTCCCCAAAGAACAACCTATAAACAACACATGTACAGTATGCACTATAGAGACCAACAATGTAACCAGAAATCACATGAGTTTGTACTCAGAACCTCACATCGTCCTTAAGCATTTGCTATCCAGGGGTTTGCATTTTTCTCCCAAAAGAACGCATGGTTCCCAAGGAGTGAAATTGCCTCATTTTTTCAAGTGACATGGTTGTCCACACTTCTACCTTCTAGGGATAATGTTACTGGTGGAGGTAGTGTGATAAGCACCTCAATGTGTCTAAGTGAATCACCACATATGGTGTTAATGCCATTTTGATAGATTTCAAATGTAGTTTCAGTGCGGAGGGGAGTGAGTGGATAAACTAACCCAGGTGGTTGGAAAAGATAAGTCCCCCTTTCTCTCTCTCTCTCTCTCTCTCTTTCTGACTCTGTTTGTTAGTTTAATAATTGACCAGTGGAAAGACCCCGTTCTGTGCCTTTTCCCCTACATGACCCTAAATAATTAAATAATAGTAGAGATTTTTTGATAAAGGTTTCACTGTGTTCACATATTTGTCACCATAAGCTTGAACATCTGGAATCAAATAAAATTCAACATCTGGAGTAAAAATCTGCCTACCAAATTACACCAGAATCACTCTTTTGTTCAGCCTTCTCTGGTTACTACCATAAACTTTTCTTGCCAGAACTGACTGGTGGTCTTTTTTGCAAAAGCAAGTTCTCTTGTTGCCATTCTCTGCCCAAACTATTTTTTTCAGTATCTTTGTTTACAAACAACTACTGATTGCACTCTTGAAAACAGGAAGCATCTGCTTGTGAGGGGGATCGACTTGTACAGTAGGCCCAAAACTACTATGTGATTGTACTGTATATGTTCATGGGGAGAATGCTACTTTACATGTTCATATGCTGCACATGTGGCTTAGGTTGAATTGAGCCCCCAGTCTCCCCATTAGAACCCTGAGCTCTTGTACCAGTCACAATGGCACCAGTGGCACCAGCAGTGTCTGCCAGTCCAGAGCCGTGACTCTGAGAAGGATCAGATCTCCATGTTCTACAGACGGGGTGTAGCAGACACTGCTTCCTGCTTTGGCACTGGGGCTTTGGGGATTAGGACCCTGTCTTCCCGCTGATCTCCTGTAAAACACATTTGGAGGACCTGGGCAGCCGTACGGCCCACATTCTCATGCTGTTCATCACAGCCCCTTGAACGTCTTTAGACACGGTCGGGGATGAGAGTAACCGGAGAGGAAACATAACTCACACATGGAGGATACTGAGGACAGGCTGCTTTTTGTCAATGTCAGGTCAGTCCAAATGGGACCCTTGGATGACTCACAGGGAGGTAGCTAGTGTTCTTGTTGTAATGTATCACCTATATATACACTCATTGAAAGACTAAGTTGGATTATTTGACTGGCCATTGATAGTCATTAGTTACCATGTAGGGTCTTTCTCTGTGTACTATAAAAAAGATTCCACTCCACTTGTGCCCTGCCTGATTTGATTTGCTTGCCTGGCAGCAATAAGTACAAACAGACTTTGTAATGGAAAAGATCTGTTTGCATTTTGCAGGAGAATTTTGCCGACTACCAGATCCAAAGAACTCTGTTGTAATCTATCTCAAGGACTACTGGTAGGATATATACAGCAGACATCTAAGACATACAGTGCCTTCGGAAAGTATTCAGACCCCTTCACTTTTTCCACATTTTATTGTGTTATAGACTCAATTTAAAATGGATTAAATTAAAAAAATTTGCCATCAATCCACACACAATACCCCAGAATGACAAACCGTTTTTTGTTTTTTAAATTTCAGTCAATTTTATTACAATTGAAATACAGAAATACCTCATGTACATAAGTATTCAGACCCTTTGCTATGACACTCTTAAAATTAGCTAAAATGCAAAAATGTCATCAACAAATCACTCAATAAGTTGAAATCTACAAAGTTAAATGGTGGAGAGTAAAAAGCACAGTCGATGGGACAACATCATCTCAGTCACTCTACAAAATTGGTCTATAACCAAGTGGCCAAAAACAATCCCTTAATGGAAAATAATCTATCTCATATCCATAATTGTGTTTGCAACAATGAATTCAAGTGATACAGCAAAGAAAGTGGCTAGAAATGTGTTTATTTGGTTTTACTACAAAGGACTAAGTTTGGTGCAAATTCAGCACATGCGATGTAGTTTCCGCACCGTCTCTTGTGTGACGAATAGTGGTAGCTGCATAAAGTTATGGGTATGTTTGTCACCGGTAGGGACTGGGGAGTTTGTCAGGGTCAAGAGAAAATTATAACATTTTCTGAGTTGGTAGTGACATCCTGATCCACACAGTGTGTAATTGATTTCTATGCAAATCAGAGACCCTATGAAAACAAAGATAGTAATTCCAAAATTACATGAACTATTATGGTATTTCTGTATTTAAATGTTAATAAATTTACTGAAATTTCAAAAAAATGTGGTTTCACTTTGTCATTCTAGGGTATTATGTGTGGATTGATGAAAAGTGAAGGGGTCTGAATACTTTCCGAAGGCACAGTATTTATGTATGTGTTTATCACTGCATGAAACGGAGTTAAGTTCTGCTCTTGAAAGAGACTGTTCCAAGTAATGTAGAGATGAGTTGTACTGTACAACCTTCGGAAGTGTTTAAAGTACTGGAGTAGATGACAGGTGAGGAGAGAGAGTTATACAGTATCTCCCAACCTCTGTTTTACAGTAGCTCAGTGGGGATGTGGGTGGCAGCTGGAAGAGGAGGAAGACATGTTTTACTGTTTGCAGACGTTATTCAGGTGGTGAGAAGGGAGTAGAGTGTGTGGGAGTTGGAGTAAGACATCCAGGCTCATCACTGCACTTAGCTACAAATATAACAAGACGGTCGGAACGTTAAATTCACCAAATTGTGAATTGTGAGTTCACCAAATTGCTCAAAATGTAGTGGATTTTGGAATTCCCCTTTTAATAGTATTCCTGCTCTCTGTCCAAAGCAACCTTCATAATGTAACAAACAAATACATCAGATAACAGTTGTTCTGATGGGAGGATCTGATTTCAACAGGCCCTCTGTGTCTGTCAGTGACTGTTGGAGTAACTGTGTAACCTCCAGGCCTCCTCTCCTATGTTCTGACTAAGATGGGTTTGGCTGCTTAGGTTGACCCACATCTGGGCTCTATTAGCCACACATCAGATCAGAACCAGTGCTGGAACAGACAGCTGACTGGGGCACTGCAGGAAACATGAGTTTACCTTAAGACTTGGTCTGGTTATCCCTTATGGTTTAATTACCCAGAGAATAACATAAAAACATGAGCCACTGTGAGTGTAACCCTCACCCCATTCACACTTATGCAAACACACTCAGCAGCTAGTCCTATACGCCAGGCCAGGGTAACTTCCCTCCTCTCTGCAGCCAGTCCTATACGCCAGGCCAGGGTAACTTTCCTCTCGTTCCTCCCATCCTCTATTCTCAGGATTACTCCTCTCCTCTCTGCTGGAGGGAGAAGGGGAACAAGGGGAGCGGAGCAGGTCACCTTTCAGGCCCAGTAGTGAACAATGTCCGCCAATAATGCTTTTAACCATCTTTTTACCATTTGATTTTAATCTTACACAAGGGAAAAGAAAGATTGATTGTGTATTGAATAATTTGGCTGTGTAATTGCTTTATTTGGCTACGTTTCAAAAACACAAACATTTCACAGCATATTTTGCAGAATAATGAATGCCAGAGACTTGATTGAAGACAACTTTGGTCAGAACAGCTCAAGCAGACTGCACTTGACTCTTGAGTTAAAATGACATAACTAAGTGTTCTCAGACTCATGCTGAAGTAGTACTGTAGTTAGGAGGAGGCCCCCTTCAACCCCCTGCCGTGAACGCCCACCCTCTTCCTCAGCTCAGATGAGCCTGGGGCTACTGGATAGATAGCCTTTCAGTCTGTAGGCTTCTGAGTCCCAGAGCACAATGCTAGTGTTGTCTCTGACAAAAAGGACAATTTTCACACTGGCTTAAATTTCTTTTTAAAAAGAAGAATTTCAAAAATCTACCCACTCTATGTAATTTTTGTGTCATACAATCCAACTTGTTTGAATCTTTGTCTTCAAGCAAGCTTAGCAGTTCTCGATGACCTTCAATTCAGTTCATGTCGCCTCTCGATAATTGTTCAGCTGTGGACTGCTCCGAAGATTTAGCACCCAAGGATTTCCAGTTCTTTGCATTGGCCTTACATAATGTCACATACTGTACCCACATTTCTATAGATGCAATCTATACCGTACATGCACGCACACACACACACACACACACACACACACACACACACACACACACACACACACACACACACACACACACACACACACTCACTGGCTAGCTTCATTTATTGTGATGACAGGAACCCGCTAGCAGAGAATCATCTTGTCAACGCCTCACTCTTCACACTTATTTCTCAGAAGCAAAGTTTCCTTCTCAAATAAACCAAACGGAGCATGGCAGAAATCATAAGGCAACACTACATGTAACTACTGGATGTAACTACTGTATACAGTGCCCTGCGTAAGTAATGAGACAGTGAAGCATTTTTTCTTCTTTTGGCTCTACACTTCTTTTGGATTGCAAACAACTACTATGAGGTTAAAGTAGAGATTCTCAGCTTTTATTTAATGGTATTTGTTTACATATTGTTTTCACCATCCAGAAATTCCAACACTTTTTATGCATAGTCCCCTAGTTTCAGGGTACCCAATAGCTATCAAATGTCCAAATGAAGCACTCATGTTTAGTATTTGGTTGACAATCCTTTGCATGCAATAACTGCCAGAAGTCTGCGACCCATTGATCCCACCAAACGCTGGGTATATTCTCTGGTGATGCTCTGCCAGGCCTGAACTGCTGCCATCTTCAGCTGTTGTTTGTTTTGAGGTATTTTTGCCTAAAATCTTATCATGAGGAAATGAAATTCATGTTACATTGGATTTAAATCTGATGATAAAAACGTTGCACTTTTTTGGCCCTGAAAAACTCCCTAGTTTCTATGGCAGTCCGTTTTGTGGTCATTGTCTTATTGTATGATGAAGTGCCATCCAATGGATTTGGAGGCATTTGCTTGTACTTTAGCAGACAAGATGTTTCTGTACACTTCAGAATACATTCTGCTGCTGATGTCAGCAGTTACATCATCAATTAAGACAAGTTAGCCAGTTCTAGTGGCAGCTGTACAGTACATGCCGTAACATTAACACCCCCTCCACCATGTTTCACAGGTGAGGTGGTATGCTGTAAATCTTGGGCAGATCCTTTTCCAAACTTTAAGTGACCACCCTTTTTGAGGATAATTAGTAGTTGCACCTTGCAGTGAAGTCGTTTGGCTGATGATGTATTCTGTGGATGGTAGTCTCTGACCCATTGATGCCTACTTCCTGGAGAGTGGTCCTGATCAGTGGGACAGTTGTTTGGGGTTTTTTCTTAATTATGACCAGCCCGTTTGCGATTGCTGGTCACCAATGTTTTTTTTCTTCTTTTTAATGATGTTCCAAACTGTTGATTTTGGCAAGCCTAAGGTTGTGGATTTTTCTGCCTAATAAAGGCTTTCTTGACTTTCATTGACACCACTGTGGTCCTCATGTTGACAGACACAAATAGCAGACTCCAAAGGCAAACGCAAAGCCTAGAATGAATACTAGACATTGACAGCCCTCTTATGCCTGCACAAATGATGTGACGGAACACACCTGACTTAACAGAAACACCTGTCAAGCCAATTGTCCCATTACTTTTGGGTCCTCTAAAATAGGGGGACTATGCATAGAAAGTGTTGTAATTTCTGAATGGTGAAACCAATATGTACCATCAAATAAAAGCTGAGAATCTCTACTTCAACCTCATAGTAATTGATTTCAAATCCAAACTTTTGGAGTGTAGAGCCTCGCTGTCCCATTACTTACGCAAGAGCACTGTATCCTTAATATTTTCATTTATATATCAGAGCCAGCACAGAAACACCCGATGTTTCGGCGTATTGTATGTCTTTTTCAAGGGTGTGCTATCCTATTCTTAATTTATATACTTAATTGTATGAATGTGTTTTTTTTTTCCTCTGAGTGCAATGTGTGGAAAGAAAAATGTACACAATTTCAGTCAACATCATTCAAAAGCACTTCCCGTTCAACATCCTCCTACACTGTACTCTACATACTGTATAATGCATCACAGAACATACTGTTTGTGTTTACAGCTGTATCTAGTGATTGAAGGATCCATTCTCTTTACGTCGAGGTTTGTTTGAAAAGGATCCTATTCCTGTTTGGTCTGTGGAAGGACTGGTGGTGTCCCTGTCGCTTGCTGATAGATGAGGTCACACATGAAGCACAGATGTCACGGCACCACACTGTTCGCTGATAATGAAAGCTCTCCAGTAGAACACAGTCTGTCCTGTAAGTATTGATCAGAAGTGGTATAGAGTGAAGTAAAGTCCTCTGTACAGTAGCTGTTCTCTGCTTTGTTTATACCGTATGTCTCTTGAAATGTATCATTTTGCGATTACATTTTAGAAGTTACAGTGTTGTCATAGTGATCCTCGGTATCTGTCCTCCCCAGCCTCCCTTGCATGGCTGACATACAGTAAGTGGCATACGTAAGTGTGTTTCAGCAAACACCTCTCAATTCATACAGTATTGGAATGCTCTCCATTTGGTTTAATCATGATCTACTGTACATAGAAATATGGACAAGAACAAAACTGGACAAGAATTATTGAAATTAGAGGAGAGAGAGGGTGCAGCTGACCGAGAGACTCTCATTTCTCCCTTGTCTTGAATGATCAGAACAGTAATTAAAAATTCACAACATCCGCTGCTGGGTAGTTAACATGTCTCCAAGGTTAACATTTGTAATGCAAGACTGAAGGATTCTGAGAAGTGCTCCTCTGAAGTGTCTTGTCAGAGTCGGAAGGGAGGCTGTTGAAGACTGTCTGCGATATTGACATTATTAACACATCCCTTTCATTTAAGTACTCATCAGTGTGGTTGCGTGTGCTGCTTTGTTTATGGTTTATTAGGTTGGTATTTGATTTGTTAGCCTGTATGATCTGGAATCAGAAGACGGATATACACGTCATTTGGAGCCTTAATGATATTCCTTGTATTCACTCTGCCACAAGCAGGCATTGTCACATCAAGTGCCACTCTCTACTCTACTGTATGCCTGAGGGTCTGATTCAGTGCCAGCTAGGCTAGGGTACTTCCTTGTGTGCTAGTTGGTGTTAAAGGAGGGATACTGAAGCAGAGGACATTACACAACAGCTTGACCATAGAGAATTGCTCATGAATTTGCCTCTGTCATTGAGTTGGAATGCTTTCCCCATATCAAAAGGCCTCTCTGAGTCGGAGCGTCGCCTCAATCGAGCAATTGAGCTCCTTGTCCTCATTGACGTGAGTGAAGGGGACATTTTACTGTAACACCCCTGTAAATCTCAAAGTGCTCATTCACAATCATTCTGATGTCCACTGACAAAGGTCACAAGTGGGTCGTAAAAAGTAGCTCCATGACGACCAACAACAGGTCTCTGAGATGGTGCCATCCCAATGCCTGATGCCATTTTGTACACATAAACAAGTGTTTTTTACCAGGCAAATGATTACACCATCCATCCACTTCTTTCTGCAAATCAACAGTTTTTCATTGCCATTCAAATGTCCCATACCCTTTGGCCAGCCTGACAAGGACAGTATATTGCAAAGACACATACCGTACCCAGTCCCATGTCAAACATCTCTCATCCACAACACAGAGTAAGCAATGTGGTATGTAGACAGTCAACCACATTTTTCACATCCATTTATAGACAGACTGAGGACGGTTGTGTAACTTTTACGATCTGATTGAGTATGTGGTGAGTCTCTCTGATCTGTAGGTGCAAAGACCCATGCAGTTTATATGGCACACTCAAAAGAAACTCTAAAAGGGGAAGTTGTCAAAATGACTCTTTGCTCATTGATATTTTCAACCACTGAAATGTACCCTTAGATCACAGCTCATAAATACCTAGAACGACTGTCTTATCCTATCAAACCTGAAAACCTTTTTGTTGCTTGAACATTTCATGTTGTTACCTCACAGTTTGACAGCGAGAAAGAGATCCTTTAACGACTGCTAAACCAGGGTCTCTCTTCAAAGGCTGAACTCCCAACAACCTGTCCTGCACCCATCAATCGATAGATTGGTCCCTGAAACCAGATCTGTGTGAGGCGGGCCAGCCTGTCCGCGGGCCTGAGAGGGCTGGCCCCTGGGGTGGGTAGGGTACCTATTATACCTCCGCCCCGGGGGCATTGAGGCTAATGCACCCCCTACCTGCCCCATCCCTCCCCTACCAAGGGGATCAGGTGACCCCCCCAACCTTTGAAATCGGGGACGTGATCAAACAGTCCGCCATCGCTAACGACACAGCCCCCCTTGAGTGAAACACAGGCCTTCTACTGAAATTGGCGGGTTCGGTTCATTGGAGGGAATATCCATTGTTATGCAAAGAGAATGCCTCAGAGTCCTTTTGAGACATTATGAAAAAACGTTAACCTGCAAACACATTCTCTTATCCATTTAACTCTTCTCCTTTTAACATTGTGTTCTGGATGAGGTGTCAGCTGAAATAACCTTTCATTGCCAGTGAATGCATGAGTATTTCGTATTTTCATTTCATTTTCTGCCGCACACATTTATGATAACATTTTTACAGATTTTACAGGCAGTATTAACCTCAGACAAGCAGATGGAGGGACTATGACTTTTATAAGACTCATCAATTCAAATTTGGAAATTAGATCTATGCTCTTCAGGAGCCTTTGGGAGACGTCATTTTTGACAAATAGGAAACACATGAAACTGAGGTGTTTCCTGCTGACCATCTGGAAGAGACAGACTTCTGTCTCTGGAGTTTTTAAACATCTCCTTCTCTCTATTCCTACACACCTCTCCTCCTATAAAACACACACACACACACACACACACTTTCTCTCTCTCTCTGTTTCTCTCTCTTCCCACACACCTCCCACTACTTGTCCAGTATCTCTCTCTCTCTCTCTCTCTCTCTCTCTCTCTCTCTCTCTCTCTCTCTCTCTCTCTCTCTCTCTCCTCTCTCTCTCCCTCTCTCTCTCTCTCTCTCCCTCTCTCTCTCTGTCTCTTCCTGTACTCCCAGTAGTTGTCCTCGCCTCTTTTTGTTCATTGTTCGGTTCCGCTGAGCCAGTTGGGAGATGGAAGGGGAGAATTCCTCTGTAATTAGCCTTCTTCTCTCTGTGCATCCAGGGGTCAGAGAGCTCCAAGCACAGGGACATATGTTTGTTTAGATATCTGTGCCAAAATATTGGGTCTCTCTCTCTCTCTCTCTCTATCTATCTCTCTCTCTCTCTCTCTCTCTCTCTCTATCTCTCTCTCTCTCTCTCTCTCTCTCTCTCTCTCTCTCTCTCTCTCTATCTCTCTCTCTCCCCCTCTGTCTCCAAAATCATTCAGGTGGTGCTACGATAACATTCTTGTAATATGCTTGAGATTCACAGACAAGCTTTGGCTTCTCCTTAGTTTACATCCCTGCACTGTTATCAACCCAATGCTTTGAGTGACAAATTGCCCAATTTACAAATCCTATAGTGCCTAAAATCTCAGAATCGTGAGACTACCCTGGGATATACTGTAGTGGTTTGTGAGGTATGGTTATTGTATGGATATGGAATGGCCTCAGCTCAACTCACTCTTTGAAAGAGAACTCTTCTAAAAACCCAAATTGCTCCTTCCCTAATCCTGTCTGTGTATTATTGTTAATTGTTATTGTTTTGTCAACTTAGATTTTTTAAATGAAGCACGATTTGCTACTTTTGATGTTGTTATCCAGGAGACAGCAACTCCCATATACCTCAAGTATAACTGCCAGTGAGGGCACTGCTTTGCCACAGCTAGCCTCCACCATGTTTTTCCATGCACTGAGTCAACCAGCAATATGAACATCAACCTCCAACAAGTTGACTAACTCCATCCCAATCTGGACACCAGATGGTTTAAATTCAATAGCTCTAGTCTATATCAACAGCATTCTCTGCAAGGCAATATTCTAAACAATGTCTGAATTATGTTGTGGTATTCAAAACTTGTTATAGATTTATAACACAATGGAACTCATTATAAAGGTTGTTTGTGGAGAGAACATACATGTGCAGAGTATATATATGTTCTCTGAAACTGCCTGTACACATGCTATATCCCAACTGTTACGCCATCATAGTAGCCAACTTTACCAGCAGTGTGCATACTTTCTAATTGTGAGACATCAATGGAGGATTCGTCTGAATGGGTACATTTAGATCTGCGCATATTACCGTTAACCTTTAACCTCACCTATATCTTAAACTGTTACATGTGTCCTATCTGTGACACAAGGCTGACATCTCAGTCTGCTGGCCTCTAGGGTTACTGTGTATATGTGTTTTATAGTTAAGACCTCCTTAATGTACACACCGGTTCATAGGGTAACTTCCTG
This sequence comes from Argentina silus, assembly GCF_951799395.1. Taxonomy (NCBI): domain Eukaryota; kingdom Metazoa; phylum Chordata; class Actinopteri; order Argentiniformes; family Argentinidae; genus Argentina; species Argentina silus. The sequence continues at coordinate 6,856,011 of NC_139658.1, read as the reverse complement.
TGCGAGGGGGTTACAAAAAAAACTGTCAAATAAGCTATGATAACAAATCCAACATTATTATGTTTTTAGCTGTCATATTCAATAAATCCTTGTGGTCTCTAATTTAGTCATGCTGTGCTGCTGTTGAATGTCTTTTGGAATTGAAACAAGGTGGCTCATTATCAGATTGTTCCTGACTTCAACATACTGGTCTTGGACGTGAATCCCCTGGCCACACTGGCTTTGGATGTGAGTCTACTGCCTCCCGGTGGTGTTGCACTAAAACACACATTGGAATGAGAAGCGAATAAGAAGTCATTTTAAATGGAGGATACTATCACACTGCTGTGACTGGACGTCGCCATATACATGAAACCTTTCAATGTCATGTGTGTTTGTGTTGACTGGTGGTTTTACACTTGACACATGGAGCCAGTAAAGAGTTTTATCGTTCTAGATAGGGCCTACTTCAGCAAATCACTATAGCTGCATGGTAAGAATATATCAACTTTGTTGCCAATCCAAGCTCTTATAGAGCATAACAATTTCAGATTTTTCAACAGATTAAAACAACCTCCAGAAATTCTCAGTTAAACTATGTAATTACAGTGTTGTGTATACAGTATATTGCAAATGTAGCATTATAAACAATATATAGCATAGTGAAACATTACACAACACGTCGTGTTTTGCTGCATATCCTCTGAGGACAGTGCAGGGGCAGGTCAGACTGTTTGATGGCTCGTTAGAAGAGAAAGCAGGAATCCTCCCAGGATCTCTTCACTGGAAGATGCCAACAACAACAGATGCACACAGCCGACACCGGCTGCTGGAAACTCAAATTAATTAGTTCATTACGCTTCCTGTGTGAAGGATGGCTTGCCCCAGAATAGCCTGATGTGATGTGGTGGACATGCACCATGCTACCAGTGTACATGGTAGAACATATCAGCTGTAGAATGCATGCAGTAGAAAGCCCCATGGTATCATTATATTCATCTGCCTTTGACAGCTTGTTTAAGTTATACATTATACATATGTTCTAATGGAGCAGACAACAGACAGCATGTGAGAGATTGTAAAGGATTGTGGCAGCAGTGAGATACAGTAAACGTACTGTTCAGTTCAGATATACAGGAGGCTTTATGTAGGCAGTGATGGTTCATTTCAATCCTGTTCATAACAGAGAATCATGTTGGATTAGAATCACATTGGTTGCCCAGGAGACATGTTTTGTCACTGATATTTCAGAATCCAGTTTAAGGATGGAAAGAAACAAAAAATATATCCAAGACAATAACATTGGTTTGTTGAGGAACTGTTGGTTGTTTTTGAATTTAAAATGTCAGTTAGTATGGCAAGAAGCTGGATTTTTCTATGTGATATCTAACATGATGATGAATATAGAATGTTTCTTTGGAAGAACCGAAGAGCAGCACATACAGATTTCACTCAAGCTAAGGTTCCATGCAGGTTCTCCCATGAGCTACCGCTGCATAATAATGAGGACTATATACAGATGGAAACATACCTTCCATGCTATGTTGAGCTTTGTAGTGAACTGCAACCTTAACACCTACAGAGTACTATATCTGTTCTCTTTTGTACAGTATGGTTGCATTATTGTTAAGTCTATCATGTCTTCCTCCTTATCAATTCATCCATAGAAATAAAAACTATTTATCAATAAGTTAATTCCTCTTTCACTGTAGGATTGTGAAGCACGGGAGACTAATACATTGATTGCATTCATATAGCACCTTTCTAGACAACCAAAGCGATCACATTACTACCAATGAGTAGCACCCACTTATAGAAATAGAAGCAATTTATCAATATGTCAATTCATCTTCCACTGTAGGATTGTGAGGCATTGAGAATAGTGAACCTGAATTAATGTGTTCCCCTTTGATGAGCATGTCGCATTGAGGGGAAAGGTGTGAATTCATGTGCACTAATGAAAGTGTTTGTCACTTTAAAAAGTCGACTTTGGTCCTCCTGAGACCTGGCACAGCTAATCACCCATGTGGTGCTGTGAGTGTCATTGCATCAGTCTTAAGGAAGATCTGGGCCATCATTTTGTTGTCCATACAACATATACGCATACAACTTTTCATACAGTTGTTGTTGCACCTCACGCTTTGTAATGGCTCTCAATGAGTGTGTTAAGAACAGATACAAATGAACACGTTTCAGAACAGGGATATGGATCTCTTATTGATTCTTATTGATTATTCTAAACACACAGATTAGTGAGATTTCCCCTTTATGTTCTGCGATATTAGCACGTTACCATCCTCTAACCTCAGTGTTGAATACCTGCTCTCCTGTCACTCCGCTGCCATAGACCACCACAGGTTCTGTATGTAGCATAGCCTCCCAAATACTCAAATACCCCCCCACCCTCCTTGTTCACATCGCGCGCACCCCCCCCCCCCCCCCCCAAAGAAAAAGCACCTGCCCTTCCATAAGTCTGTGCACGTCCCTGTCATGTCCCATCTGTGCCCAGATTGTTCTCCTTTGCATAACTCATTGAGCTAAGGCAATTGCACACTGGCAGACTGGAATGAGATCTCCTCACTGCAGGAGGAGCAATGACTGTGTCCAATCGCTCACATTTGTTTGTGTTTAGAGGATTGAAGCACATAGTGAAAAAAATGTCATTGGTACGAAACATGACACACTTAATGGGAAAGCTAATGGCCAGAATATGTGTGTTAGTGTGTGTGTGTGTGTGTGTGTGTGTGTGTGTGAGAGAGAGAGATCAAATGTTGCTACTAAATGAGCCTTGGAAGGCACATATTTGTTTATATTTGTGCACTACTTTCAACATGCAGTAGGGAACCAATTGTGTAAAAAATGCAAAATAGTTTGTGTGTGTGTGTGTATGGGTGGGGGTGAGTTTAGTGAGTGCTGTCTTAGTGATATTCTAGTCTTTAGTCTGGCTCCCTGACTCATGTCTTTTTCTATCCCCTCCCAGGTCTTTTTCCAAAGGCGCCAAGCACAGTATCCTGCCTGGTGATCATGTGATCCCCAAAGGCATGACTAAGGGTCACTAGTAACCGGTGCCAGTGTCTGACTGTGTCTGACTCTGCACTTTTACTCCTGTTCCTTGTCAGACAGTGGCCACAGAGATGACGTGTCAAACAGGATCCCCTCGGCCCGGCCTTCACCCTGTACAGCAAATCTCCCTCCCTCACTCCGTCCCTCCCTCTCCTTCCAAGGCGTTTATTCATCCCTCGCCCGAAATCACTAAGCATCTTATTTTGACAACATCAGGGGTCCTCCAACCAAGTCACAGTCACAAACACAGCCCTGAACCTTACCACCGTGCAACACACAGTCCTGTTTACCAATAAGTGGCTAAGAGCCTAATCCTGGCTCCAACCCTAACCCTAACTCCAACCCTAACCCTAGCTCTAACACATATCCTAACCCTAATCCAACCCTAACTCCACAGTAGCTCCAACCCTAACCCTAACTCCAACCCTAACCCTAGCTCCAATTCTAACCCTAACTTCAGCCCTAATCCTTACCCTAACCCCAACCCTAACTATAGCTCCAAGCCTAACTCTAACCCTAGCTGTATTCTAATGCTTTAAGTTTGGGCCACTAAGAAATGTCATATTGACCAACAAATTAAATGGCCTAAATCCATTGTCTACCCTAAATCTATCTCATTAAAATGTCTGACCCATTTAATGTAGACATCATGTATTTAATGTTTACTTTTTTACTCACAGTGGTTTGTAACTGGCCTGCATTGCTTTGAAACATAGTGTAGCAGCACTAACATCAGTATATGAATGATCTGTATGTTTCTTGATGGTTGTTAATAAAGACAAGTGAGACCACCAAATCTGAAGTACTGGACTGCCAAATGGACCCACTTCGACAAAATGTGAAAAATGTGTTAGTAGGCTAGGCTATATTTTTCAGCTGAAACTCTTGACTCTTACACAGTTGATCATGGCAATCAGTTACAATCACACATTCCCCCATTGTTATCACAGTTTGACACTGATTCAGAACCGGACTAGAATGAGCCTAGAACAATACATTTGGATCATTTTGTGTATAATTAGTGTAATGAGAGAGTTCTTGGAGAGATGATTGTGTGATTTTGCTCCGAGGACTGTCCCCAGCTCTTCAAAGGCCTACACAAGATCAAGGGAGTTAATGAAGACGTGTGCTTTGATGTCTGGTCTAATCATGTGTTCCGTTTTGTTTGGATTTTTAAGAGGATTTATTGCGTCATCACTCACAGAAGAAGGAATAGAGTAAAACAATGTCTAGATTTAGGGTTGTAAATTGTAATGTAAGAACATTATTGAAACTTGTTTGTGCCCAGTTGCAAACAGGTCCAAGATTGTATATTGTAAGGTGGAATGTATGTACAATAGTACAAAGTCTGTGATTGGGTATTTCAGTGTTGAGTGTTCAGTGATTGGCTAGTTCATTGTTGAGTGTTATGTGACTGGCTCCAGGATGATGATTAAAGAAGAGTGGGTTAGTTTGTGGTAAATGGCACATTCACTTAAATATCACACTGAGAGGAGTCTGTGCAACAGAAGCCTCATATAAGCATAAGGCACAATTTAAGATATCATTAAGATGAACAGTATTTTAGTGTTACAGTGACTAGAAACTACAATTGGATGAACATAATGTGGCATGTGCCCTCTCTGTTTCAGTGGGCATGCCTCGTCTCGTCTCCTTTCGTCTCGTCTCGTCTCGTCTCGTCTCCTCTCCTCTCCTCTCCTCTCCTCTCCTCTCCTCTCCTCTCCTCTCCTCTCCTCTCATTCCCTCTCCTCTCCTCTCCTCCCCTCTCCTGTCCTCTCCTCTGTTGTGTGGGGAGGTCTTTTCCCACAGATGAGACCATGCCAGGCTCTCTGATCATGCCCAGGACCAGGATCACTGTCTGCCTCCTGTCCCCTGCCAGCATCATTGGTAAATATTTAGCATCATTGGTACATATAGTGCCAACTGATCAGCTTGGGAATCACACTGTAGCAAGAGTAATCTCAGGATTCTGACACATTTTTAACCTTATGTAATAGTTCAGAGCACAGGCGGGAATACTATAGCAACTGCTCTCTCCAAATGTCTATCCTCAGCCTATCTTCAGCCTGTGGGCTTATACTGTATGTTCTCCTCTCGTTTCCCTGATGGGATTAGCCCAGACAAAGCTCTAAGACTTATAACATACTCACAGAGATGAGGTTTCAGATCAAGTCTTTGTCCCATCATCTCTAACTGACAATTGATGAGCCCATAGCCTTCCCATAGCAGAATAATCACATATAACTTGCTGTAAAATAAGGGCTTGTGAACGGAGAGATTGTGTTTGATAAGATAAGACAGTCAAAGCACTGTTCCATCTTCAAGGTAAGTTGTGAAATGGGAACACCAAATCCATACCATAATAACCCATGTTGGATCTAGCGCTCATGATGCACCAGCTGTTACTTGCCAACGTCATTGCAGTTTTGATGACATTATTGTCAAGGGCTTGCTGTCAAGTCTGTGAAGTAAAAGTGGTGGAACCATAACCAGAGTGTATTCTACCAGGCCTGTCTAAACTGATTCATAGTTGAGTCCTTGATTAAATAGAGATCACCATATCGTGAAATGCTAAAGCTGATGCCAAGTGTTTGTGTGTGTGTGTGTGCGCGTTCAGGCGTGTGTTCACATGTGTAGGTGTAAGCGTAGGTGTATACAGTATGTACATACACACACACACACACACATTGAAATGGGAACAGTCACAAGTGTGTGTGTGTTCTCATTTCTCAAGTGTGTGTGTGTTCTCATTTCAATGTGTGTGTGTGTGTGTGTGTGTGTGTGTGTGTGTGTGTGTGTGTGTGTGTGTGTGTGTGTGTGTGTGTGTGTGTTCACGCATGTGTAGGTGTATATGTACACACAAACACACACACATACTGGTGATTGTTCCATTTCAATGTCCTCCCCAGGGGCGTGAAGTTGGGGGGAGATCCCTCCTAAGCCTGTCTGTTTTTTCTTTTAGCATTTCCCACTAAAGCATGCATGCTAGCGCGTGTGGAGTGAAGCCTGTGGCGGCACTGGGCTGTAAATAATGTGATGGAGCTCATCAACTATTCTGGAATTCTCAGGCAGGAAAATTCCTCTCACATCGCTACGGCATTCGAATCATCTCCCTCTTTACCATAGTAACCAGAATTCCCAGTGATTAACTGACAGGAAAGCCCCTCTTCCTCGCTTCCTTGTTGATTGGAAACTGACATTATAATAGATTGGACCTCCTTTGCTGAAGGTCTCTCGTTTTTAAATGATTGCTTTTTTGAGATTGATGAGACTGATGGTCAAATCTCTAAAGGTGGAGAAGGAAAGGCACAACTCTTATTTAGCGGCTTAAAAAAAACACACTTCTCTGTCTCCCCCCACAAGAGTTCTATAGGTCTCAGAATTCTTATCAGGTAACTATCCCTGCACAGTTTTCGTTTCTCTCAATGTGTATGGTACAAAGGGAGTAAATGCACAATATCTTTCAAAGTGCTTTCAGTGACTCCTGCCATGTCACTGGATCAGTATGCTGTATGCAGTAGCTCTGGAACTCTCACAGTAGGCTGTGTTTCACCTATGAACAGTTAGGTGAACAGCAAACCATCTGTTTGATATAAATAGGCAAGTGAATCAACAGTTTAGCAAATGGAGGATGATTAGATATATATGTGCCATGTGTTGTTTATTGTGGTGACAGTTGCAAATTAAGTTGTTTGTCCTATCTCCAATATGCTGATTCACTTATGTGCCTTCTGCTGCTCGACTCACAAATGTACAATAGCTGCCTGTCTCTAGTGGCTGTTTGGCAGTGACACTGATGCTGGTGTTGACTCATAATACAATCTACCAATCTGCCATCATCAGTCATTAGTGCAAAGTCAATATGCAGGGTGTTATCTACAGTATCAATAAGTTCAACACCGATTCATTTGTACTCAGGATGACAGAGAAATACCTTCAATGGAAGAGTTCACATTCAGGTCACTTTATTGACAGGAATTTGTCTCGTATCCTCTTGTGCCCATTAGTTTACTGTAAGAAGACAATCAACATAAGAAGAAAACACACACACATATATATTAACAGTGGCTTCATCTGGTATAGAGGTCTACTCATATCTACTCTAGGACCTCTCCCCTCCTCCATCTGGTATAGAGGTCTACTCATATCTACTCTAGGACCTCTCCCCTCCTCCATCTGGTATAGAAGTCTACTCATATCTACTCTAGGACCTCTCCCCTCCTCCATCTGGTATAGAAGTCTACTCATATCTACTCTAGGACCTCTCCCCTCCTCCATCTGGTATAGAAGTCTACTCATATCTACTCTAGGACCTCTCCCCTCCTCCATCTGGTATAGAGGTCTACTCATATCTACTCTAGGACCTCTCCCCTCCTCCATCTGGTATAGAAGTCTACTCATATCTACTCTAGGACCTCTCCCCTCCTCCATCTGGTATAGAGGTCTACTCATATCTACTCTAGGACCTCTCCCCTCCTCCATCTGGTATAGAGGTCTACTCATATCTACTCTAGGACCTCTCCCCTCCTCCATCACCCATATGCCATATGTCATACTACTCTTCCTTCCTTTGTGTCCTTGTCTGTCTGTGTGTGTGTGTGTGTGTGTGTGTGTGTGTGTGTGTGTGTGTGTGTGTGTGTGTGTGTGTGTGTGTGTGTGTGTGTGTGTGTGTGAGTGAGTGAGTGTGTGTGAGACAGCTTGGATATATATGGTTCACCTCCTCAACCACATCAATCTCAGAGACTTTATTAGTACCCAACCCCTAGCCCGTAGTCTTCCCACTACGACTACCTCGTCTCAGGTCAGATAAAGCTATGACCCAATGCCCAAGGGGGGCTTTCTATTCAGCCCATCCAATTCATTACCCTGACATAATGTCAAATCGGGGGGGGGGGGCACACTCACTAGGGCAACACTGATCCAAGAGGGTAGATCACATACCCAAGGCACGTCCCCTCCATGCTGGTGACCTTCACATTTGATTGCTTGGGTTGTCATTTGTAACAGCATCTTAAGATGTGATAGATCACATGGCGTTTGCAGGGCTGTAAGTCTTACTGTACATCCTGTCATCCCTCAGGAGATTGTGCTGTGTGTCACGGCTCACGAGACATACACCCTGGGTGTCACTTGGTTACTATATGGGTCTGTAAACCTTTAATAAAGCAGAATATTCAGCCTCGATTCATGACTTGAGACCCAAATAAGAGTATCGTTCTATACCACACTATGATCATTTATTCCGAAATTTCCAACCAGCGTGTGGTACATTTTCAGTGCACATGTACATTCTTTACTGAGAGAGGGTGGTTAGCTTACAGAAGAAGTAGAAGTGTCAACAGCACTTTAAATAGCTCCTAGCTGTGTGTGTGTGCGTGCGTGCGTGCGTGCGTGCGTGTGTGTCTGTGTGTGTGTGTTTAATATAAACCCCCATAATAACATTGAAGGGGGACAGGTTGATGAGATGCTGCATTCTATTCCCCTGCCATTTGGTATGTGTGTCATGCCTGTTTTGCACGTTGCCGTGGCAGCAGCTGTTCATATTTCCGTGGTGGCAAGGCCTAATTAATGAAGAGGAAGATTTCACAGAGGATGCCAGTTCCCAGACCCAAATACTGAAACATAAACACACAGGTTTCCTTTTGTCAAATATGTAGTCCACACAGTGCTATATGACAGAAGAACAATATATTTCATTTTCTAATTCCCATGGATTAGTTAGTTGTCTTAATTAATTGATTTGATGGCATTTCAATTCTCAACAATGGTATTAGTTTACATTTTCATTGTAAATCCAAAGTCAAACATAATAATAAGTCATGCAAAAAAGTGATTGAGTTACTAGGCGCTTGTCCTGATTTGACCAGCTCGATACCCTTTACTTATTTATTTGGTTACTTCCTCAAATTATTATTATTATATACTGCATGCCAAAGGTCAAATTAGTTTTGTTTTGTCCTTACGACCTGGTCCTTGACCTGTTGTTAATGTAGAGATGGACAGTGTATGTAATGGTGCCACAGGCAGGCTTTGCAGCCAAATAGATGGCTGATCGATGGACCATGGTCTCTCTTTCGCTCTATTGATTTCACTTTGTGTGCCTACGAGCTGGAGTGAGCAGACAGGAAAGACTTGCTTCTCATCTCTCAGAGAAGGCTCCCAAGCATCATTACTTTGACAGAATAGAACTCTTTTCTGGAAGACCTCGCCCGGCCTTCTGTTGAAGTATGATTAACTGAAATGCAGATAAGCTTTTCAGAGGGGATTATTTTTTCAAAGGTCCTTGTCCTAAGCTTTGAACCAGTCACACAATGCAATATGCAGTGTCATTCTACAATTTCCCACGTACCTAATTTAAGCATTAATTTTCTGAAAGACAAAAACCTAGCATATCTTAAGGTGCTCAAAACCCATGAGAGTTGAGTGCAGAACAGGTCTGTACTTGATCTACATTACTCAGCCCAAGGTAGGTTAGGATGGGATAGAATGGAGCAAATGCATCAGGAGGCCTGACGATAAAAGCCTATTAACTATGAATGTAAGATTGAGAATGTGCCTGAAAAATGTCTGAAAAAGTCAACAATATCCAACCACACATTAAACCCCCTGTAGAAGGGGCAATAAAACACATGTAGTGGTTCTGGAGCACTTCAAATAACTAACGGGATTTGCTTCCTGACATCTTGGCTCTCACACTGATGGTACTCGGTGGGGAATTCCATTATTAAAAAGGTGATTTTTTCTCTCTGTCTCTCACGTGTGCAGGCTCTCTAGAGTATCTCTCTCTCTCTCTCTCTCTCTCTCTCTCTCTCTCTCTCTCTCACACACACACACACACACACACACACACACACCCATTATACACAGAGACTGACAAAGACTCACAAAATGTATATCAGGCAGGTATGCATCTAATTAATACTGTTTGAATATGAAATATCAAAAGCTCAAGGTGCTCCAGAAGGAAATTGATCATCTTCCCGTTTATTTTGCCCATCTAAACATCCCAAAAGGCAAACAAATTCAAACAGGGAAGGCATATGAAAACAAACATCATTTTCTCAAAGTGTGAGATCAGATTCCGGGTCAGACAAAGTTCAGAACACTATGTTTACAAGGATAAATAAAAGGATAAACTGCCAACAGAAAATCGAGAGAGAGAGAGAGAGAGAGAGAGAGAGAGAGAGAGAGGGAGAGAGAGAACCATAACAGCCATGCTTATTCAGTAAAGAGTGGCTGTGGAAATGAAAGGCAAAGTGTCTCTTTACCCAGTCTTTTCTTTTATCTGTCACTTTCTTGAGCCAACACTGAAGTGATTGAAAAGCACCCTCGCTTCTAACACAAAGAGCCTTTGTGTTATCTTCTTTTTGTCTGAAAAGTGCTCTTCCTGTTACAGGAAACATAATAGCTTCAACTGTGCTTGTCCCTGAAGAAGAACATTGAATCTGATGTAACATGTCGCCAACATAACCCTGTTCATCTTAACAAAGACTTATAAATGTTTTGTTGCCATGTAGGCCAGAGACATCAACACAAACATCTCGCCTGGAGGAGGAAATGATGATCAGCCGCAGGATAACTGTTGCTGTCTCACCTGGACTTCCTCCTTACAGTCAATCTTTTCTGACGAATCATCCATGTTACTGGAGTTATATCATGGGTTTACTCTTCATATGTGCATGCAGTATTTATTTAAAGCAAGTGTTGTTTATCAAAACCCTAACATGGTGTTCCACCATGGAGGCTGGTGAAGGTACAAATCTGAGGTCAGGCTCATTGTAATGCATGGAATGGAATAAGGAATGGTATCAAACACGTTTGTCCACAGATTTTTACCTCCACCAGCCTCCACTGTGTTCCACCCTTCTCAAATGCAGATCCAGATGTATCTAACCTCAACCCAGTATTATTCAGAAGGGATCCAAGAAAAGGAAGGAGACTGATTATGACCCACCAGGGAGTTCTTCTAAACCTGAAAGCGTTTCTACATCGCCTCTTTATTCCCTCCATGGCCAACTCTCAAAGCAATGTGATTTTTCTGAAGTGTGGGTTTCCTGCACTTCACATTTGATTGGATTCCAGCCTGCTCTCTCATAGAAAAAGTGTTTGTCTCAACAGATGAATGTGTTGCTGTATACAGCTCCATATAAAGCACCTGCCTTTGATGAGGCCTGTCTTTATGAATAAGAAAAGCAATAGGACTGACATTGATTTTGCATGTTTATCATCAATCGCCGCCTGCATCAGAGGTTGACCCGGCCTTCAGCCTCATGTTTGATCTGTCTATTCATGTATCTATCATATCATCTGTTCTATCATTCTATCTCTTCTCACGTTCTATCTAATACTGCTTTAGGCAGAGGATCCCAAACTTTTTTGTCTCATGACCCCACATTGATATCAAGAATTTTCTTTGACCCCATGGGACTATGCCATAACATAATAATGACGTCCAAGTGTATTGGATGTGGTTGGATTTGATGGTTGAATTTGATACTCTTAGTGGTTGTCCCGACCCCAAGTTTGGGAACTGATGGCTTTAGGGCTGAATGCTCCTCTTACTGTATGATGCAGAGTGAGGGGAAATTAAAGGACTTGATGGAACATTTATAGGCTTCAGGTATGCTAGTTCAGACTAAATGGGAACAGTGGCAGCTCTAACTTCATATTTTAAAAAGGGAATCATTGTTAGTGCATAGTCTGGATAATGCACAGTATCTAGTATTATAGATTGTATAGAAATAGCCAGAGCAGGCTTCTAAAGCTTCTAAATAAATGCAAAACCATTACATATGCAAATGACTCATTCTGTTTGTGTTATGAATACATTAACAAGTGAATGAGATTCATCAAAACAAGCGCCGTGCGTTGTATGTCTGACCGGAGCGCTACTTTTCAGCACCATGGAGAGCGCGCGCCTGATGCTAGTGCTGAACAGTATTGTCAAAACACTTAAATCTGGCACGAATTTAAAGAAGGGTGAGACAAGGCCTACTGTGGTTTAAAAAAATGAAATTAAAAAAACATTGCAGAGAATAGGCTAGACCGAAAAACGTCCTTATTTCCTCGTTCCACTTTGCACATTTGTTGCATGGGAAAGAACTGGGTGTGATAGTACATGATCCATTTTTGCTGTCATCTTTTTAATTAGGATAAGATAAATTGAGGTTACCATAATTAACTCAAATTGGCGTCATAACTGGGTGTTATGCCATGTGTCGTGTCTGTGTTTATGTCAAGTGAGGATCCGATTGGGTGAACGGTGGAAGTTGTGTCAGACATAGGCGCGCCGTGGGCGGGAATAGACATGTGTTTATAAACCCCAGAGTGCGCTTCGTGGGGCGGCAACACTTTACTGTGGATAAGAACAAAGGTGATGAGGTGGGGAAAGAAGGAAAGCGCGTCGCCTGAGCGTCGGCTGTAGCTCTCCAAGGCTATAGGCTTTGGCTGGGGGTGAGGGGGGGGGCGCGGCGCACTCTGCCCCTCCATATCACCTGGATGACCACTTCAAACTCATCGGCCTGCGCTCCTCCATCAGGTAGGCAACGACGTTGAGAATAACGGTTACACCGAGACGGGGGAGGGCGTCATGACTGTTGAGAACATGCTTGAGGAGACTGCTGCGCTCCCGACCCACCTGTCCGTGGAGCGATATGAGCGTGTCCACGGATGCTGTGAGAGGGTGGTTATCAACATTTCAGGCTTACGATTCGAAACTCAACTCAAAACTTTCAACCAGTTTCCAAAAACGTTGCTCGGAGACCCCAGGAAAAGGATGCGCTACTTCGACCCACTGAGGAACGAATACTTCTTCGACAGAAATCGACCCAGCTTTGATGCCATTCTTTACTACTACCAGTCTGGGGGGCGCATCCGGAGACCTGTTAACGTTCCCATAGATATTTTTTCTGAAGAGATCAATTTTTATCAGCTCGGGGCGGAGGCAATGGAAAAATTTCGAGAGGATGAGGGATTCATAAAGGAAGAGGAACGTCCTTTGCCCGATAAGGAATTCCAAAGGCAGGTTTGGCTTTTGTTTGAGTACCCTGAAAGCTCTGGACCGGCTAGGGCAATAGCCATCGTCTCCGTGCTCGTCATTTTAATCTCAATTGTTATATTCTGTTTGGAGACCTTGCCAGAATTTCGGGATGATAAAGACCCTGCCACTGTGGCACCTTCAGTTAATGGGACTTCCCCTTACGTCTCCAACCCATTTACCGACCCTTTCTTTGTGATAGAGACGCTATGCATAATTTGGTTCTCTTTTGAGTTGCTAGTCAGGTTCTTCGCATGTCCCAGCAAAACCACGTTCTCCAAAAACATCATGAACATCATTGACATTGTTGCCATAATTCCCTACTTTATCACTTTGGGAACAGAGCTGGCAGAAAAACAGGGTAACGGCCAACAAGCCATGTCCCTGACCATTCTCAGGGTGATAAGGCTTGTGAGGGTCTTTCGCATTTTCAAGCTCTCCCGGCACTCGAAGGGACTCCAGATTTTAGGACAGACACTAAAAGCCAGCATGAGGGAACTTGGACTACTGATATTTTTCCTTTTCATTGGAGTTATCTTATTCTCAAGTGCTGTTTACTTTGCAGAAGCGGATGACCCTTCTTCCAGTTTCACAAGCATCCCAGATGCTTTCTGGTGGGCTGTGGTCACCATGACCACGGTGGGATATGGAGATATGCACCCAGTGACAATCGGTGGCAAAATTGTCGGCTCCTTGTGTGCGATAGCCGGCGTGTTGACAATTGCTCTACCCGTGCCCGTTATTGTCTCCAATTTCAATTACTTTTACCATAGGGAGACTGACGGGGAAGAGCACGCACAATACTTGCATGTCAGCAGCTGCGAGCACCTGCCTTCAGATGAGTTGAAAGGGACATGTAGCACGTCATCACTCAGCAAGTCTGAGTATATGGTGATAGAGGAGGGCATTAACAGTGGGTTTAAACAGCCCAACTTCAACAATGAAAATAACCAAAACTGCGTGAACATTAAAAAGATATTTACAGATGTGTAAATTAGGCTAAGACACCCCTGGAACATACAGAACATAGGCCTATAGTAACGACAACTATTTTTTTATAACAGCTAAACGTGATGTGTCGGTGCATATCTGTCAAGTGGAGGCACTGTTGTATAGTGCCACGTACAGGATCATATCGTGTCTGTCGATTCGTCCTTGAGTCGGTTATACGTGTTGCATATACCCCCCCCCCCCCCCCCCACACACACACACACACACACACCCCAAAATCGAAACAGGGTTGTAGTTGTTTCGTTACGATGAAAACGTTGTTTGCTTATTGTTCAGTCTTGCAATTAATAGCAATATAGCCTAATGTCTGTGAGGTTATTCCTATACTATAATAGCATAGTCTATATGAGAATGGACTCTGAGTATTAGTGTTGTTCAGGTTTATTATTGTCCAGGTAATACAGACAATACACGTCAAAACTAAATAAAGCTTGACATGGAGCCTTTTACAACATGTTCCCATTTTAATTTAGTTTATTCAGAATCGCCTATAGCCTATACCAAATAAAAACAGAAAATTAAATGATGAAGACTCAGAGAGTGTCGATGATGTTAAGACTATAGCCTCAGTTTAGATGTTTCAATTTTAAGTACTTCAACATGTATTTCATTTTGGAGGATATAACGTGATCCAATGAAGACATGTTGAACACATTACGTATTGCGTGAGGACGGAAGAATGAAGAGAGGCATGCCCCGCCTCCTGGTTGCCAGTGAACCCGCCTTGTGATGCAGTCTCCATGACGACCACAGTTTCCTGGGTAACCCCCGCTTATGTTTCCATGGTATCCGTTAACGTTTTCACTGACACTCCACATGGTTTATCATCAGTCTGTCTAGCTTTACAGAACTGATCATTTCGTTATAAGTTATTCAGTAACTCGTCAATTAGCCCTATCAATTAGGTTTTAATCTTTTCAGTCATGCAAATGCGTGCAAAAAGGCTGCATCAAAGGGTGGCAACATAATGGACTGCAATATCATTTGTAATAGCTTACACAATTTTGTTATTTCAAAACTGGCCGTGGCTCATTTCTCCCTCATCAGTGTTATACTCGATAGGCTATCCCTCTTAATTTGGCATGCCAACTAGAGCTGACGTCAAGCAAAATAATTGTATATAAATGTTCCCATCACACCCTATGAATTTGTAGAACAAATTTGAGCATGACACCCCTTGAAAATATAACAAGCAAGTCACACAAACAAATAGCCATATAATAGGCGTATAATGATAGCAATGATAATTCTAGGCTAATAATGAATACAAATATAAATGATCGTTATTACAAAAACATATAATAATAATATTATTAGTAGTAGTAGTAGGGTTAGGGTTAGTAGTTGTAGTATTATTATCGTTAGCCTACAGTAATTACTAATAGATGGTAAAGGTAGCTGCAGAATGTAAACAAAACAGACACTTTTGCAGACATAACTGGAGACATGTCACTTGGAGACAGGCCTGAGTCGCCGCCGGACTGGTAGTTAATTAATGGTAAATTAATGTCCAGTCCAATCCTATGGGGACTGTTTCGCCTCAAGATTAAGTTTGCCAGATAAATCAGCAGGACACAAATGTACTAATTTCTGTTAGGCCTGCAGTTAAATCACGCTGAACTGACTGGACTGTATCGCCCCACGGTTAACGAAGTTTTCAAGCTAAATATTTAGGGTCAGTATTTAGTCAAATACTTGTATTTTCCGTTAATTAGCAACCGCTTTGATTCTCTCCTAGCAATCGTAGCATTGCCTGTCCCCCAAAATGACGAGTGTTTCTAATTATGTTAACATTATGACGTCTGTTTGTTATTTCATTTTCTACATTGTAACTAGAGCCAGGCCACACCACAAGCTGACAACCCTCGGGATGGAGTCCCCGTGCCGCGCTGCAGACTCCCTCTCCAACCCGCTGTAACAACAGCTGTTCGCTTGGATGAATAATCACCTTCCTTAACCGCGCCATGCCATTCATGTTACATTTACAATCAGCCTAAACTTCATCAGTTACCCCCTCGATAAGATTTAGTCTACTTGAAATCTAACAAATAAAAACATCTTAATGGACACTATTATAATCTTGTGTTTCTTTGTCTTTGTGTAGGGAAATTACAGCCTTATTCATAGATAATAATAATAATAATAATAATAATAATAATAATAATAATAATAATAATAATAATAATAACAACAATAATAATTAAACAAAAAAAAAAGTATATTTAAATGAGTTCCGCGAGTGTTATTATGTTCTCATTCTAAATATTCTGGAGGGGGGGATGTTGGCGTCTCATGCTGAAAACAAAGCTCAGTGCTGCCCTCAAGTGAAATAACGTGTGTACTAGGGTAGGGTTAATTCAATGTGACAATAGTTTGATATTTTGACATTTTAATCTATTTTTTAAAAAAAAACATGTTTAAACTAATTAGTTAAAACTATGTAGTTAACATAATGGACACAGGGTATCAGAAAACTCAACTACAGTAGAATGTTCAATGAATATTTGTTATTGTAGTGGTAATGGTTTATGAAAATAACCAGAATCAGCTGATACTTTAATATTATAATATAATCATATAAATCATGTTTGTGATACATTTCTCACTAGGAATAATATATTGTACCTGTTCTCACCATGCACCTGGTCTCACCCAACACTGTTCAAGCTTACTCAGGACACCTGCACTCTGAAGGTATACAGTCATCTATCTCTCTCTCTATTTCTCTCTCTCTCTCTCTCTCTCTCTCTCTCTCTCTCTCTCTCTCTCCCCCCCCCTCTCTCTCTCTCTTTCTCTCTCTGTCATGCACCATACTTATGTACATACGTATGTACGTTATATAGATTTGTATGCATATTTGTGCTGTCTAATGTTGTTCATGTTTAATACAAACGTATTAATTCCATAGGCCTTGGATGAACCACGACAACTCTGATTGGTCTGTGACACCCCCATGTGACTCATACTCCACCTACATGCAGTACTCAGTGTTTTTTTTTTTTTTACATTTCCAAAGTTTTTAGTTTATACAATACTCAGTACTGAACCTGAGAGACCGGGTACCTGAGCCACAGTGTCTACAGCTGGGACACACCCTTCCATGGACTTCCTACCTGAAAAGAGGAATCTGTGCTGCAGTATCCTCTCTCCCTCGCTAGTAATAACACCACGGAGAGATCAGTACAAGGGTATCCTCTGTGTATGTGACAACTGAGGTAATATTCTGTTGCATCAGAAATGTATGTACAGTATGTTGTTCCAGGCCAAATGTAAGCACATAAACGTGTCAGCAATTCAAAACAATTCAAAAAGCCTTTGTCTGTTTTAATATTACAAGGTGGAATTGTTCATCTCAGAGGTGAATGGAGATGTGAAGAGACCACCCACTCAACATGTCCGCTTGTTGCATAATATCTTCGTGACTTGAACATGTAAAGTACTGCCAGCACAGTACCCACAAGCCTTACACAGAACATTAAAAGAGGTCTGAAACTGTGTGTGTGTGTGTGTGTGTGTGTGTGTGTGTGTGTGTGTGTGTGTGTGCGTGTGCGCACGTGAGTGTGTGAATATGACTCTGCATATTTGTGAGCACCTGGGTGTATATGTTCTGCCCCAAATATGTACACCTTTAAGACGGCCACAGCTGGTCTCACCGTCTGCACTGTGGAACACTGAGAGTTGACTGGGGAGGAAGGGGCACTGACTGGGTGAGTGTACTGTAGCAGGAAGGAACCCCCCACCCCCTCCCCATCCATCCACCTCATGGCTACTTACCTGAATGCAGACGTGAAGATTTATTTATATTCACACACACACACACGCACGCACGCACGCACGCACACACACACACACACACACACACACACACACACACACACATACACACACACACACACACACACATACACACACACACACACACACACACACACACACACACACACACACACACAGCCTCCTTTCTTCTCCCCTTCCAATCTCCTGCCTCTTTCACTGCATTACTTCACAGCATCACTGCCAATGCCACAGAGAAGTACGCTCCCTTGCCATACGTGTGTGTGTGTGTGTGTGTGTGTGTGTGTGTGTGTGTGTGTGTGTGTGTGTGTGTGTGTGTGCTTGGTTGTTGAATGTTTGCTAATTAAGCTTGCTGGCGTGATATCTAATCAATACAAAAATAGCTCAGATTAATACCAAGGCATATGGTACTGTGACTGAACTGAGTAGAGAGGAATATACCTCACAGAGATCATTTATCATGAAACAGACTGTTCAGATAATCAAAAAGTAAGCACAGATCTCTTGCTTGCTCATGAACATTGGCCAGGATGTAAATATGATACCAAGACATTTTGTCATTGAACTGTGTCCTCTTCCTCAGAGTAAGTGATCGCTTGGGAAGACAGATCACAGCGTCCTCCTCCTGTGCCAAAGGCCATTATGACGTCACACCTGGCTGGGTCCAGGTGCTTTATTAGAACTGCTGAGTGGCTTTGTTCTCTTTGACTTCTCTCTGGAAATAGAGTTCTTCATCTTATTTTTATCTTTGGGAAAATGAACATTTGTCCGTGAGGTACCCTAAGCTATAAATCATCTTTCAATGGAACTCAACAGGACTGATAATGTGGGGCACTGATTGCTGGAGTCCAGTGCACCTCTTTTGTTCCCAATAAGGCCTAAACGAACACAACTGTATTCTTGTACAGTGTCTTCAATCTGCAGGGCTATTCACATTATCTAAAGAAAGATATTCTGAATCATATCAGAGGTGTTCACATTCAGAGGACATCACTTATGCTTTCTGAATGAACACTTTATTTTGCTCTTACTTTGTAAACAAATCAGGTTAAGATATTTGTATTTTATTTAAGAGACCACCCACTCAACATCCTTGTTGGATGGTATTTTCGTTACATGAACGTGTAAAGTACTGCCAGCACAATACCCACAAGAACACAGAACATTAAATGAGGTCTGAAACTGTGTGTGTGTGTAGGTGTGTGTACATGTGTGTGTGCGTGCATGTGCCTATGACTGTATGTGAGCATATGAGCATATATGTTCAGCCCTGTATATGCACGCTTGAGTGACACCAAGCTATAAGACAGCTGGTCTGCCCGTCTGCACTGTGGAACACTGGGAGTTGACTGGGGAGGAAGGGGCACTCTCTGCTGCCACTGACTGGGTGAGTGTACTGTAGCAGGAAGGAACCCCCCACCCCCTCCCCATCTATCCACCTCATGGCTACCTACAGTCATGGCCCCCCCTATGCTGCTCCCAGTCCCACAGCTGGTCTCTGTGCTTTGTCTTGTCTTTGGCTCCGGGGAAGGCAGACATGTGAATGTGTGTTGTAGGATATATACTCATCATCATGAGGAGGAGGAGACCCCGGGCTTCCCCTCCTCTTCTCTCCTCTCATCTCCTCTCATCTCCTCCCTTCCCTTCCCTTCCCTTCCCTTCCCTTCCCTCTCCTCTCCTCTCCTCTCCTCTCCTCTCCTCTCCTCTCCTCTCCTCTCCTCTCCTCTCCTCTCCTCTCCTCTCCTCCCTTCCCTTCCCTCTCCTCTCCTCTCCTCTCCTCTCCTCTCCTCTCCTCTCCTCTCCTCTCCTCTCCTCTCCTCTCCTCTCCTCTCCTCTCCTCTCCTCTCACCATCTCATCATGCCAACGTTTGCCACATCCCTCACAACAACATAACCTCTAATAGAGAATCTAACTATTGAGATAATGCCTGTGAAGAGGGATCTGATATATCACCATGTATCATGTTGATGGTTAATGTATAAAGGGAACAGCTTACATACTATTCCATTATCTACAGTTCAGCATTTTCACTTTTACTTTCACAGCTGAAATGTTCATGTTGTCTTTGACCTAAAACTGTATCTCACTGGCTGCCAGAAATAGCATGCTTCCAACATATTGCCTGCTATTATTTTTCTGGGTGTAAGCCTTCCATCTGCTCTTTGAAGTACATCTAATGGCCTACTGGGGGCTATTTATAAAGTCCACTCTTCTGGATCAAGACTCCATGTTCAGTGCTTTCCGTGAGACAAAGGAAAGCCCAGAAACCATTTCACGAAGAGTGTGTGCTGTACTCTTTTCTCTCAATGGGCCTACATAACGACAAGTCATAAAGTGGGACTATACTGTATAATGTTTTAAAGTCGGCTGAAATGTTTGTTTTTTTTCATGCTTTTGTTATGTCAGAGTAACAGCACTTGAGCACAAATTCACGTTTCAAAGTTCGCTTTCAAAGTGAAGTTTATTCAATCAGCTTTAATTCATTCATGGATTTTCCTCTGCTCAGACGTTTGCTAGCTATTAGATTAACTAGCTGTGGAACACTCCTGTCTCCATGGCCGGGCACGATGCTTTGTTTACAGTCGAGGCAGGCACACTTCACCAATGCCTTATCGTGATTGGAGAACGTACAACTGTTGTAATGTGTGATGTCAGAAGTCACAGCTATTTACAATGCTATAAAAAAATATAAAAGGAGGTGGTGCACATCAAGGCGTCAACATCTTTGAGTGTCATTATTTCGGAGACAACGTAGATATAAAACGTACCATTTGAAAGGAAAAAATGACAATGAAAAACATTAGGGCATTACTATGAGCATCATTTAGTGATTTCCATTTCAGTCCAACTTTGATGTTCTGTACTCTTTGCTTGTATGTAAAAAACAGGGAAGGCTGGTGGGGGGGTAGAAATTGTAATGCATGGGATGGAATGAGGAATCGTATCAAACATATGCATCCATTACAATGAGTCCTCCTCTGATCTCTACCTTCATCAGCCTCCACTGGTAAAAAGATGCCTTTGGTCGGCGTTTTGATCAGTCAAAGCATCCAAATTAGACCAAGGACACAGAGAAGAAGCCTATTATCTGTATGAAAAGGATATCTACTGTATTAAATATATTAATCAATTGATCAATGATTCGGAAGAAACACAGATGTGTATATCACTTTCAGTTACTCAGCATATCATATTTTTGCACAACTTCTTCTGACCTTGATCAACATAGTTCTGTATATATGTGTTTTAAAGTCATGATGCAGAACACTGAAATGCAATGCAGTTGATTCTACAAGGACATGCAAAATGCTGTGTCATTATGCTTTGACTTCACCTTAAACGTCCCAGAGGCTCTGCGTGGAGGAGACTGTAGGGGTGATGTCATCAAGGCGCGTCCTCACTCGCTGGCTGAAGTCAACCTTGGGAAAGTCACCATGGCAACAAAATGAGACTTCAACAAATGACTGTCCAATGACAGTGACTATTACAGATTTGGATGCAACTTTCTTCTTTTTGTTTGATCTGTTAAGTGTTTCTTTTAAGTTTGTATTTTGCTATACCTTCAAATGTTTTCATCACCTTTACTTCAGACTTTCCTTGTACTGTAAAGCATTGATAAAACAGGCATAACACACTGAGCACACTATGAAGCACACACTGAGCACACTATGAAGAACTAACTATGAAGGCCAGGGGGAAATGGCTTCATTATAGTATTAACATCACCATCTGAGTCAAGGGAATTCATTCACCATGCCCAGAGGACGCGACCCAGTCATCACAGGCAGCCAATCCCCTAGCTGGCCAGCAGTATGGATGCCAGATCCAGCTGTTGAGCCTGGCTCAGCTTGGACTACACACTGTCTACACACTGTGTAAAATGTATACTGTCTGTCTCCTCTCTACTGTACCACCGCTGTTGTCCATTAAACAGAGGCCCTCTAGCAATGGGTAAATGCTAAGTGGGATGATTGGGATGACCCGACTCTGATGTTACTCCAGCATGGAGTGGGTTAGGGTTAAGGTTAGGGTTAGGGTTAGGGTTACGGTTTAGGGTAGGGTAGGGTTAAGGCAGGCTACCTCTAGCACTAAAGTCTTCAGAATGCCTGTCACCACCTCTCGCAGAATGAGGAGGAACCCAGCATCAAAATGCTGCAACCAGGAAGAATGTCAGTGATCAAGGTAAAACGGTGGAAAAGCTTTGGCAGGCATCCAGCACTTATCAGACAAATCAAACACACTCACTTGATGCAGTTATTATTACTTTTCATTATTCATATTCATTAAAATGTGGACCTTGATGTTGCTTATTCAGTGCCTGGCCTCACATCACAACAACAGAGAATCAAATGAGGTGAAAAAGGTTTCCCTGAACAGGACTTGGGGAGAGACCTGTGTCACAGGGACCCATGGTTAGCTCCACTCTGTTGAGCCGTAGTGACAGCATCACAGCTTGTGTGTGTGTGTGTGTGTGTGTGTGTGTGTGTGTGTGTGGGGGGGACCCCAGCGTGACATAAGGAAGGATCCCCCTGTAACTGTACCACTGACTCACTCCTCCTGACTCATAGTAAATGCTTCCCTGTAGCACTGGGGTAGGTTTCTGAAAAGGGTGGTTCATCTCTAAATGTATTCACTCTGTGGTTATCACAAGCTAGGCTAGGGCATGAATTGCTAATGTTGTGGTGAGAGGTGTGGTGGATATGGCCTTTTTAGTCAAATGTCACATTTGCATGAGTCTTAATAACATTTGACTTATGCCAAGCTATGGTTCAGCAAAGCACTTCGCCTTCCACACTGCCTGTTTTGAATACAAATTGTCCATGAGTGCAGACTGTTTGCTTTACAGCCAGTTGTGCATTAGACATTCAGTATTTCTCCTTGAGTAAGTGCCTCCATTTCATTTCTTCTGCTGTTCTGCTGATCAGACAAATTCATTCATTCATTTGAGCTGGGATTAGAAAGAGCTTTGTTTAAAAGTGAATGTGTTCTGGTTCGATACTAGATGACAGTCTAAATGTACTTGTGTATCTTGAGGGATGTGAAGGTACTGTACATCAGGGTCTATCTTAGGGTGTGTATATATATTGGGGTACATACAGTAGGCGTGTCTGTGTGGGTCTGCATGGTGCTAGCTGAGGTTAGCTAACCAAGCTGTGGATTGTGAGGCTGGCTGCTGCAGTGGGACGAATGCCCTTGTGCTTCTCCTGGTTTCTGGCTCCTCTCCAGTGTCTCCCTCCCTCCCTCCCTCCCTCGCTCCCTCCCTACCTCCCTCCCTCCCGTGGCTGGAGCTATAGCTGTTTTATAGCTAGCGAGCATGACTGGACTGGACTGGATTGGACTGGTGCTTTCCCTCCTGCCTCAGAGAGACTACAGTACAGCTCGAAGGGACACAGTCAAGGGCAGAGGGAGATGCTTCAAAATGGATTACCTCACCTTGCTCTCTTAGATTTTTTCGTTTCACTCAGTCCCTAATAACACTTTCAAAGCAGCCCTTTTAGTATGTCTACCCCGGCTGTAGCACCTTATAGGACAGCTCAGTAATCTCCAGCACAATGGTATTGAAATGACTCACCTTCCATTGGGAAAAATCTCATTGAAAAATCTAATGTAAAGTTATAACGTGGTAGCTGTCATAAGAATATACCTTCTAGAATGCAAAACGTATCTGTTGAAAGTCGAGTAAGATTGTCTCGGTCCAAGTTGCCCATGTGACCAATCTGTTTGTTAGAAAGAGTCCACTAATGAGTGGACTATTCGCAGCACAATATTAAATCATACTGTCGAGGAACAACATGTCAGTTTTTATGCAGCATTTAACAAATTGCAGGGATGTGCATGCTGTACATGCTACAGCTGCGCCCTTCCTGAGCTTTGCCTGAGTTAGTTACCTTACAGCACCTTGGCCCAGAAGCTTTTAATAGAAGTATCTTTGAACCTCTTCACGGTTAAGGTAAATGTGAGGATAGCAACTGTAAACTAAGCCCTAAGAGAAGTGCGTGTGTGTGTGCATGCGTGTGTGTGTGTGTGTGTGTGTGTGTGTGTGTGTGTGTGTGTGTGTGTGTGTGTGTGTGTGTGTGTGTGGCTAAGCTGCTACGATGAGGATGTCGTCCTTAAGGATTCTGTCAAGCGTACAGCTGGTGCATTGCAGTGTCAATAGTCCTATAGGCTGTGAACACAGAGCTCCTTGCTCTGCCTCTATCCACACACGTACACTAGACAACCCTCCAAGGAATTGAAAGACAAATACAGTGCTGCTTGAAAGTATGTGAACCCCTTGTGCAATTATAGATTTTTTCAAGTGGGTAAGTAGAATCAGGTGGGTAAATAAATGGGTACCAAATGAACCGATCAAAGGAGAGATCTTTAGGAAAGAGTTTGGGCGGGACTCTGATAAATAGAGATAAAAAACCTGGTCAGTTTTGTGTTACCCATACAGGTGAATGCAAAACACACCATGCAGAGAGGAAAGGAGATCTCAGAGGACATCAGGAAGAGGGTAGTGAGAGCACATCAGTCTGACGAAGGCTATAAAAGTCCACTGTGAGGCAAATAATTTACAAATGGAGAGCATTTAACATGACTCAGCCTAGAAGTGGATGCCCTTCCAAAATATCCCTAATAGCTATAAGAAAAAAAAAAAAAAAAAAAAAAATCAGGTAAAAGTCAACCCAAACATAATATCTAGAGATTTGCAGACCTCCCTTGCTGCATCTCAGGTAACTGTGCATGCTTCAACAATAAGAAGAACACTGAATCGAAATGGCATTCATGGGAGGGTTGCTAGGAAGAAGCCTCTGCTGTCAAAAAAGAACCAAACTGCCCGTCTTAACTTTGCCATAGACCACCTGGACAAGCCTGAAGGTTTCTGGAAGTCCGTTCTCTGGACAGATGAGTCCAAAATTTACCCAAAGCATTCAAGCAAATCTCCCAAAGAATGGCTCAGGAGAAAGAAGATTTGTGTTTTGGATTGGCCAAGTCAAAGTTCTGACCTAAATCCAATCTAGATGCTGTGGCAGGACCTGAAGCGGGCAGTTCATGCCAGACACCCCTCAAATCTCAATTGGCTGAGTTCTGTAAGGAAGAGTGGGCAAAAATCCCTCAATACAGATGTCAGAGACTGATAAGTGGCTATACGAGACGTTTACTCCAAGTTATCGCTGTTCATGGAGGTGCCACGAGCTATTGACTGAAGAGGTTCACATATTTTTTCTAAAGTTTTTGTTAAATAATATCAGATTTTTTTGTTTGCGTCCTTTATTTATGTCTTTATTACGAATTGGTTTAGATAAAGATTTTATAAGTTCATTTTAATATTTTATACAAAAATAATGACCATCCCTGTAGGGTTCACAAACTTTCAAGCAGCACTGTTAATCATAGCATTAGAAACCTGGGTTTATACGCTGTCTATTCAATAAGGGTTATACTGTCTATGCAATACATACTATCAAGTCACTCTCAATATGCCCTATAGTGCACTATAGTGCTATATCTAAAACTAAAGGTTACCTAGCTGGTTTGCACTGCTAGACACTATTGGTAGATAAGGCAGCCAAATGTGGCAACAATAAAAGCCTTAATTCCTCATCCATCACATTAATTCTCAACTCTCTCTGTTCATATGGCTGTATTGGCAGATCGTGAGGATGGGGGAGTGACCTGAAATCAATACCTCTTGGAATGCATTCATTGTTGTCACACACACACACCCCTCCCCACATGATTAAAATACACACCATTTAGAGCAGTATGGTCCTTCACTTTTAATTAAAGAGAGACAACTAATGCAATGTGAACTGAGCTACAGAGAGCACATTAACAGGCTTTGAAATGGGCCCCTTGCTCATAAATAATGTCCCTGCTGTCAGGAAGAAACCTGGGAAATCCATTAACAAACAGTCAGAGGTGGTGCGCATGTGTGGCAGGCACACACTAGGAAGCCAGGAGAGGAGAAAGGAGGAGAGGAGAGAGGAGAGAGGAGGGGAGGGGAGGGGAGGGGAGCGGCCTTGGCGGCCCTAGGGCTGCCAGTAGTAACCTTGAGGAAGCCAAGTCTCCAACAAATCACCCCGAGCCGTTAGATCCCCCCGTCCCCATCCCCTCCCTCCCACCATCACCTCCCATCTCCGGGAATCCCCACTGACCTTTGGCACTGTTGTGAGGTCACAGCTGGCCTCTTGCCACTGCACTTCCCTCTTTACTGATCCTGTTAGACTTTATGGTTTTACTATTGATCCCCCCCCCCACCCGCACCCCCCACCCCCCCAGCCCCTCTTTCAATAGCTTCATCTGAATTGCCTTAGAATTAAGTAGGTATCTGTATCTATTATTCACCCTAGTGTCTATCTAGCCTTGATTATGATTATGACGAACTATCAATATAGTGTATTTTTCCCTCCTATTTAAAAATACATCTTTTTTCATTAATTTGCTCTGAATCATCACATCCAAATGGGAGAAAATGGGAGTCTGTGTTTCAAATCAATTTAATTAAATTCTAAATACTGTAGCGTATTAATCCCCTAGGGGCAATTATACTGGGTATAAAAACTGGCAGCACACATCCAATAGATACATTCAATCATTCAACACAACAACACAGCAAGTCCCCCCAAAAAAACATTACAACAGACATGAGAAGTGATATTATGTAAAACATTTGCCTTTCGTTTGTTATTTCTCAAGAAACTCAGAGGTGTTAAATAATTGTTCTGGCAATTCCTGATTTAAATGTTGTAGAGGGAATTACAGTCTCTTGTTTTTGGGAGTCCTTCACAGTGACTGGGTTTGAGAGCGTTGCTCTTTTGTTACTTGGTGGAGAGGAGGGGTGGCTGGGTTGTTTTCTGCTTGCTTAGACTGTGCAGGGGAGCTCTGCAGCTTACTGCTACACCCTATGTATTCACCAAGAATCACTGAGTCTCCATAATGATTGCCCATTACAATTCAGCTTGACATGATAATTAAACATGTCAAAGTATTATTGCATGTGAAATCAAAATTACAGCATACCACATGAATGAATGGTGTAGGAAATCACTCTCTTTCATTTAGTTACTAATTGAGTTATTGTCTACAGTATTTAAGAAATGTTTATTGACATATTTATTATTTATGAGCACAGGTGGCACATCTGGAAAACAAAGTACAAGTATCTGAATTGATTGCTGTGTTGTGACATATCAAAGACCCTTGAATCATGTTCATACTGTACTCATACCAAAAGTAATGCTGTAATTAATATATTTGTCCTTTATGTTTGTATGTATGTATGTCTGTATGTCTGTATGTATGTATGTATTCATTTATTTATGTATGTATTGGAGAGGATAAGCTGCTGTACATCTCACATGAATGGACAATTAGCTATTATGCCAAAGTCAAAGACGCGCGTTCCCTTTAACAAGCCCACGCTGCAGAGAAGGTAAGGAGTGGTACAGTCACAGTGCGGAGAAGAGAACGTGTTTTCTCACACTATTCTCTCCATCTCTCGTCTCTTTGTATGCATAGCACTGCCCGACTGCAGGTTTATATACCAGCAGCCCTAATGGCTTATGGTGATTAGAAAGACTACAGAACAAATTAAACCATGTCTTACCTCAGCTAAACAGAGAACAACAACACCAGTGAGGCCACTGATTCGGGTTCTGGCACTGAGGAATTGCATAATCTGACTCACAGTCCAGGGTGAATTTTTGTGTGCATGTCATTTCGATTTATGTCTAAAGATGTTGTTCTCTTTACAATGTAGCCTACAGTACAACGAGGCTGCATGACTTTGCAGAACTATTATCTCTTATTATATCATCACCTGAACTGTCTCTGCATGAGCATGTCTGTACGCAGCATCCTCTCATGTAACCGCCAATGTTATATGATTGGTCAGTTATAAAGCTGTCATAAAAGTAAATAGAGAAGACTGAAGCCTAGTAGGTGAAGAAATAAGGCTATTTTGTTTTTGAGCGTAGGTCTTGTCACGCATGGGAATTGTTAACTTACAATGTAATGGGATAAGTTGGTACCAGGTTGGTGCGTTGAAACGGGTGTGTAGATGACAGATTGTGATGAGTCATGAGTGCAGTAACAGTAGTCTACATCTTGGAGGTTTTTTGAAAAAGATTGGCTAAAGTGATAAATAAAAAATCGGATAGAAAATTCCTTCTTCCCAAGAACGATGCCATACTGACAGAAATCTTATGAGACAATGTGTTATTCATAACGCTGTTTATCTGCAAGTTGCCCATTTTTACATATTTTACATATTACACATTGTAATATACAGAGCAACGCCTCCCCGCCACCTCCCCTCCTTGCTTTTTTCTTTGCAGATGTTGCCTCTGAGTACCGTATCAGGACGATTACCTTTGCGGATGTCTGTTGCGGGCAAGGCAACGTCATATGGGCAAAGGACACTGGAGGCAGACCATTTTGCTGATCTTAGCACCTTTGGATATTAACGGAAGCACCAGTCCTCCTTGGTCGGTACTCGGTACGGTACCTACCCCCCTCCTTTTTTGTCAGTCGCCATCCTACGACAACCTGCCGCGAGGAACGAAGACGGGGAGGGGAAAGAGAGGACACACCCGCATACGGTACCCGCTCCAAACGCCGGTTCGCGGATGATGCTGCAGACAACATGAGGATCTGATAACTGTCCCGAATAGGAAATAGATTATTTTTTCACGGGATCAAACACATTGGTGATTGCTGCCGCTGGCCGTTCACTTCCATATATCAAGTATCCAGCGGGAGCAGCAACTAAAACACAATTTCGAAACGGTGTCTGCCGGTATGTATGGTCTTGAAATGAATGCATATTTTCATTTTGAAAAGTCTATCAACCTTTTATGCAATACATGGGTGATGATTGAATTAGAAGTCGTTATACAGTTGATTATTTATCAGTTCATTGTTTCAGACTATGTGTAATACAACTGTTTGGTAGAGGAGATACGGTGTGGAGAGATACGTTTTTTTTCTTCTCTTGAAACCTATTTTCTACAGTGGTTTAATAATTTATGGATGTTTTTGAATATTTCAGAGACAGGCACCATTTGAGACCGGAGACAGAAATGCCCAAACAAAACTATTTTAAAGTGAATTAATATAAATATGTGACATTGAGGGGTTGGCACATTTTCAACCATTTAAAGACAGTGCTTACAATTGTATTTCTGTCTTCAGTGGTTCTTTATGATGATGGTCAAGGAAGGAGTGTGTCTGTCTGATTTTGGTATCTACTGCATAGCCACATATCCATGCATGATTTCACTGCAGGAGCTGCAGTTTCATTTGAAAGGATATTGTCCATTGCAGCAGATCAGTGAGCACATACCCTGATGCAGAAGCTATACTGTATGTAGTTGGAAATTTCCATTACATTTTTAGTGAGACCGCATCATGCAAATGTTTGCTGATTACACATATGAATATTGATTCACTCCAGTCATAAGCAATAGCAAATGTATGCTTTTGAGGGAGCTGTGTTAGTTCCAGAACACATCTGTTTACATTTCCTCAATGTCTTGGAGGACAGCAACACATAATAACAGTAATCAACACAAATTACATCAAAATTACTTTCATTAAGATGTGCCTGACATGCTCAACTCTCTCTCCTCTGTCTTTCTCTTCCAGCTAGATCCTAGGTGACATCCTGTGGCCCTCAGGTCTGTACGGCGTTGAGCCCCCTCCCTGTTCTGCCCCCTCCCTGCAGTTCTCCAGGCTGCAGGGCCCAGCCCCACTGAAAAGTGCAGGCCTCCTCCTCCCCCTGCAGAATGACTGTAGCCACTGGCGACCCCTCTGATGAGGCAGCAGCACACCCTGGGAACCCCCAGGAATATGACCCAGATGCCGAAAATGAATGCTGCGAGAGGGTGGTCATCAACATCTCGGGCCTGCGCTTCGAGACGCAGCTCAAAACCCTCTCTCAGTTCCCGGAGACACTGCTGGGGAACCCCAAAAAGAGGATGCGCTACTTTGACCCTCTGAGGAACGAATACTTCTTCGACAGAAACCGGCTGAGCTTTGATGCTATACTCTACTACTACCAGTCTGGGGGACGGCTAAGGAGGCCAGCCAATGTCACCCTTGATATTTTCTCAGAGGAAATACGTTTCTATGAGCTTGGGGATGAGGCCATCGAGCTGTTCAGAGAGGATGAGGGCTTCATCAAGGAGGAGGAGAGGCCCCTTCCTGATAATGAGTTTCAGAGACAGGTGTGGCTGCTCTTTGAGTACCCAGAGAGCTCGGGTCCAGCTAGGATTATCGCAATCATCTCCGTTATGGTGATCCTCATATCCATCGTCAGTTTCTGTCTGGAAACCCTGCCCATTTTCCGCAACGACGATGAGGAAGTGCACAGCATCTTCAACCCCGCCACCAACACCACCTCCTACTACACATCCACCTACTTCACTGACCCCTTCTTCATCCTAGAGACACTATGCATCATCTGGTTCTCTTTTGAGTTTCTGGTGCGCTTATTTGCCTGCCCTAGCAAAGGTGGGTTTTTTAGTAACATGATGAACTGTATTGATGTTGTTGCCATCATCCCCTACTTCATCACCCTGGGCACAGAGCTGGCTGAGAAACCAGACGATGGCCAGGGAGGTCAGCAGGCTATGTCCCTAGCCATCCTCAGGGTCATCCGTCTAGTACGAGTCTTCCGAATCTTCAAACTCTCCCGACACTCCAAGGGGCTTCAGATCCTGGGCCAGACACTGAAAGCCAGTATGAGGGAGCTCGGCCTGCTCATCTTCTTCCTCTTCATCGGGGTGATACTTTTCTCCAGCGCTGTCTACTTCGCGGAAGCGGACGAGCCTGAGTCACATTTTGAAAGTATACCCCATGCCTTCTGGTGGGCCGTGGTCTCCATGACGACCGTCGGCTATGGCGACATGGTCCCGACCACCATTGGCGGGAAGATTGTGGGTTCCCTCTGCGCCATCGCGGGCGTGTTGACCATCGCCCTGCCCGTGCCCGTCATCGTCTCCAACTTCAACTATTTCTACCACCGTGAAACGGAGGGCGAGGAGCAGGCCCTCTGCCTGCAGATCAACGCCAAGGAGGACTCGAACGAAGAACTGCAGAAGAGCAGGAGCGGATCCACCATGAGTAAATCAGACTACATGGAGATCCAGGAGGGGGTGAACAACAGCAACGAGGACATTCAGCAGGAGGAGGAGAACGTCAAGACAGCCAACTGCACGCTGGCCAACACAAACTATGTCAACATAACTAAGATGCTCACAGACGTGTAGTCAGTTGGCAGTGAGTCCTCTCAGGGTGGGACGTGAGATGGGATGGAAGTGGTCTGTAGCCTCCCATCTCAGATGTGCTGGAATATCAAGGCAATAGATATCAGGACGAATACTACTCGTCATTTTAAAGCGATGAGCAATAACAGACCATGTGCTCACCCTCCCCCCTAACCCCTTTATTTGCTCCTCACACCCTGCCCTAAAAGGACAGTCAGACAGTCTTGGAATCCACATTTTGCGTTTTAATATCTGCATGGAGTTGGCTTTGTCTGTGTGACTATTCTAAATCGATACCCACATGTCCTGCTCACAAAGGTAGCCAACAGTAGTGCTAAATAAAAAAAAACAAAGGAGAAATGTAGTAAAAAAAAAAAGAGGCAATCTTTTGCTTCCAAAAAAAACCCGCCACAAACCTTGCTTTACTCCCCTGTTCCTGCAGACCTATGGTCTCCCATCCTCAAAGGCACATTGCACCTCCATGCGCCTCCATGCGCCTCCATGCGCTTCTGAGGAGCCCTGTTTGCGTTCAACATAAAGCTGCTGCTTGGAGCCAATGAAACAGAAATGGTAAATGACTGAGACTTAAGAGGAACGTGTGAGCATAAAGGCATAGCGATGCTCCATAATGCTGTGGCCCACAGGCCTGCCGGAGGCCTGTGAAGAGTGGGGTAATCCACATGATTTAAGGGTTGAATGACATCCATCAGCGTTAAGCTCATGGTTTGACACCTTTCTTTCAGCAGACATCAGTATCTGATGAATGACTGAGAATGGCCTTGACTTCACTGCTTTGGTCTTACATGATATATGTATTGTACAGTATGTGCAATGCAAGCTCCCCTCACCTCCACTCACCCCCCAAACCAGTCTTACTGCAGAGCTTTGAGGACAAAGTGAATGTTTATTCCTCATTCATTTGGTTTTATTTTTACTAACCAGTTATCTCATGAAACGGTAGATAGGTAGGTAGTACTGTTACTGTAGCTAGGTAGGTAGTCTACTGTAGGTTGTAACTGTGTACAGTACTAGATTGTTGCATGTAATTCTAATCTGAATTAGTATTCTCGCTCACAACTCTCATTGCTTCAACTCCACTGTACAATATATTGTCTGTACTATATTGACCACTTTGCAACCTTCTGTCACACATATGATAAAGGGATGCCTACCTTACTATGAAGCTACAAAGCTCTTTATGTAAAAGGATTTCTAAAAGGATACCACGCAATTAATCCAGCCCTCTTGCGTGGAGGATGTTGAATTCCTTTTGTCTACGAAATTCTATGTGCACATAACATTCCACATACTAGAGTTCATTGCCATTAGCGTTGCCAGATCGCTGAAACATACTGAAGAGGTATCTATATTATTCAACTGACATTGCAGCTGAGCTGTAATTTGAGGCAGAAGCATTACTGTACAGTAGTTGATTACCCACACTGTGTAGTTAGCATTCATCTCAGTTACAGATTGGTAGCATTGCACTACTGGTCTTTTATAACTACTTAGTTCATTGTGTTTTCATGATGATAAACTACTGGGATGACTGTAGGGACATGTATAAAAATGATGCTTCCCCTAAACTGCCTTTAACAAGTAGGGTTTACGCTTCTCGCCTAGTGTTGCATGACCTCAACACACTCCTAAAAGCATGTATTTAAGTAAAAAAAAGCCTATGAAAAAAGAGATTACCAAGATACATATATCTATCTGAATATATACATATAAAATACTTTTATCAGTGATAAAAAGCAAGGTGCAATGTAAAAGAGAGAGGAAGTCTTGACACGATATGCAGATCATTGCCATGTTTGTAAAATGATGACACTTCCTTATTTTGAGCACTGGTATTGAAGCCCATTTCAGGGACTGTCTGTTGGACAGAGTGCCAAAGACATGCTTGAAACACTAGCCATTAGACTGGAAATGATTTTAATTGAACCTTTCTTTATCCAGGTTAGGCTCACTGAGATGACATCTCTTTTTCAAGAGAGACCTGGGCCTGGATTCACAAAGCGTCTCAGAGATTTCCTACTCTGAGACGATTTATGAATACGGCCCTGATGTGGTAGACTATGGGTTTACACCTGGTGAGGTGTGACCATTCCCTCAATACCGTCATGTTATCTCAGAGGAGGGAGAGATCGAAGCAGTGGAGGCTGGTGGAGGTGCTAATGAGAGGACGGGCTCATTGTAATGCATGGAATGTAATGAGGAATACATACCATTCCTCATTTGTTTCCATGCATTACGACGAGCCCACCATCCTCCACTTTCTATGTCCACCAGCCTCCCCTGGATTGAAGTGATAATAAATGGCTGTAGCCATGCAGCAGCTCTAAACTACTCTCTAGAGTCATACAGCAGCTCTATGACCTCACTCCTATGAGTCTCCTGCCTTCCTCCATCTTTTCGTAGAGTAGGGTGATGGTGAAGGATGTTACAGTAAGCCCGTGGTAAATAGTACAAAAATAAATTCTCTAATTTTTAATATTAGTCGGTACTGCCAGGAATAATAGTTGATGACGGCCTATGCTCCCTTTGGAGAAATGGGCCTAGGTAAGCATGTACTTCCACAATGTTACCTTTGATTCTAATGATTGACATTTTTGTCCGTAAATGGAGATGAGGACCAGTTTACGTTGTTTACCTAAATGTTAGCCACCATCAATGCCGCAGTTTGTACTCAGGGTACCTCATCAGATAGACAAAAGTGAGGTTTGTAGCTCCTGGTCCCTAGTCTGTCAAAACCATGTTCCCTCTCTTGTGTCTTGAATTGGCAGTACCTTGAGCAACTGCAATTACTGCTTATTTTAGATGAACATTTAATGAAACTGGTTGGATAGGAACTTCAGTTGTAGAATAACCTGGGGCTGGTACCCTCTGTGTTTTAGGGACTGAATGAGCTTCTTTCTAGAGCTGCTTGTGTGGGAGGTTTCCTGCTGATATTATCAATATCATGAAATCATCAATGTAAGATTGAGGGTCTCATATGGAGAGTATGGCCTCAAGAATGTTGCTGCCATTGACAATGTTACATTATTTTACCCCTCCACTCCCCACCACACCCACACACACATAAACACACACACACACACACACACACACACGTACATACACACACACCCCAACATGACCTCCAGATCCTCTCCTTATCAAACATACTGTAGATTTTTGATTAACATGGGATGTTTACATCTTTGTTTGTGCGTGTGTGTGTGTGTATGTGTGTGTATGTGTGTGCGTGTGTGTGTGTGTGTGTGTGTGTGTGTGTGCGTGCGTGTGCGTGTGTGTGTGTGTGTGTGTGTGCGTGTGTGCGTGTGTGTGTGTGGAGCCCACCTCTGAATGTTAGTGTCTTATTCTGGTTGTACAGCTGCAGTAAGGTGACAGAGCACAACCACACCCATGCATGTCTGCATAGTTAGAAGAAAATACATTCTCACAGTATGACCAAAAACAAGTAATCGTCTATGCATGCAAATGCTTTGTATTTTTTACAATGGACAGACTTTCCCGACACCCATCGACAGATTGCATGTTTACCTGTTTTCTTTCAATTGGGCGCACACTTACTCACAGGCACTATCAAATTTAGCAACTCATAATGAAACACGTGCACTGTAGTTGAGTATCAATGATTCGTTTCCTTGCGATATAAGCACAAGCACAAGTGGAGGACAACCGTTTTTTTATCACTGTGCTTGCAGATTTACTATGTAAAATGTTTATATTCATTCTGACAAGTGTCACAAAATTGTCTTTTATTGCTTTATACTAAGCATCACTAAACCATTGCATCTCTCGGAAGTGTAGTGTAAATCCACCAGCAAAATCACTCAGTCAGAAGGAGCCCAACAGCTAATGCACTCTGAAGACAATGCAGAGAAGCACTGTGGGCTTGTAGTGAGGGACTAAGAGGAACTGAGTTGTTGTGTCAGTTTTAAGCATTTTATTTGGCAGTCTTTACATGTTGGTCAGGGTGTTGACGGAAAACTGACGATGCTATTCAAACTAACCCTGTATACCGAAAACCTGCAATATGGTAAAGAAAGGGACGTTTCTGCAGTGTGAAAATGCTTCATTGTTTTTCGGTATGTTTGAATGTCCTTGAAATGTACAAATTCATATACATTTTCCGGATTTTGGGTTTGTTTGAATAGCACTCTCGAGAGAAACATGTCCTGTACTGTATGGTTTGGTTTCCATCATCAAGAGATTGAGTGTACTGATAATATGCAATCCTGCTTTATATGTACTGTATGTGTGTGTGTGTGTGTGTGTGTGTGTGTGTGTGTGTGTGTGTGTGTGTGTGTGTGTGTGTGTGTGTGTGTGTGTGTGTGTGTGTGTGTCAAAGAGAGAAAGAGAGTGTTTCTCATTTCTTAAGCCTGAGGGTGATACCGTGGCATCCACTGATATGTACAGTTGCTCGTTCACCTCAATCCTCTCCCACATCATAGTGGCCTGACAACTACTATCGACTTTGGTACAATGGACAAGATTTTTTTTCTATGAAAAGAAATGTGAGGAAAATAATGTACATAACAAACAATGGATTACGGAACAAAAAAATGATGTACTTTAATGCTGTATGTATGTGAAGTAGTATGAACTGCACTTTACAAGAAC
>NC_139658.1:6807744-6815244 GCF_951799395.1 Argentina silus | reverse complement strand
GTAATTCCGAATATGTTTGTAATTGATAGATCCTACAGTATTACAATGTGACTGTGTTCCCTTGTTAAGTGCTCATGAGTTTGAGGAGATGGTGGAGGGGGTTTGTGGCTTTAGTTCATTCATTATTCATATCCTATCCTAAGGGAGTGGTCTACAGTATGTTAGATTGTTAACATTCTATTACCACGGAAATGGAATGCTTATATTTTGTTGATTAGTTATGACAGTACAGAATTCAGGTCTTTATGATGCTTCATCCTAAATGCCTGTCACTAATGGACACATTCCATTGCCATAACAATACAATGTAAACATTCCACTCTTACTTGAATCCCCTTCAGTTCATCATTACAACTATCTTCTTTAGAGAACACCTGTTTCAACAACTTCAAATTGAGCTATGGAATCTAGTAGCATCCCAAGGGTGTATGGACCCACACAGGTATTTATTTTAAGACGATCATATTTGTACAATTCCAAAGTGTCTGTGTGATACTATATGTCAATCTGATTAATCTATTCTGTCTAAAGAGCTTCTGCCAAAGCAACCGGTATCTGCAGACTTTGCAGACCTGCTGGCAGCCCAAGTACTATGAATCACAGGTAAGACTCACCCATAGAGAACGAAGAACACCACATATAGAACAATCGTATATTATCATTGATATTCAGGGTGACCAAATCACAAAAGAATTATATCTATTATTATATAAAAAATTGATATAAAAACAGATCTAAAGCAATGAATAACACACTACACACTATAGCATGTGATATGTGTAATTAAAATGTCATGACAAGCATATGACTGAAATGTTTCCTCTTGTAGTCCCCTATTGTCTCATGTGTAACCCTTGTCTTGCAGAAGAAGGGCATGGTTCATTTTCTCCAACTCCAGAGAGAAGGCAATGTCCCGGCCCATATCACCCCAGAGGACATGAGTGACTGGCTGGTTGCTCAAGGGAAGAAAACATTGAGGGAGAAGTGAGTCCAGCGTGTGGCATCATGGACACGCACACGTCACTGCCATTCTCTGCCATAGGCATTCAAGATAATATTGATCAAAAACAACAGGGAGATTGTGACGTAGACAGAGTTAAGTTGCCCTGTGTTTTATTTAAAGGTTATGGAGGAGTGCTCTGGAGGAGGGCAACGACCTTGTTAAATTGGTAAGAGTAACATCCTAAGGATTGTTAGTCAAAGCCATATATTTACGGAGATTGGCAAGCTCTGTTTGGTGAATGGAATATCAATGTGCACCATTAGCACCAAAGTTTAAATAACTATGAAATTCAACTGAGAATGCCCAAAATAATACTATTGATATAAAAGGTTTGGTGTTAACATTTAGGACAGTTCGTGTTCTCCATTTGCCATCAGAAGTAGATAAATTCTCTATTACTATAACATTTGTGCCAATCTTTTTTCCTCATTTCTATGGAAACTAATGATGCATCTGTGTCCTGTATCAGGCCTGGGAGTTAAACACAATATTGAAGATGCGGGACATGGAACATGAGGCTCTTGAAGATCTGCTTAGCGTGGAGCCTAGCTGCACCTGTGCTTCCCTCGCTGATACGTGAGTCATATTAATTTGCCGCCTTATTGAGGATAGCTCTCTATGTAAGGTGCTTTCTCTAGCACGCGACTCCCGATGGCACTTGTTCTTATCGAAGGTTTTACTTACGATGGCTGATATATAGTTGATTCACTGACGTAGACAAATGTACTTATTGTAAGTTACTTTTGATAAAAGCATCTGCTAAATAAAACGTAAATTGATGCATCTAGTATGCATGACAGTGTTCTGGAAACATATGGATGTGATAGGTTAAGCATTAACTTATGTGTTTGCTCTTTCTCTGTCTTTCAATGTTGTTTTAGGGAACCATACATCAATGGCTTGGTCCAAGGAGCCCTCAAGACTCTTTCTGAGAATGTACTCAAGGAGCCCAGCCACAGCCTATCCAGCCCTGAACTTGTGGTGGTGGAGATCATCCCCAGACTCCTCCAGGCCTTTTGGCCCTACCCTTCAGACGGCAACAGCGAAAATATTATGTTTTCTCTGACACTAAGCGAAATGGCTATTGGTTTGGCCACATCGGTCATCGAGAAGCTGGCAAGGGCTCTGAAGGACCCCGCCCCTCAGGCCCTCTTCTCACGGCCCATTGGTGTGGTCATAGTAGAGTCCCTCCACAGCAGGATAACATCCATGTTCACCCCTGGACTGCTGAGGAGGAAACACTTTGTCAGCTCTGTGACCGATGTGGTCGCAGCCGAAATACAGGGGATGTTTGAGACTCCAGCTGCCACCATCCCCTTGGATGAGGTACCAGTCTCCAGCTTGGCAGGAGACACAGCCCCTCAGGCCACCAAAGGTGTGGACGTGGCCACACAGACTGAGGAGGAGATAGCACCAGCTGAGGCGGTACCACCTACCAGAGAGGTAAGCTTTGGTCTTGTCAGCCATGTCCAATTGAAGGTTTGGTAGACCACATGATCAGATCGTACATTGAAAAGCGGGTAAAAGGTATGTTCTGGGTTTTCAGACCCTCATTGAAGAGAGGGTTAAGGCAGAGAGCCAGGGGGAGAGGAACACTCTCCTTGCAGAGGTGAATGCCAATGAGGTAAGCACTGCCCATACTGTAATATTGTATTGACTGCATGACCGAGCTATACAATCAAATACAAATAAAATGTTTAACTTAGTTCCTCTGCTGTTTTCAGTCTCTCATGGATGCCACCGTGGCTGAGAGTCTAGAAAAAATGGAGGTGGAGAAGGAAGCCTTTAGTGTCCAATCAGGTACAGGAGTTACACTAACATATTTCTGATAATTTCCTTTCACATTGTAACAAATGATCTCTTTAATAAAGTATGTGAGACATCTTGTAATTTTCAGATGAGGCCCAGATCCAGATCAAGCCCAAGCGGAGCATCCTCTACAGGCTGTGGAGGGCAGTGTGCTGCTGTGGCAGCTCCCAGTCCACTGACGACTGAATCCCATTTCAATCAATAAAGCATTAATTTTTCATCGCAATTGGTGTCAATTTTAGCTTTTTATCTGAGCATGGGTATGAAGGAAATGTTGAGCTGGTTGATTAAGTGGTATTGTCTCTCTATGGTATCAACTGCATCTTTTTATTTTCCATGATCCAGGTTGAAACCTACTTTGAGTTTGTGAGATATGTGCGTCAAGGTGAAATATGATGTGTCCATTTATAGTATCTTAGATACAGATACTTTGACCTTGACGCACAAATAATGTTGTCTAACAGGAAACATAAAGGCAGTGTTTGTTAGACAATAATAATAATACATTACATTTGTATAGTGCGAATGTGATTCACTTGAACATCAGTGCACATGCAAAAATATTTTTGGTTTAATAGATTTGTAATTGAGGTACATTTGTAATTGAGCAGTGTGTGTTGAACGCAATGTAACGTCAAGTATCAAAATGTGATCAAGGACCAAATGTGGCCCCTGAGCCAAAAGGTTTGCCCACCCCTCGTGTAAGGAGTGATGGTCTAAAGGCATAGGCTTGAATATGAATATAAAAACACAATGTTTTATTAGAACTTTAAGTGTTTACAAGCATGGAAACAGATGATTGTAGGGATGTGAAGATTCTGCACAGGGAGAGTATAAATTACTGCTTTTCAATGAAGGACAGAACCAGCATGGGCATAACTTCTACGTCTGGGAGTACTGACTGCAGCACTGACTGAGGATTCTTCACCTCTGTGTTGTCTGTTGTCTGAGAGATGCCACTCTGGTGAATCGAAATGATCACAATACAATACCTGCCCTTGTGAGTTGCCATCGAGAGGACTGCATCTTCAGGAATAGTTTGACTGCATAGTAGTCAAGATGTTACGGAAAGGAATAACATAAAGGTTATGTACATTCATCGATGTAAGTAATTTGCATTTATGGCCTTTCAGTTTGAGCTCCCCCCTTAAACTCTTACTCCACCTATAGGTGGAGGCAGGAATAACCTTTTACCTCGGCCAGAGATTAGGAACGGTGTCTCTGTCATTTTGTTTACAATGTTCCAGTGATGATGTACAGTAGCCTAGTAAAACCATCCGTGAAGTGAAACAGAATGTTAGCTTGCGATATCTGGCTGGTTTTACGAGGCAAGTGATGATGTGGCTCTCTAACTGTGCTTGTGGAATGTAACAACATTGTGCTGCCCCTCTCTTGGCCCTCTCCCTGTTCTTCCTTTGTCCTCTCTCATTGTAAACAGATAGTGTGAAGGGCAGCCAGGAGTCAGGGCAGAAAGGTGAGAGTACGACTGGAAAATGGCATATGACCAACTTCGCATAAGCATGAATGCGAAATATGATAGAGACCCCAGTAGCACCTGGCAGAGAGACAGACAGACAGATATGTAGGTCATTTACAGGACTTTACTAGCATTGGGAAAAATGAGCCCCACACTGCACCATCACACATACACACCAGACCTGGTTAACTACTAAATCCATTGAAATACTTTGAGCCTGCTTGGAGTGGATGGGCAGGGTTAGCACTTCTGGGACTATTCCATTGGTTCCACTGACAGGCAGGCAGGCAGGCCAACGGACAGACGGACGGATGGACTAACAGGCAGGCAGGCAGGCGAACAGGCTGACAGACAGACAGGCAATACTGTGGCATTATAGAAAGCAAGATCATGCGTCGGGTGGATTTTTCTATTTTTGAGGGAAATTTGCAACATTAATTGTAAATGTTGTTGTTGTTGTTGTTGTTATGTGACAAGTCACATCTGTCCTGCTTATTGAACTCCCAAACTGTAACTGCCCAGGTGTCTGTCAAAGCTATGAGCTTGGGAGAGATTTTGTCACCACGGTTCATTAGGAATGAAGACATTGCCATGTCATGGATAGGTGCTAAACCCCTTATTATTAGTCCTGAGGCGGCTTTACATGGACATGCATCTCTCTCTACTACACAACAAGGTACCAGGTATTTCTCTGCAATATAACACAATAACATAGAAACAAGTCCTCCATGATAGTCTAGTGTTATAACTGAGTAAATTGTAGCACTGCTATGTGAATTAATTCATGAGTATTTGCACTGTATCATGTCAAAGTAAATAGACTTAGTACCACTGCTTTAATTGTGTTGTTGTTTTGATGAAGGGTGAGACTAAAGGATTGTACCTGTCAATGGGGTCTAGTTTTCATACAGTTTATTATGATACTGTGTGATGTGCACGTATTGGCATATTGATGATTGAACATTTATTGTGGAATTTTGTTGTATTTAATTATTTTATCTAATTAAATTGTCTGTATGAGAAGGTCTTACAATACACTGAATACCTACCACTCATCAACCCTCATAGGTTTTGGTTTAAAACAATATACAGAGACACGAACAAAGAGGATAATAGGATTCACCCACCCTGCTAACTGTTAACAGACTAGTCTATTAGCATGATGCTACAGGGCAGATGGGGACATGAGAGGGAGGCACACAGTGACGCAGGAGGTATTGGAAGATCTCACAGCACCTGTGGCCATGGACTGTGTTTCCCCTGTGAAGAAGAATTTTGATTAGAAAATAGTGGGTGGTGTATCACATTCTTCCTCCCTGTAGGGTCATTGGCATGTTTTGATTCTCTTTGATTCTCTCTCCTTCTAACTCCTCTCTCTCTCGCTCTCTCGCTCTCTCTCTCTCTCTCTCTCTCTCTCTCTCTCTCTCTCTCTCTCTTTCTCTCTCTCTCGATGCACAACCCTCAAATCTTCTTGATTAGTGAGCTGGAAACAATCCAGACTTGTCAGGATAACATTGAAACCTGTCACCTTCATACTGGAAACTCTGGAACTCTGGAAACTGAATACATATTTATCATTCGTCAAGGTGGTTTTGGATTACCACTAAATGGAACCCGAACCCTAACCCGAATGCTCAGACAAAGATCTTATGGTCAAAGCTTACGTCAATAAATGGAAATGTTGCATTGATCCTGAGTGTGCGGAGATGCCCTTCTATGACAGGATTACTTTTGATGCCTACCTCTGATCTTTTCAAGAAGTGGAGGGCCCTCTCTGAATGGCAGGCTGCCATATTGCTTCCACCAATCCAATCCTCTTAGATCTAAAGGAGTGGCTAGGCAGTAGGGGCAGGAGGTTCGATTTGGAATTCAGCATTTGATGTAAAGTGATACCACACACTTTGTTGACCCAAAGCAGTGTGTTCACTTTTGAAGAGGCCGATACCCACTCTAGCCTTCCTATCCTCCTGCCCTGACCCAACCTTCACCTTTGTGGGGAAGGGCTTCCACCAAGCGATAGGATTACTAGATTGGAATAACGAGGGGCCTTCACCAACGCTGAGCTATAGGATTACTGGTATGGAAAAAAACAAGAGCATGCTACCTGTCATAAACTTTTATATCCTGCTGCCCTTGATGGAGGAGCATATAGGGTATTTAGATTACTGGATTGTTTGTGCTAGATGAGATGCCTCAGATACAACTCAACCTGGCCTCTGAATCCAAATGTATTTCTATATATATATATATATACATATATATATATATATATATCAATAGTGCCTTTCACACATAAGCTATCATATAGATTCATAGGTAATCCACCATATTTGATTATATTATACTATTATTTAAACCCAGATCTCACTTCAAAATATGTTGCTATTCCTTTAAGAGGCTGTCATGATACACAGACCATGCAACATGATGTGCAGAGGCGTGCAGTGGGCAGACACATATGATACATGCAGTGTCAGTATGCACACACACGCCGAGTGAAAAGATGCTAAGTCAACAGTGTCCCTGTGTGTGTGTGCATGTTTACAGCTAAGGTGACAGTGTCACAGTGGGGGAGGGACAGCAGCACTCTGATACTGTGATGAGAGGGAGAGAGAGGGAGAGGGAGAGAGAAAGAGAGAGAGAGAGAGAGAGGGAGACCAGGGAGTGAATGTCACTGCAGTAGATGCGGTACACTGCTCCTCTGATCATCCCCTGCAGTCCTCTGTCTTTCTTCCCTCCTTCACTCTCACTGTCACAAATCGCTCTGCGGAAGATGGATTGATTAGGTGCCCTCAGACACTCCCTGTCACT
Organism: Argentina silus; assembly: GCF_951799395.1. NCBI lineage: Eukaryota > Metazoa > Chordata > Actinopteri > Argentiniformes > Argentinidae > Argentina > Argentina silus. Next base: position 6,808,144 of record NC_139658.1, on the reverse strand, counting down.
CGTCTACCTCCTCTCTGTCTTCTTCACTCTCTCCTTGTTGTATATTCATCTATGCAGTGTATACTGTAGTGACAGCTAGTGTGTCAACAGCCTGCCTCTTCAATGACAACGCCAGGACATTGCAGGGTCATGCAAAAAGAGTGTGTGTGTGTGTGTGGGTGTGTGTGTGTGTGCGTGTGCGTGCATGTGTCTGATACTGTAGTACTGTGTGTGTGTGCGTGTGTGTGTGTTTGTGTGTATGTGTGTGTGCGTGTGTGAGTGCGTGTGTATGTCTGTCTACGCATGTGCGTGTGCGCGTGCGTGCGTGTGTGTGTGTGTGTGTGCGTGTGTGTGTGTGTGCGTGTGTGTGCGTACAGTATGTATGTGTGTAGCGTGAAAAGAGCCCAGGGTGGATTATAAA